>NW_020897731.1:15679771-16085420 GCF_003984885.1 Neopelma chrysocephalum | reverse complement strand
TCTGACTTGATGGTTTTCGATGCAGGCCTTTTCACAGGCTGGCAGATCAGCAGAGAAGCAATTAGTCACAATTTGTTGCACAGAATAACACAGTGTTATTAAATAAAACTGAGCCACAGCTAACACCACACAGCAACCACAGCGTATGTTCTGTTTTGTCATTTACTCAAGGGACTGGGCAAGGCAATCTGAGCAAGCAGTAGGAGAAAGCAAATTAATTGAGGCAACAAGGATCAACACCAAGAAGTAGGTAAGGTGGATTCCTCCACAGGGGAAGCACATTGCCCTATCCCAGCAAATCACAAGTACTGGTTGCCACAGTGTTCAGTACCTGCCTCTCAATGTAAAAATAACAAACTCCCACTTGAGGTTTCTGATTATGTCTGCTCAATATCATGTAGTAGAACCTTAAAACCCCAAACTGGTTCTGAGTTTGCATGATGATTCCTGCTTACAGTGCTATTTCCGTATTTTCTTCATTTAAAGGAAAATGCAGCATAAAGAACTTAATCCCTTTCTCATTTTCCTGACAAACATTCCCTATATACTCTCTACAGCTTCATTTTCTCTCTAGACTCATGAATACTGAATTGCTTCCTGAAGCCTGTGACCTGCCCAAGAGGTGTGGGCATGAAATGAGTCCACAGATTCACAGCCAACCCAGAATGGGTTGACCTGCAGTCACTAGAGGCTGCAGAGCTTCAAGGATCTGGGACTTTCTGGCCAAGATTTTGGAAATGCAGACTCAAATTTTTCAGCAATTTGTTGGGGGTTACTGTGACTTTATTTTGAACAAGAGACATGAAAATACTGCTCTTCAGCCCAACTAAAATCACAGTTTCTGTGGCTGAACTCTAAAATTATCCATTTTCTGTCCAAAAAATGGAAACACAATGATTAGTGGCATTTCATAGCACTAGTGGTTGCCACACTTTTTTCTAAAATGAGATAACCACTATTATTAATACAGAAAATATTAGGTAATAATAATAAGTTTCAGGAGTTAAAATGCATTGCTACTTATCTTTCAGTGAAGAAAAACATCTAGTATCCAAGTGTGTACTAATATTGAAGTTATAAGACACCTTGTGAAATTAATTTAGGGGGAGGATGCTGAATCACACTGTGACATAGCCACTTGCTCACAGGAGTTTTGACAAGAAACACAGTTCATTATTAGTAAAAAGTAACTTAGAATGAAGAACATTCTACAGAAGGATGAATATTTCAAAGTATCTTCTATGGAATTATCCAAACAGGGTTGCAAGATACCTGGAGAAATTACTTAGTCTATTACCTACCACAAAGTTAACTAACTTAATAGTGTTTCCATGATTATCTGAGTGATTTCCTCTTGGAAACCTGCAGTAATTGCCTTTGTTCATATTACTTTTTAATTAAATAATAAAACCCATGTCCTTTGCAATGAATTACCACAGATTAAAAATTCTGATCTTCTATAACAAAAATATTTTGCACAACAGTTTTATAATATTTTTATCTTCTCCAGTTGGTGCTATATATTCCTTAGCATAGAAACCATTTTACTTCTGTTGCAGGCAGTGCAAAAACTGTAGTGCAAAGGATTTGATGCTACCTGAGTGATTTAAAAAGTTAATGTAGTGTTGAATAAATACAGGATTAATCAGTATCACATTTTAAAAACACTCCAAATACTGTTAGCATCTTTCTCTCTGTTAGTAGGAAACTAGCTCATAGTTTAGTTTCATGGCAATTCCATTATTTACTGAGAAATATTTTTATGTCTTATTATGAGAAATGAGAAACTGTATGCACAATGTTCTCTGCAGAAAAATAATTATGCAAAGTGGAGCGTGCCCCTTGACAGAGGCATATACATGCATAAGATTTCATCTTGATGTTCCAGCTGCAGACTTTCTCTGAGCAAACATGTGACTCTGGGGCTAAGTGCACATATCCAGCAGGAAACAGCATACAGACTCTAAACAAGTTACATTCATGACATAAGACATTTGAGAGTTCAAAGATCTGAAACGCATCTTTGTACCATCTTCCTGGGTGCATGTTCTCAAGAACAGCAGAAACAATGGAACTTGACTAAGCACCTCTGTCCCTCCTGTTGACTAAAATTGTATTCAATGCTTAAACTAATTCCATTTATGCAGCTGGATTCTGCACCCTGCCAGCTCTTATATTTGTGTTTATCATTTTTAGCTTCTTCACACAAATTTCTTTTCATTCAAAAGCTTATTTCATTTAATGAGTAGTATCCATTAATGTAAAGGGGTTTTGCAGTAATGAGATATTTCTTGCCCGTAAATTACTATTCCTGAATCATTTGGCTATTGTTAGTTTTTATTTCTGCCGAGTTTGGTTCTAATGTTCTGCTATTGATTAATTCGAGGACAGGGTGTCCAGCAACCATAAAGACAGAGCACACAGGGAAAAAAAATGTCTCCTGAACAGAGAAGGACTCTGTAAAAAAAAAAAAAATCACAAAAAAAGACACACAAACACAAAACCACTTGGAAATAAGCTATTACGTCTCTTATTTGACTCATTCATTTCACAAAGAACTGGACCAATCCATTACCTCACTGTTATGCTAAATAATATGGTTGCCAAAAAAATCCTCAGATTTTATCATGTTCAATATATCACTAAGTTAAAAGGAACAAAGAAGATGATGCTTCTGCTAGTTATTGACTTCTGATAGTTCTGCTTGACATAGAATCAAGAAACAAGTACTGGATGAACACCAGGGTACGTACATTGCAAACTGAAAAACAAACATCTACTCTGAGACATCTGAGAATTCCCACTCCATGCAAGGAGGTGCCTGCAGAGGCAACTCATCATATCTTTCTTCCATGACAAATAGAGGAATAGTCCGAATATTTACCTTTTAAATGAGTGAAATTAGGTCAGGTGAGCCAATATCTTTAATACTTTTTAAATAAAAGGGTTGAATTCAGCTAAAGTAGCAACTACATTATGCCAAGTGAGACTTTTATAGCTGTATCAGGAAGACAAAAAAAGAGCAGAAGAGAATAGAAGGAAAGTCTAGTCTCATTTATAACTCTGATGTAATTTCTTTAATTTATAGGTAAATGCTGCTGTCAGAGTTCATCATACATATGCATAATTCAATTTTAGCAGCTTATACAAGTGGAGAATCTGTCCTAGGTGTTCCATTTCACCAAGTTTGAAATACTACCAGCTCCACCTCAGTAAAGAACCACAAATCAATAACAATAAACTGTAGCAAAATGCTTAAAAGAGTATCCAGATGTGTATTAAGCAGCAAAGATTGTTTGCATTTTGCTGACAAAATGTAGAGTGTGCTGTTTGAAATTACTGTTAAAAAATGTACCTCATCACATTCCCATGTATCAGAGAATAAAAGGTATAAAAAACTAGTAGAATTGGTAATATTTAAATAGCAGCAAAAGGAAACCTGAATCATGAAAATGAGACTTTCGAAGAAAACAAATGCCAAAAAAAGAAATAAACTAGGTTGAAATCAACAACTGCCTTCTTCATTTCTGAATATACAATCATTTTAATAGACCAGTTTACCCTATGACAAAGTGATTGATACACAGTGTATGCAGGACCATTTTGTGTGATGTATTTGCAGGTTACTATGTATATATAGCAAATCTGTAGGTTGACTTGATACCATCCACACTGGTGTCATTCATCATTAGACAGATGGTGTGAATTCAGAGTGATGTGTCTTGTGATACTAAATTTTTTTTCACTCTACAAAGACTGTTTGTGACTGCCTCTGACTTCATTACGCTAGTAGTAATCAGAAGCATATTCTATAATCTTTAACTGTTAATGCAAAATTAGCAGAGCAGTCATCAGAACCCAGATATTCAAAAGCCCCAGATTCCCCACCTGTTGTTCGGGAGCAGGTATTTTGGTTTGTAAAAGCACATGTGGTAGATTGAATTTTTTTACTCCGCTACAAGTCAGTAAAGTTTGTGAACAACATGCTCTATGCTTTAGAGATTACAAAAGCAGATGATTTGAACAGTGAATGGTAAAATTGTTTCTAGCTGAGGCAGATTTAGTGCATTTCCCACTTGCTCAGAGAAGGAATATTCCCATTTGCTACGTTGGCAAAACATCTGTCTACTTTTCTGCAGGTCCAGAATAACATTTTAATTGCAGTAAAGTTCATGAGGACACACAGAGCACGTTCACGTCCCCATCAGGGAACTCTTGCATCTGCAGTTGTTTGTCAGGTGTAGCAGCTGCTAAGCAGAAATACTACAGAGGAGAACAGACAGAGCATTCTGTTGCTATTATTATATCTAATTATTCATATGACAAGAGCTTTACACTGTCAGTTCATTTTAATTGTAGATTTCATTTAACTTCTGCTAAACAATTGTTAGACAGAATGGCAGGGTTTCTGTGTCTGTGTTTCTGCTTACATTAGTGAATTAGGTGCACTGTTTCTTCAATTTATATAATGAAGGAATTCAATGAATGAGGAAATCGAGATCTGTATCTAGGCCATGCACACAAGTGCACAAGGAGGCAGGAGGACATATGGGATCTTTCTGCTACCCTTTTAGCCAGGGTGAGCAGAAAGCCTCCATTTCTAAAATCGTTATGGAGAGATGCCCTACATTGCATTTGAAAGGCAGTCAATTACTATCCTTAACTTGAAATTCACAGCCATTTCAACAGTTCTTTCATTTCTGCTTTTCCAACTGTAGATTTCCATAGGAGTCAAGCTGCTGAGTTAACACAGAAGCAGCAGTGCAGGAAAAGCTTCTGTCATTATGTGGTACTTAAGCTTCGGATGAAGACCTAATTTGTTATTTACTCTGGACAAAGTAAAAGGTCAGCTCTTAAATGTGTTACATATCTGAGTCATACAAGGCACAAGCCACTTTTGCTTCAGGAGAGCCTGGAAAACACTTCTAGCCTACTGACTATAGTAGTAAGAATAGTGGCTGGAAATCTCCATGCATGTCAGATGGCTGATAACAGGCATCATTTTTTATTTTTTCTCTTACACAGCTGGTATCAAAATTCATTGTTTGTAGCTCCATTTTTTTGTAGTCATGTAAAAGTGGTCATCATAGGATGTCTATAAGTGTTAGCTGTCTCTCCAGAAGCTTTAGCCAGTAGCTAGCCACCAAAGTTTTTGGTGGCCACAAATCTTAGGGTCTGAAATAGGACTGAATTCCTACGCTGAGCTCCATTAAGAACTCTCGTCTGTTTTCTCCTGCGTTCTAGTTGAACCAGAAAAATAATGAGAGAAAAATATTTCCATTAAAGCAGCAATTTGTGGAGGAAAGAACAACTTTGTTATGAAAAACTATTGTTTTATAGATATGATGCATCAGGAAAAAAAATTTCAAATTCATCAGAGACCAAAAAAGCACATTGTAATCATTCAGCGAGACTGTTCCCTCACATAATGTACTGGCCAGATAATAAAATAGACATTAAGTTCCAACTACCCAAGTAATACCACCAGTTTGTGGGGCCTCATATGCAATCAAGACATGTCCTACTTGGGGTAGTGCTGGAAATGACACAATTTTCCTAAATTTTTAGTTAATGGTAGCAAGTGGCTAGATTTCTTTTTTACAGCCTCTTGTCAGTTTGATCTTTAAATCACTGAAGCTTTGAGTTTCTCTGGACTAGTTCTGATAAGCTTTAATAAACAAAGCTTGAGGGAGTTGAAGAGTGGACATCTGGGACCTTAGATTTATGGTCCTTCGAAGACATGTTGTAGTAACCAGAAGACACAGAGGGGATTAACAAAGACAGTACAGCCTGAAAGTTGGAGACTCTCTGCCTAAGGAAGAAGGATAATGGGACCAAAGAATGCAGACCAAATTAGCCAATAAAAGTTAGAATACTAATTAAATTAATTGTGTAACCTAGAACCAATGAACCTTTATTTCTTCATTTGCTAAAATGTATAAATACATGAAAAGCCTTGAAAGGGACACATGTGGCTGGAATGATAAACTACGTTTCTCTGGCCAGAATAAAGTAATACTTGTCTCACTATCACTTAGAAGGTAGTCTTGGATTCTTTTCTTCCTTTCTTCCGAATGATTTTTGGTGACAGTAGGATTGAGAATAGAGTGTGCACCTCTCCACCAAGCCACCTCCCCACTAACCACAACAGGTAAGAGCCAAGGAAGGAGATCTGGATGCCAGAATCTAGCACAGAACACATCTGAGGGTGACTTCCAGCTAAAGGATTCCTAGGCTGTGGAGCAACTATAGAGAAAATAAAGACAAAAATGTTGTTTTCTGTCTGATGATTTCACAATGACCTGTTTAAGCCCATTTCAAATTGGATTTATTGTCATTTATAGTGGAATCTACAGGGGAGCCTGTGTTGCAAAAGAAAAAAATTGAGATTAGAAGATATTAATAGTAGAGCAAAATATTTGTACACAGTTCTTGCAAGTTCTGCTTAAACTTCCTAAATGTCAAAATGTCTCCCATCTTGGTGTGGTTTATAACACCTTTGTTGTTTGTTTGACAGCCCTTCTCCATCAAATGCCACAATTCAAATAATACCAAAGATTTGGAAGAAGAACCTGCTACAGGAAGCACTGATTCACTCGGAAGAATATCTTTCCTGTATCCATGCTGTATTTATCATCAATTCAATGACAACAGAACAACCAGGAACTTTAAAAGATATTTACTCTTTGCAAGAAAAATGACTAATGGTAGTTTTCAAGGCTCATTTTCAGGGATTGCAAACAGTCCCTCTTCATTGCAAACAAAGACAAAAAATCAACATGAAAGCTTCAGAGAGTCATTTCCATTCTCTGACCTCCACATGAAACAGACTCAGCAGCAGCAGAGATACCCTGTCCTGAAATTCCTCATACATTTATTTCTCTTAGTTCCCACTAGAGACATGGGCCATCTTTCTGTGTTGGACCTGTTGAAAAATATAAATAAGACAAGTATAGGGATTAAAGGGACCTGGCATTTAGTTACATTGGAAAGAACTAACAGTCTAGTGAAATTCAATTTAGTGCTGCTCTTCCTATGTGATTCATAGCCGGTTGTTAAGTACCATAGGTATGCTTTCCAGACTATCCATGTTTATGGATAGCATCTCTAGATAATATCAGCTAAATAAAACTTCAAACAAATACTATCAAACTTCTTTCGCCTTTTGACTCATAAATACATATTTTATATATATATATATATATATATACACACGCATATGTATATGATAAAAAATCCTTATAGCTATTTTTATATGGAGGTGTGTTAGGTCTACATGTACTTTCGGTATTCTGGACAACCTCCAAGTAGATCATTGAATGCTGCATTGTTAAATTTTGGATATGGTGGTCTTCCCCCTGCATTGCTCTGCTCTGTTAACAGCTTCTGAGTTCTACTGCTGAGCTGTCAACACTTCATTAGTGAGTGGCCTTATTTAAACACATCTCTTAAATGTTCCTTGGAGGCAAGAAAGGTTTAATTCTATAGTTTTACTAGAATTACTCAGAGATTATTCTAAAAAAATGTAAAGCATTTATAAGTACTGTGAGTGGGCTTATGTTTTCTTAAATTTTATTCTTATATTACTGAAATTTTTTTGGCTCGGTATATATCCAACTTAAGTTTTTGGATGGGAAGTAGTTATTTTGGGGCTTTAATTTTGAGGGAATCAGTGTTAATGACACATAAGCAGCCCTTTTTTGGGTCAGATTTATTCTATGTACTATCTGTGGTAGTACATACAGGTTACTGCTTGCAGACTGTATTAAAATTCTGCTGCTGAGCATGCAAGTGTCTACCAAAACCCTCTATCTGACTTGAAGCACAGATCTTGCATGCCTTCCTCAAACTTTCTACTAGGTAGTATTTTTGACATATATTTTTGAGCCAAAAATAGTGATTTAGAATATTATTTTGCACCTATGGATTTCAGGAGAAAAATATATTCAGGGCTTTCTTCCTATCATTTTTTTCTCCCCAGAAAACCACATCATTATTGTGATAGTAGACAGCAGATACTCCAGAGATAATAATGTACAATAATGCAGCTTAGGTCTCATTTCACACATAGGAATAAAAGTGATGAAAATAAGATAAAGGATTTTCATTTAGTTCCATTGTTACTAGCTAATGTTACCTCTAGTATTCTTTCTGCAGGTTTCTTTTATTCAAAACTCGATAAATCCTTATATGTTGTTTTTTCTCCATGTCTTCAGATCATGGAAAAAAAGACTCCAAAATCTTGTGAAGCTGGGTTTTTTCCAACTGGTCTTGCACATAACATCTGACTGACTCCTGTATAAGGAAGTTAATCTGCATATAATGTGATTTCCCATACAGCCATTAGCTGATAAAAAATGTCATCCAATCCCTGGATTGCTGTACTATTTTTAATTTAAGATAAGGTGGATATCAGTTTTTGCGATGGAAACATTTATGTATATACAAATGTATTCAATCCTAGATGGACAGGATATTATTTCATAAAGCCTTCAGGATGAGAGAAACATAACATTCTCTTGTGTGCCCCCGGGGAGAATTTAATAGTCATGACTTCCCAAAGCAAATCTTTATGAGACCTGGAGGCAGAAAAGCCATCACTGGACAAAGAAGAGGTAAGACTGGTTTGACTTTTCCATATGACAGTAAACCATAACTGAGTCTAGAGGCAAACAGAGGATGACCAGGCAGAGTGCAGGGTATTGTTCTGTTTAATTGCTGAGTTAACTGCAAGAGGGTGAATCATTAAGTCATTTAGGCTCTGTCAATCTCAGCCACCAGACTGGGAATCACATCACACAGTCTGATTCAGAGAAACTCTTACTATGAGCAGGGAAATAATGTCAGTAAACTCTTGTCTGGACTGATTGATGAATCCACACTGAAGCTGGATGAAATCGCTGCCTTATACCAACAGAAGCCTCGGATGGTGATTTAGCCACTGGGGCAGGGATGTCAGGTTCTGTCACAGCCAGACTCTGGGTGAGGCTGGCACACAGCAGCCCCAAGCAGGTGCAGAATGGGCTAGACTGGCATCACCAACAGAGGAGGGAGGCCTTCCTTTTCTGTTTGCTAACAGAGAAATGGGTACCTTTTGATCTATAGAGGAAGGAAAAGCTTGGAAGGAGACATTATGCTTTCTTCTTCTGACACTGATTGTTTCAAAACCACTTGGAACAAATGATGTAGTGAGATCCAGCTTTTCTCCCACACTTCAGTGCACTGCTGCTACCATAAATTCAGTTATTTACAACTCTAATTTGCAGTCACTTCCCTGGGCCACTCATTTGCTATCAAAAAAAAAAAAAAGAGATGCCAAACATTGTCCAAAAGGATATGCACATACCATAGCACCAGGGAAAAATGAAAAATATGAAGTCTTCCCCTTTAGCTACCCTTAATCACTTTAGAGACTGCTTTTTAGAACTGGGAAACACTGAGTCACCAGCTGAGTACCCAGTACTCTAATATTTGAACACTGTTTAATAGGTTGCTTTGTACAATATAATGAATCATATGTCTTCAGTCACATATTCTTTTGTTGTTGATGTTATTATTATTTCAGTCTTACTGCATACCTCAAGAAACTAAAGGCACCAAAACAAGTAACCCCCCATACACTCTTCTAATCTTGTTTTCATTTCAGCTTGCATTTTGAGCACTTTGGCTGAGCTAATTCAATTTACAGGCTCATTAACCAGACTGCAAATGAAAGGGGAAGACAGCACATCACCACAGGAACTGTCAGTGTCACAACGGTTCCTGGGTCTTAAAACCTCAAGAGCTCCTGGGGCAGCATCAGTCTGCTCAAAATAGGATCCAACAGGTCAAGAAAGTGGCAAAGAAACTGGATGGAAAATTGTAATGTCTTTTCTTCCAGTAAATACTAAATTACATGTGAATTTCTCTAAAAGCTTCCTGGTCAAATCTTTACAAATAATGACTGACTTGTCAACAGGCTTTTATGCTAAATCTCTTTTTTTTTTTTCTGATTTATCTTAAAGCTGATTCAAAACAAAAGAAATATTTTTCTTCTCTCTTGGAATCTCTCTCTTTCTAGCTCTACCTGGATTTGTCACAGATGAGGGACAGTAACAGCATTCAACACTGTTTCCAAAAGGCATATCTGAGGGCTGCATCCTGAGCCTGCCTGTACAAGCTTTTCAGCGGAGGCAGCCACATCATTACTGATCACATGCTTATTCCACCTTTTAGTTACAAGATTCTTTCTCTGAATTAGAGATTCCTTCATTTATAAGCGGTTTTCTGGTCAGAATACTTTTTGTGTTGCATTGATTTGTTTCAGTTTTACTAGTTTTACTGTAACTGCTTACTATTTCGTATTTCTTATTTCTTTGCTCCATGGAGCTGAAGAGACTGCTGAATTATATCAATTCCCAAAGGATGCAGCCTTCAGCTGAAAACACATATAAAAATGACTATTTCATGTGTGTGCATATTCATCAGAAGCAAATTCAGACACACAGTCTCATTTTACTAGATTCTTACATTTGAAGTAAGTATTCACAAAGGTGAGGTTCAGTGGCAGTCCTAATTCTAAGCTCACCAGGAACTCAGACATCCCCATCACCTCCCATCCCCACACTGAGCCCAAAATATTGACTAAGTTGCAACATATTTAATTTAAAATTTTACCCTTAATCTTTAAGTTAACAACACACACGCACTCTCAAACAAACCCTGTTCACAAGCAGTGGCCTTTATGCCTGGCAGTTAAATGCCTGGTGACTAAATCTCAGCTCTTTGAGTGCAAAAGCTATTGCATTGTCCAGAACTGTTCCTGGAACACTGAGCAGAATAATGATTCCTGATAAAATAGGCACCTGAGATGTCTGGCACTGCAATGAATTTTCATAGACATGCACTCTCACTAGAATACCTTTTATTGTGGTCTCCAAAGGCATGCATTTATTGGACGCAAAAATCTCCTTTCTGCTGGCACTTCAGTTCCAGGCCATGTAATTTGTGAGACTGACCCTCACAAATCTTTCTGTGTCTTACATTTCGAGGGGCAGATTCTCATTTTTCTGCAGCAGGCTTTGTTTATTTTCAGCAACAATAACCTGGATGAAAGCTAAATCAGCTGAGCAGATGAAGATTCCTTTTTAATAAGTGAAGTATTTTGGTGGTTTAGCTCTAGCACGGAGATCAGATCATTTAAGAATATCGCAGTGAGTGACAAGACTGGGTAAATATTGTACAATTTTTCAAATGTGCATATTTCTTTTCTCTTTGATCCTGATCCTGTTATTGCATTCCTTCATTATTTTCAAACATTCCCTTGCAACAACATAGAGCTCAATCACATTTTTCCGGGAAGCTGAGATCTTCATGCAATCTTTTTACTGGAATAGTTGTACAATTGCTTAGGACCATGTTCAGTCAGATTTTGAGTAATCACTTTTTTCTCTCTTTTGCTGAAGATCACCAGTTATTGTGATACAGGAGATTTGTAAGAATTGCCAAATCTAGTCTCTTAGGGTGAGGTGCGACAAGGTGCATACAGCACCTTGCATTTTTCATTAACATCCTCAGTATAGTCTATCATGTAAGGATAGGCTAGCAAAAGATATAGTCATTAACTCACATCAGAAGTTCTCTTCAGTGAGATGAGATCTCAACACCTGGCATCTGACAATCCATCAGCCACCTGCTTACATGGATTTCTATGAACAATTCTTACCAAGTCCCTATTACTGCCATGTATAAGCACCTAACCTTGGTGGTGCTAAAGCATTTATCAGTTATCCACATTGCTTAACCAGAGAACAGCTGGCAAACAAGTTGTCACCCCTTACTGTGGGAGGACTTGTGATTTAGAGTGACCTCAGCGGTGAATTTCTTTACAGATGCTGACTACAGAACTATCTATAGTTCATATGGCCTTAATTGCCCTACCTGGCATCTTAGTGATAGCGTTTTGATACTTCATTACAGACCAGGTCAACACAGACCTTTCTCAGAGGGATGCTCATGTTGCCCCCCTACAAGGGTAGATGAGGCTTGTGAAGGTTGATGTAAACACAACATGGATGCCAGCAGCTAATGGAAAAAGCACTCTGATCTTTGAAGTAATCAAATATGCCATCTCTCAGACCCTCAATAATATTTAGGCACTTCAGTCCTCCTGTACAGACCTAAGTCTCATAATAATAGCAGATGGAGTATCCGAGCATCTTAAAGGCAGACCACCAGCAAGCATGGTACTATACAGCATTGACCTGATCTGGCCCACTATGGCCACTATGGTTGGACCACTCTTTCTTGATAAAAAAAGACTCTAGACCACCTACCAAATTTTATTTTTGTTGTTTCACTCCTTTCCTTTAAAAATACCAAAAGCACACAGTAAGGCACAAGGTTAAAGCCTCCCTGAGTCAAGAGAGGGTCAAGTGGTGAGGTGGGGGCTTTTTCTGCTCTCTCCCTTTGGCAGCTTGACAGTGCAGAGCAACACAGAGTGTAGGAGGGAAACAAGTAATAATCTGCATGAGTAAATGGGATAAAGTTCCTGTCAGAAGCAGTAAGGGCAGGGTTCTTTGGTTTTGGAATCTCAGCTACAGCTTTAACAATGTATTTGCTTAGAGATTGCATTAAAATACTGCTTTTTAAAAAACACAATTTTTCAAATTTGGAGCAAAAATCAAGAAATTCTCACAGAATACCTTTCCATGTTTTTATGAGCTCTGCATTACCATTATTTGTTCATGTAATACAGATTGATTTTTTTTCTGACAGTCGAGGATGTTAATCTTCATACATATTATGCCCACAATTATACAAAGAATACTTTAATCAAAGCTGAATACATTAGAATTTTGTACACTTTTGATTATATATATTTCTGTTACTTAGGACACTACTTATCATATGATATGTATCATAGACATGAAAAAATGCTTATTGTGGGATAAAAGTAGGCATATAGTGTGATAATATCACTTACAGTATTACCATGACTGTATTACTGAAAATACATATGTGCAATAAAATACTTATAAATAATTGATTTGAATAAACATGAAGTTTAAGTCCCAGTTTTGGTCGTCTGTGACTACAGCTGGAGTAGATGTACACACGTGCACACTCACTGGAATGAAATGCCTGAATGTGTCTTGTTTTTTTCTTTTTGGAAGAAAACGAAAATTGTTTCCTCCCTGTGAAGTATAGTTGTAGCCCTTATTTCATAATACTATACTAACCAGCACACAAGATAACTGATTTCAAGAGCTGGCAGGTTTCCTTGGTGCACAGTAATTGAATTTGGTGCCATCAGAGGGAATCAAGTGAGTGTCACTTTACACCAAGTAAATTAATAATGCTGGTGATCTTTCATTTTTAAGAAACATATATTGATGTATTTCATGTCTATATATGTCTGTATCACGTCTTCTTTGGCATATGTTGTTCAATTTCACAAACTATTTCTATGTGAGTTTCAGTGTTATTTTGCAGTCCTTGCACCTCCCTTTCTCTGTCCAAACCTGTCCCAGATTGAAACATTTTTCTCTAACTTTACAGCACAATTAACTAGAAAATAAAGCAGAGTGAGAAATATATTAATTGGTATAATAATTTCCACTACTTTTGTATGCAATGCTTTCCTTAGGAGAAAATATTTTATTATGACAAATTATCTGAAAGCCTTTTAATCAAATTCAAAATTCATGGCAAATAGAGTAATCAGGGCAGAAATGTTTGCATATTGAGCAAAGTTTTCACAGTCCTTTTTTTTTCTCGATTGCTCTGATCTCCTGCTCAGTCTGCTTCCCCACCACTCAAGCCTCACTGCTTCGCCTGCCTTCCAAGTCTGATCTCTTTTGTTGATCCTTCCTTCCTTGGAGGAGCTGAATCTCTCCATTGCTTTTTACAGTAAAATAAAATTATTATTTAGAATATCTGACTTGTAAACTTTCAGAAGTATAAGTATTTGTTTTCAGTGAGTCCTGGTTTATTAGCTATATACAAGAAATATATAGTTCCTCTGACCAGAACAAGATAGATTACAACCAAGTCATTTCCCAACAAATTATCAAACTATGCAATTTGCTGTTTCATGATCAATAGGTGTTGTAATGAAAGAAGTGATTTCATACCTCTCTGGCTCCTGTAATGAAATAATTTTATTACACCAGCATTATATGTATTATCCTCAAACTAACTGGACAGCTGAATGTGTTATCTTGGGAAACATACATATCGACAAAGTGAACTGGCTGATACTTTAACAGTGCTTTCTTTCACAGTTAGACCTGAGAAAGCTATCTGTCTTCAGTGTTTCTAAGAAGCTAGTATTTTAAGGGGAGAAGTGTAATATTTCACTTGATCTGGGCATTTCAATTATTGTTTCCTTTGCTGGAATCAAGAATCAACCAAAATTTATGCAGGAATAAGAAAGTAAAATACATTTTCAAATGGTGCTTGAACTGAGGCAATGACTGCAATGCCCATTGATTAAACTAGTTTCTTGTTTAAATATTCAAACAATCTGACAAGGCAGATAGTAATTTTTTACCTAAGGTCCAACACTGCAAAGTAGGAGTTGATATTTAAATCTTTGCCAGTTTAAGTATGTTTTCCTTTGGACGCTGTTGCTTCATGAGTCTAACTCACAACCTCTAACCTGCAGGCTTGAAATATATAATATTGAAATAATGATTAAGCATTTAGTGATTAAGCAATACACTATTATGAAAGTAATTGCCTAATAATATAATTAAATAATAAGCATATAACTTCTACTAATTCAGTGACATAATTTTGCATAATTATTGCATACAATTACACAGCTGTTATCACTCAAGCATTATGAAACACACACAACTACTATTGAATTAGAGCTCTATCACACTTTCCTCCCACCACCACTTAGTACCTAACTGCAAGTCCATATATCTTTACCATGCCCAACATCTAGTCTTTCAGAACATATACCTGAAGGAAAGCTCAGTGGGTTGTCTAAGCAAGCTCCCTCCAACACCCCAGAAGATGAGCCAGAATCTCAGTTCGCAAGTCAGCTTCACTGTTTGTAGACATCTATGCTCCTAGCATCAGAAGATTCACCCCCTTCTGTGTTCCTTACCTGATACGACACCTTATTCTAATTTACTTTATTTCCAGAACCACGTATTTGCCACTATTGCGCCTCTTTTGACCAAACTCTTCCTTATGTATCAGAGGTGGACCAGATCCTTTGCTTGAAGACATATCTTAGTACTCTTCACCTTTGAGTGTAGTGGACCTGTATTGTACAGTGGTCTCATATTTTGCTGCATCCCTTGATGGTAAAATTATAGTTTGGTACTTACTACATGTGCAGACCTGGAGCTATTTATCTGCCCCTCAGGTTGTATAATGGAAGATTTTTAGGCACCCAACTAACCTATGATCACTGAAAGAGAAAAGAAAGCAGCCATGCAATCAGGAATAGACAGATCTACAAGAAAGCCTTGTCTTTAAGAGTGAGTGGCCTCAAACTTAGCTGTCTTTAAGCTTTGCAATTTTTTTGATTCCCAACAATTGCATGTACACTGCTATGTGGAGCACCCTATAGGGTTAAAGTCCAAATAAATGTTCATCGGCATTGCTGCAGTGTAGGATGCCCCCATAGTTCACAAAGTTTTTAGGCTAAAGGGAAATCTTAGATGTAGACAGTGCTTAAAGTGTCTGTTAGAGCTTACTTGCCCTGTGGACAGGATAAAGTATCTTTCTATTTGGCATGTTCTCAGGGTAGCCACAATAGACAATACCAAAATTGCAGGTGTAGTGCAGACAAAGCATTTGGAGTCAAGATGTCCAGCAGCAGAGTTTTCTTGCATGCTTGTTTTCAGTTCATTCATTAAAATCTTTGCACAGATGCGAGAAAATTAAACAATAAAATCTGAAGAATTTAAATATGCTCAGGGCAAACACAAACCTGTGGAGACCTATAAAGGGAAATCACTACATTCTCAGCCTCTCTTTTATCCATGTTTTGTTTACTATACAAATGTGGAGAGACAGAGGTGATGAGGCATTTGCTCAGGAATTATTCAGCACCATCTGGCATCTTGAGGTAATTAGTCTGCACTGTACCTCCTTTGGAAACCATAGCAACTCTACAATAACTTAATTGTGTTCTCTGATGATGGCATAATAAGTAATGTGCCGCTGCTGTAATATACTAATTAATGCATTCTCAACTGCCCAGCTGCTGCATACAAACACACTGTCTATTATGGGTTTCTTCGTAAGAAGTGTTTGCAAAACAGAAAAAGAGAAGGACTCAAAAAGAGCATAATTTTGCATGACCTCACTCCTGGATAAATTCAAGGAGGAGCTAGTATGTGATTTAATTGATTAAGAATTGAGGGAACCTAATTGATGTCACTCAACATGGTATACGGGAAATACTTTCGTCAAGCAAATCTAATTGCATTTCTTAAGAGCATAAGCTTTGATGAATTAAAATAACTAACCAGATGTAATCTACACAGGTATTTGATGTTTCACAACATGACAAAATATCAATAGTATCAATAAAGTGCGTATTAAAAAGATCATGAAACGGTTAACAAATTGGGGAGAGGGCATTAGCAGGGCTGTGTGGAAGCCAAATCTCAAAAGCACAATTCAACTTGGCAAAATGTAATTTTTTACATCTAGAAACAATGAACACAACCTATTCAGCCACAACTAAATGAATCAGTAAAGTAGTAAATCTGAAAAATATCTCTGAGTAATACTAGAAAAAGAATACAAGGTAGTGGATCTGGTAGTGATAATACTGGTGTTAGAGTACAGTTAACAAAGTTCAGACGCATGCTTGTATGCAGTGCAGGCAAGAGTGAAAGAAATTATTCAAGATTGGAGAAAATACTCTAGAGCAGAAAAACATGGCCATGCTGCAGCACTGGCCCTGGCACTAGGCAGTGTTTGTCAAGGTAGTGGTGAGAAGTCATACAACCACAGCAGCACAGTGCAAACAAGCCCAGCTGAGATACAAGGATTATTTGCATCGTGTGTCATCTTCTTCTCGATTGCTTCTGGATTCTGAGCTCATACTTCAGCATCAGGCTGCCCTACATAGTGAACACATGCCAGGTTGCTCAAAACTAGCCCAGGGATCTCTAATCAGATCATGGCATCATGGCATTTAGATATGACAGTACTCTGCTGATTTTGTGTCCAACTCCAGACACCATGCAACATGAGAAACTGAAGCTAAATGCATCATTATGTCCTGAAATCAAGTTGGGTACTTTTCAGACTTAATCCAGGAGATGGTAGTAATATAATGGCCTGTGATACATAGAGGATGTTACAAGAAATGATCACCTGGCCCCAATCAGTGAGGACAGACCTATGATTTAACAAAAATATACAGTCATCTCAGTCCCAGTCTGTGATTACCACCATTACATTGTCAGACTGTGAAAAAACAGCAGTGTGATTATCCAGTCCTGGAACAGTACAAAATTTGAAAATACTGTGTTGTCATTAAGACTCAATTTAATTAGTCAGACACATTTTAAAATCAGGTATTTGTCAGTAAAATAGCTCCAGTAAAACCCAGATTCCTTAATAATGGCAAACTGAATTTTGAAATGTCTATGAGAAAAAAGTGAAATTTAGCCAACAGGACGTTACTTAGTGAGAGTTAAATAAGGCTGCCATTGCCACACATTAAGAATGTCAACACAAACCTCTCCTTAGTGACATCCATATTAATTTCATTTTGTAGTGATAGGACAAGGAGTAATGGGTACAAATTGAAAGAGGGGAAACAGGTTAGATATAAGGAAGAATTTATTTACATTGGGGGTGGTGAAAAACTGAAACAAGTTGCCCAGGGAAGTTGTGGATGTCCCAACCCTGGCAGTGTTCAAGGCCGGGCTGGATAAGGCCTTGAGCAACCTGGTCTAGTGGGAGGTGTCCCTATCCATGGCAGGAGGATTTGGGACTAGGTGATCTTTAAGGTTCCTTCCGACCCCTTAACGATGAATTCTGTGATTTCATAAAACACGAGCGCAAAACGATCATGTTTATTCTTCTCTTATCCTCTCCTTCAGGCTTGTTGGTCATGTTAGCTTTGACCCACCTTTGTTTCCTAACAGAGATATGACTGTGGTGTTTTCCCAGCTCCTTAAGAAGGAATGCACATTATGAAATCCAGTGTGAGTAAATACACTTGTATTCCAAGTGGTGACTGAAATACTTTATAATCTTATTTTTGCAATGCCCAGCCCCATGCTAGCTTAGGCCAAAATTGTGCCTCGACCCTTCCCAACATACCTAGCATACATTAGGTAGTATAAATGGCAAGTTATGAACAGTCATAGGATAAAGATATTAAGGATAATATGATAATATACACGCTAAAGAAATATATTTGTGTTCAAAAATGAACAGGTAATGACAGGTTAAAATATATTGATATACCACCAAAAAAAAAAAGTAGTCAAGCATATACACAGGGCTTTCAGAAAGAGAAAAAGAGAAAATAATCACAAGACAGTCATGATTTATGCATATCCATCATGATTCATATTTGACTCATGGTAAGTGAAATTAATTTGATTCACAGGCATAAGCACAAATACGTTTTCCTGTGGGAAGCTGAGTTGTTTTGACTCGTTATTAGTACCATCCCAGATGACCATTCCCAAATATCTGGGGAAAACAAAAAAACTCACCAGGTGAAATTCTGCTATACTCGTTCCCATTCCAGCTCATGGAAAGAAACAGGGGAGTGATTGCGCAGTTTCTTCCCTTTCTCTGGCAGCCGACCCTTCCTTTAGAGATATAACATGTAATCAGGCTGAATTTTGCCATCGTAGAGGCAAACGCCCGTTGAGGCTTCCCAAGGCTCGCCTTTCCCGTGCCGATGCAATGCCCGCAGCCTGCCACACGAGGGTACGCATCCCAGGAAATAGATATACCCAAGGGGCTCCTCCAGCATTCACACCTTCCCCTGGCCAGAGTGAACCCGGCGGCACTACAAGGGGCAGCAATACCTCACTCCCACCAGCTTTGTGTCAGCAGGACACACAGCAACATCACGGCAAGAACTCTCGGGTAAAAGCAACCTTTTGTCATTTACAAGATGACCACAATTATTTGACAGGCTTGGACAAAAGTCTATAGCTTTACATCTGCTCCTGTGAAAAGCTGATGATTGTGCAGTATTTCATGCAAGACAGTCAATAGAAATTTGTTAAAGTGATTCCTGTATTTTCAAATACTGAAAAAGTTAAAGGACTGCTTTACCAATTACCTTCATTTGAAAGAGTTTCAGCCCCAAAGCTAAGGAACATGCTCTAGACCTGTGTAACTGAAGCAGAATTCAGTAATGTATGTATTTTTTCTTGATAGCATTATATGAGCATACTTCATTGTTCATTTTCAGAGTTACTGGGAGTTAAGCATAAAAATAACAGTAACTGTGTCTATGTAATGTGTGGAGTGGGAGGAAAAGGGGGACTTTGAAACAATTTCAGAATTAATAATGGTGTGCTATTCTAGGCACTGCTATTTTATACTAACTTCACAGAAAGCTTCAAAATTGTTTGAATGCTTTTTGTCAGATGAGAAATACTAACTACACAAAGTATCTCATGTTCTTTGCAGAACAAGGGAAGGGTATTGGTCCATTTCCCTTCCTTTCCCCTACCTTCCCAATTCTCCCCTTTTCTTTCTCCATCTCCACATTTCTGCAACTTGCATTTTCATGTGAGAGTAACTCTTACCTTCAAAACCCCAGTAGCACTAAGCTAACAGGCAGTGATCTAGCAATCACCAGCACAGTCAGCTGGGCCTTTGTCCTTATAAGAAATTTATGGGTATGTGCCAAAGACTAAAAGTATGTTCCAGATGAAACCCAGCATGAACAATCAATGGATCTCACTCTCACTAATAAGCCCAAGTGAGATACTTCAGCAGGTTGACTTGACAGCCATCATCAATCACAATGCAGAAAGCAGTTCAGATTTATTGCTTAGACAGATTAAGATCTTTCTCCATGATTCTAGTTAATCTACAGCATCAATTAGGTAAACTTAGCCTCATTTCCAAGAATAAATGGATAGATGCTGGTTTCTCTGTTGTAACATCAAAAAGGAAAAAAATGTTGTAACATCAGAAAGGAAGAATGCTCAGGGATGAGTAAGGTAGCAGTGTTCTAACAAACTCAACATCTCATCTGGATCTGCAAGGAAAGTGTGCAGTGCCAGGATTTTTCTTGGCTTTCGCCATAAGGACTCTTGCATTCCATGAGACAGCCTTGGCTCTCCAGCTCCCTCAAAGCACCTGCTACCCTTGCTCTCCTCCTGCCTCCCACAAGTTAACATCTGCTAGCATCAGTTGATGCCACTTAGCAATAGCTGACATTCTCTAGGGAGACACTACCTTCCTGAAAGATTCCAGCCCATCACCTGAGCAGTCTGCAGAGGTCTGCCTAAGGGCAGAACTGCCACTCATCTGCTCCCATCCTCCCCAGATCTCAGTAGTGCACTGCGCTTGCTGAGATCTTGCCACAACCTCCCTAGGAACATACAGCCTCTCTCACAGCCTACTTGGGCAAGGGCATGTCCTCACCCCATGCTCCTATGGAGGGGTTGTTCTGGCTATGCACCAGGCTGTACAATCTGCTGCATTGCCTTGATGTAGAGCAATGGGAAAATTCTGCCAGACCACATTGCAGGGTCTTTCTAATCTCTGTTTTTGCTACACTAAAATCACAAGCAATTTCCATAACCCCATTAGGCAAGGTATTTCAGAAAACACTGACAACCTACATTATATGATTATTGTAATAATGAGGTCTTTCATCGAGGAAGTCTATGAATAATTAATTCTAATTAAGTAGCTGATAGATGCAGTAAACCATTCATCAGTGCTTGAGTCCTGCACATTACAGACTGTAATAATTTTTCTGTTAGTGTAAATGCTGAGCAAGAAAGTGTAATCAATGAAAACATTATTAAAGATTTGTGTCACTGCTAGGAAACAAATTGGAATTTTTTTTCTCTGCTTTTGTTTTCCTGATTTGCTCTTGCAGTATTAGGCAGTAGCTGTCCTTGGCCAATGACTCATTCTTACTGCAGCACTATTTGAAAAATAGGAGTGAAGTACTAAGTACAACAATAGGAAGAATAAAGAAAAGAAGAAGAAAGATGGGCTATATACATAATGTTGTTGGCTTTCTCTATTAAGAAAACTTATGAGGAAAATTTATCTAGAAAATGCTGAGCCAAAGATAATAGACACAGAAAGCTTATTTTAGAGAGCTTTACATTCTGTAGACTGTCATTACACCTATCATGTATAATTCAAACTTTTGGATTTAAAAAGTTGGCATGTTATGCCTAATTCTGTGATCAAATATCCTTAAACTGTTTAGGTTCTATTAGTAAATTCTGCAAAAAGTATGCATATTTGAAAATTAATGGCAAAATCAATGTAATAAATATGGTTGTGATTACATGTAGAACCATAATACAAGATACTATAAATATTAGCATATAATTCATATTAACTCAAAGCCTGAATATACATATATAAATGGACAAAGTTCTCCTTGGACCCAAGTGCTCACACACTGCACAAGAGAGGGAACCTGAGCACACAAAGAATTCTGGCACCATTAAAGGAGAGGAAATAATGCATGGAGAAGCAGAGGCTTGGTCATTATTTCTTTGATAACTGTTGAGCCTTTAGACAATCTGGATTAAAATTTAGTAAGAAAATGCTGTTGAAGTTTTTGTCATGGATTTGCGAATTCTGGTGTTTTCATAGTCCAAATTTTACTTGTTGTTTTTTTTTTTCCCAGAAAGAGAATTATAATCTTATTGATAATACCAGGAAGGTGTACATAGAATAAACCCAGGAAGGAAAGCTTTATTGAGATTCTTCAAATATCTTGAGATGCCATGAGAGACAGCAACTTTTGCAGTAGCTTTGATGTTTACAATTCAATTAAGGATCCAGGCCTTAATGTGCTTGGGATATGAGATAATAAAAGAAGGCTTTTACTGTTACGTCTCCTGTGAGCAAAATGGAGAAAGTATACTTCAGTATATATTAAATAGTATATAATAACTTTCTTAGAGAAAAATCATAATTACAAAAGGCAATAGCAGCAAATATAAGAAGTAATTTTAAAAATGCATCAAGAATTATAAGGATGAGTCAAAAGAATTTAAATTCACAAGTTTGTGGAGAAGAAACATATAAAAATCAAAGCCTGTAAAAATCAAAGCCTGTAAATAAAAAATATATATGAAGGTGGTAATGCAACTATAGTAGTATTTCCTCAACAATATTCCAATTTTTTTTAATGAGTTTTCAATTTTTGATGATAGCAACAATTTAAAATACAGGAATTTGAGTAGATGCTGACCAAGAAACCAGAACTTAGAAAAGGGATTAGAAAAGGGAACACAAGCAAAATTTTTAAAAACCAACCAACCAACCAACCAAACAAACAAAAAAAAACAAACAAAAAAATCCACCTCTAAACAAAGGTCTCAGATTTTATGACAATGTTCCTCCAACAGGATATTTGTCTACTTTGTACTTTCATTGCACTGCAGTAGCCAATGCCATCCTGAACACCCTATAGTAATGTTTTTTCACTACTATGAATTGTATGTATTGTCGGAAATACACCTTTTTATTTGGAGCAGAAAATAAAATCCTTAATAGCATGAAAGTGCCTACTTGCTCAGACCTCTAAGTACAAGCCTAATGCTGGTCATTATGGGGAGTCCCTCTGACTGCAAGAAAGCAAATCGCATTTGCATCTGTCTTTGTAGAATAAAGGCTGGAAGTTGCCATTGATGGAGAAGAAAAAAATATTTATATAGCAGGTGGAAGAAATGATAAATCATACCACACTGTTTTCTGGCACGATATTGCAGTAAACATTGTGCTTTTCTTTCCTTCCCTTTCCTTGGGTATATACTTTGCCAACTGCAGCTATATACTAACACCAACTTGCAGACAGGTTTTTTTTAGTTTCAAATGTACACACATAGCACTGAGGTTATCAGTCATCTGCAATACCTGGGCATAGGTCAAGGTGGAACTATCTTATTTTTCATCTTGACCAAAAAAATAAAAATAGCAATAATAACATGGATTTAGAAATATGAATAAAAATATCAAAGTCTGTGTATTTCTCAACATTTTCTTAACTGTAAAACAATCTATTCCCTAGGAAGCAGAAAGTAAGTCGAGGGAAAATGGATAAAGTAGTGTTCTAATTATTTTCTCTGATTTACTTAATAAAAACAGTTTTGCCTGTTCTGGGGCCAGATGGAATGATACAGCAAAAAGAGATAACAAAGCTCTGAGCCAAATCCACAGCAGTCAATGGAAAGCATCTCACTGATTCAATGACTATTACAGTGTATTGAATACTACATTCAACATTCAATTAATATTAAATTCCATCATCTTCAATACTAACCAGATTAATCCTAGTTTAGTTCTCTTGACATCAGTTTACTGGCTCAGATGTATCATTTTTCCCTTGAGTGATTACACCATAGCTTTTTTTTAAATGTCTCCATTAAGAGAAGGCAGAATAATGTCAATATGACAGAGCTGAAGGAGCTTCATGTGCCCTGCAGGGTTTCAGTCAGATCATACTCTTGTCACCCAGTTGTGGAAAGAAGAGTCCCTACTGATGAAAGACAAGTGAGCAGCAGTCTACCCAGAAGCCTGCAAAGAGCCTTTCTGTCATCAGCAGGTGTTTTATAAATGGCATAAAAGGAACACAAAAATCCCATGAGCATTCTAAAGCACACTAGAGCTTCCGGAGGATATGCTGAGTAGACCCACACAGGACTACAGCTTTTACTGCTGAAGGAGACACAGAGAAAGGTCTAGCAGAAAAATTAATTAAAACTGCCCCGTATCTGCAGTTACAAAAATAAGGTACTTAATGGATGAGCTAATGAGGACAGGAACCACCACAATGCTGAGCAGTTAAGACAGCCATGGCAGAGTTTCCTTCTTGTTTTAACGGTAAGATGGACCTCCACTTCTTGCAAGCAAACCCCATTACCATGAGGCTTGTGAATCATGTAAACATTTCTAACGCAAATCTCTCTGTTTGATAATGTTAATATGATAGTTGATGTTCCATTGGCAGGGGTGGCTGACTAAAGAACGGAAACTGGTGTACATAGGCCACCTCTGGTTTTATGAGCAATACCTTTCTAGACTGCAAAAGTTATAATGGTTGTCATAACTTTTTACTATGTGTTCTTCAATATTTATTCAGCTCTGTGAGACCACAAATGACTATCTTTTCTGGATTTAATTCATATTTTATGTATTGAAACAGCCAATCTAAAGTTAGAAGTGTTTCTAAATGACAAATGATAAACCCCATCTTTTGGCAAACAACAGTTTGTAATTCCTGCTTACCACTTTCACCGTTTAAGCCAGTCACATTTAATTAAAACAGCAGAGGTAGTCTATTTGTTGTAAATCCTAGTATGGCAAATACATCAACACCACTGTAAAAATAAGTAACTCAGTGCTACTTTTACTTAACCAAGTTTTCAACAACACCATGTATGATTGCTTTACTTTAATCTTTTAACTCCTCCAGAGATTAGAAGAATCTGGGGAAAGAAAGTAAGTAGTAACACACGAGAAAATGTTTCATTCCTTTTGCAATCAAATTTACAGGGTAATAATACAGTAGCTCTTGAATACATACGTTTGAAAATCAATGCATTTCAGATGCACTGAGAATAGAGGCTCCATTATCTTTATTGTATAAGAGCAAAAGACACTCTATAAAATGAATCCAGGTGTTTACAACATAAGTTTATAATTCACTCTTCTTTGTACTAGAGCAATATTATATCTCCCATGTGTTTCTATATTGAAAGAGTGGCTACTTGCTTGCAAAGGGAAATTGATTTAGTATTTCCTGAAAGAAAAAAAATCAATTTTTTTGAAACTGCTTTTATAAAACCTTATAAAGGGCTGTATCAAGTCAGGGGAGCAAAAGCCCCTCTAACCTGATATTCAGGCTCAAGCAATAAACCATAATGGAGGCCTAGAGGTGTTCTTCTTTACTTTTCAAATTCCCAGAAAACCTAAAAAATACAAAAAAATTATTTAAAGATTAAGAATTTATTTCACTGTATTTCCTAACTGCTATGACTAGATACATCGAGTTTTAAACTATACTTATACAAACATCTTGTGTGCAAATCTTCCGTTTATGGTAAATACTCCCCATTAATTATGTTATATAAAAGCACAAAGTGTTTTGGAATACAATTAATGTAAAGCAAGCTGAGTTATCTCTTACTACCTTATCTTTTTTCTCATTTATGAAAAAAAATTATGAAAGACCAGATTATATGGGGTGCATATGGAATAATTCTGCCTGCCAGTACAAGGTGCCCTGTGACATTTATTTAGCGTTAAAAGAATTCATAGAAATTCCAGATGTCTATTTATGACACTTTTAACACAATGCAGGCACCTGCTTCTCATATACTTCATAGGATTTCTGTATATATCCAACTTAAATCTATTTCTTGCATACCACCAGCTAAAATTTCATTACAAAACTGATACTTGACAATAAGGTAATACCCTAAATTGCCTAACAGGATAGCAGACATTCTTAGGCTGTTTCCAGAAAAGTGACAAAAGCAAATGTTTCAGGTTGTTTATTTTTAATTTTTTTTCAAATTCAAAGTAGAGTTCTAAGTAAAATCCTTTGAATTCTTCAAAAATGATACATTTGGCTACTACTGGAAATAAGACGAGGATATAAGAAACAACAACAGCCTGGAGCACCCAGCAATGAGAGCATTAAGACATTCTGCACAACTTCCAGCTGAGTGTTTTTCCTCAGGTTGTTGGCTTAGCCACAATAAAAATGAAAGCACAACAACAGCGGGTTAAACAAACTAAAGTTTTGTACCAGGGTCACTTGGTCATGTCCTCATGGAAAAAACCAGTAATTGCTATACCAGTTCTTGGTATATAATTCTAGGTTTGCAAAGTAAGTAAACAGAAATGTAGTTACAAAAAATACTTGCACTGCGACCTTGAACAGAATCTGATTTCTGATTTGATTTTAAAGTTGTGATGTCTGGAGTGTCTGATCTGCTTTCATTCTTGTAGTGAGACCTTAGAGCCTGAAATCCCCTACGTAGGGGAAAATAGTATTGTAAACAAGGTGAAGAGGTAAGCTGTGTGTGCCTGTTCAACTGCAAGAAATTTGAAAGCAGCTATTCACAGAGAAAGAGAATGTTCCACATGGAAGCTCGAACTGAAAGACAGTTGTCCATTTGGAGTACTTATTTGATCTTGTTCTGCTGTTACTATTTGGAAGATGTTCTAGATGTTCTATTCAAAAATAATTGTGGCAATGATCATTCTTTCAAGCCCTTGATGTAAAGATGGATATACAAAGCTTTTGCTTGCCAACAAATTAATGACAATCTTCTATGATAATAATCAAAGAAAGTAAGGACAACTCAAAATCCTAAATTTAGATTAAAATATTACTTCTCACAACAATAACTCATTGGTTCCCTAACCACTTCTTTCCCCAGTGAGCACTATGAAGAGGGATTTACAGGATTTTCCTCAAAGTATAAAATCTCCTAGTCATCCAACTTTCTTTCCTCTAGGCATTGATCTACAAAAACTTGTTTTCTAAGGGTTAATACAAGTTCTTAAGTTTAGAGTGGGGTACATTACAACACTGCAATAACAATATTTTCTTGCAGCTAATATATAATTTATTTTTTTTTATATCAGATAGTCCACGAAAGATTATTGGTGCTTTTAGGCTGGCTTTGTCTTCTTTACCAATAGCTTTATCACTCATTTGTCACTTAAGTACTGTGTTCAGCCTCCTATTAGAAGCTCAAGGGATAGTGCCATATTAAATATCAAATTATTCAGACACAATGACCTATGAAGACAAGAGAACTGGCCATAGGCTCTGTATATATTGCTTTTTGGTAGGGTCACAGAACTTTCTGCCAGTTTACCAGACTCAGGGAGGCTCTTCCACCCACCCTAGCTGCATCTCCACTGAAGACGCCTCAGTTGCATTCATATTACACTTTTGCAAGGAGACACACTAGGTTTGCACATCCTTGCTTACCTTGCCCTTCATGCCTTTCTGGTATGACAGACACCTACTAAACTAGGGCTGAGGTCCCACCTGGACAAAAGGAAAGCCTATCGTTGGGTCTTCAGTTGCCTCCCGGTTTCAAGATCTTGGCTTTCAGGCTAAGTCAAACCAGAAGCACAGAGCTTATGCAGCACATGAGACGACATGAACGTGCTACCCTGGAAAGCATCTCAGCTAACTTTTGCTTGCTAAGGTAAGTGTCCTAGAGCAGTAAATAATGCCAGTGATACTGTTTATAGCTTTGCTTTTAAGCATGGTTGTTCTGCTCATAGGTGTGCCAGGAAATGTCCTCCGTGAAGGCTCCCTATTTGTTAAAAGAATGTACATACACAAGAAAAGAGAAAGTACTTCATAGCATGCAGCATGAGCAACGTAGAGATGGATGGAGACATGCCTCAGGACAAGGCAAGCTTTCTAAGGTCACATCACCCAGCACTTGCAATACCCGTAAAGGTGCATTAATATCTCTCAGTTGAAACCTGAAAATGGCACCAATTTGGTGCCATTCTTCTAAAGACTATGCAAGGACCAAAGGTCCATCAGCCCTGATTGAGTATGCTCAATCCTCCTTCAAGTTTAAAAGCCACAGTAGATAAATTCATGTACTAGGATAGGTGGTATGACTGCTTCTTACTTTTTAAGGACAGTCATTTGGACCTTAATGTTATTGGGAGAATAAGAGAATAACTTACTAAACGTACCACAGGATAGACACCTGTCAAATACAGCCTTAAACTTAGATCCGCTGTTACCATCAACAATCTTTCGCCAATTTATCAGTTCTTCTGTTCTCTGCTAAAGAAATGCTAAGCTGATGTTTTAACTAAATGGCCAACTTTACTAGATCTCTTTCCAGTTCCAGTTTTCACATGACATTCATTTTACAAGGCATCTCTCAGCATTTCAAGTCAGCTACATTTCCTCCACTGGATTACCTGTCTCACTGAAAACTGCTGCTCTCCCCCTCCTTTCATAAAAAAAAAAAAAATGTCACCACCATAAAATAACCTTGCTTCAGGCCAAATAAGCATTGTGCATGTCTCTAGCCCAACTTCTAGTATTGCCATCTTCTTAGAGTACTTTGTTAACTACCACACTTCAGTGGCTTCCTGACCGTCTCCTTGCATCTTAGCATGGGGTAATCTAGTATCACCTTCTGTTGGATCTCAATGATTTTGATGTTATCTCTTGCTCTTCTTCACTGTCTACAAACATGGTAAAAGAAAACTGTACAAACCTATTTATTGCATAGGATATATAAGCCATAAAAAAGCATCAGCAAAGGAAATTATAATTTAAAAACCAGAACAAAACAATTGGATATTCTACAAGAATATGTTTTGTGTCTTGAAGTGAAAAACACATCAGGTTTCTCTCATGTGTTTTTCAGTTGCTCACCTCGATATCTTTACCTAGTAGGAGATTGCCTTAGAGTGAGAACTATAGTCATTCTCCAGATGATTTCATCCCATTAAGACATTGTTTTAGTTGTTTCAGAAGCAATGAAGCTTCTCTGTATTGCCATGTATAAAGATCCTTATCTCCTCTTTCCTCATCACTGCAGCTTTTACTTTTACCAGCTTTAACTACGACATTTTATGATAATCATTCTTTTTTTTCTTAGACTCTCACATTAGCAGATAGCATCTCAGGCCAACAAGACAGGAACTGCCTGATGGAAAAGACTAGTCAAGTGTGAAATGGGTCTGAGAAAGAGAAGAGGAACAACTAAGACTACAACAATTATTAGTGGAAATAAGGCAAATTAAGGAGAAAGTGGCTCAGATTAAGGAAAATAAGAAAAAAGTAAAAAGAAAAAAAATCAACTAAAACGTAGAAAACTCAGCACTGAACTTAAAACAGAATATGAGAGTCAACTTACATCCCCAAAAGCACATACACATATGCTGACATGGCTGTTCTGGGAACAGCATGGAAGTTATGTGAAAAAAATATTTTACAGTATAAAGATCTTAAGATGACAGCAGATCAGTTGCAAAACAACAATGATAATTTGCTCACAGGGTAAAAAGTTCCAGAAAAACAAATGAGATAATCCCTGCTTTTTTAGAGAAACAGAGCTTATGATTCACTATATGAAAGACAGAACCAATGGGTCAGAGCTCAACATTAAATCTTGTATCTGTAAGTACTATGCCAAGAAATGGAAAAGCAGACCTGAGGAAAGAAGACAGAGAATTAATTATACATAAGTATTTCTACAATTTACAAGTATTTTAAAAATGTAAGTATAGGAACAAACATGCAAGCAACTTCTTTCTGTGTGGCAAGGTCTACTCAACAGCCTGGTGTAACTGAAACCCCACCTATTGCCCCTCACTGTTCCCAGGGCACGTGCAGAGACTGGAGACTAGCTCTTAGGAAGAGACATGCTGCACAACAGAATTAAAAACGCAGTACGAAACTGCTGGGAAGGATCCCTAAAACACTCTCACATCTCTCTTTCCCATAGCCAGGATCCTGGCAGTGTACTCCTGAAATCTTCACAAAGGAGGATACTGGAACCAGAAGCGTACGCGTATTTCCATATATTGTAAACTATTGCCATTACTGAACAAAATCACGGAGCACAGAGCTACCCAGGTAGCAGAGAGTTTGATGAATTTGAAGTCAGTGGAAGGTCTGTACAAAGAGCTTCTTATAGTACAGAGATGGAAGAGAAAGATTTGTAGGAGCTAGGTGTGTCCACGTAAGTAGGTAATTTCGGGTATCTAGGTTTAGGGAGTTTGCAGCTTTAACATGTTTCCACTTGAAAAAAAAAACAAACCAACAATTTTGTTTTGCTTCTGCGCTCCTACCTAGCACATACTTAATAAGGTTTACTTTAATACATATTTCAGAAACGGCCAGGCTATGCATACTGGGCAAAGAATGCAAAGTGACTCCCTTCTAGAAATTAGAACAGAAAACTTGAGAACTCCAAACACAGATATTTTTAAAAGAATACATAGTCTGCAGATACATGGGCATTCAACAAGAAACACTGCATTTTTACTGGACTCTCTTCCCTTTCATGTGAACATACCCTACTGACAGTAAGGGACATGTTGTATTACATACAGCTACAGTATAAAGGACAGACAAGATCAATATCTCCTATGTAAATAATTAATCTTTTTGGTTAGACTTTAATCTGTTCCATTTAAATTTATGACTCATTTCTTATGTGTAGCTGAGATTTAAGGAACTACATTTAAATCAAAGGCTGTGAAATTACAATATTTTGACAAAGCAAAGTGGTTAGTGTTCAAAGTTTTCTACTTCAATAGCACCACAGATTTTTAATATGCTAAAATTAGCCACTAAGTATTATTAGAAATTATTCAGTGGTTTTAAAGGCCTGATCTCATGCCCATTAACCAAAAAGAGAGAAATTTAAACAGAAATTTACATCAAATAGGCAACTCTTTAAAACTCTTACTATATGTTTAATTTCCAATCAGCTTCTCTAAAATTTGAGCCTGATGGTTATGAATACTGGCCTAAATTGAGCCCTCCCCAGTAAATCTTCCAGCTATACTTACACCTCCATAGCACTCTCTTTCCCACCCTACCTCAGAACTGGCCAACATTTGGCAATTCCACCCCAAATATGAACTATCATAAGTGTTTAATCCTGTGATAGTCTGTATATAGGTAGATCTAACCTATGAATTCTTTTCTCTAATGCTGTCTCCAAGCCAGAACCATGGTCCCAGCACCCATACTATGCTAGATGACAGACACACATAGTTATGGCTTCTTGCCAGTATCTAAAAACCCACAGACAGTCCTCTCCCAAGTAGGATTGCAGATACTATTTTCCAAGATGGTTTATTTCCATGACAGACAGAAATGGGGGTGATAGAGACAGGCCAGCAAAGCTTCTCTTCTGTGAGCAGGCTGAGCCTTCTGGAAGACTAGGTTTTTGAGACCTTAACTCTTCCATGGCAGAAAAAGAAGTGCAACCTTCTGGCTGCATGATCCCATATGGACCTCAAGAGGCCACAGTGTGTGTGAAGAAAGACTTCACTGATAGCTGATATGGTCGGTAAACACCACTCCAAGAAGTATATTCACCATTTAAGAAAAATCACAGCTGTTAGCTTGCACCTGCATCCAGTGACAATAAACGGATGGGTTGCATAGCAGTTTCTGCATGAAGTCCAGGAAGCTGTGGTGTGCTCATTGGTTTATTTTGTCATCCATATACAGCTTTGCAAAAGACCTCCAGACTTGCCACATAAAGGTATTGCCTCTAGTTTTAATCCCACTCTCTATGTGCTTAAAGGTGCTGGAAAATTGATAAACCAATAATGCAGAAGTTGCAAAGTCAGGAGATACAGACACTCGTCCAACAGAGAAGGGAGCTGACTCAGCAGGACTGACATTAGTAGCAGAGACATTAGATGAATCTAGAGCCAGAAGTGGGAAATAGTTTTTTCTCAGCAGCCACCCTGCAACAGTAGTTACTAGTTTATGAGCCCTGAGAGAGAACTGGATCAACAACAGCTACTAGAGCTGTTTGTCAGGAGTATTCTGTCTGATCGCAAACCTTCCCTTATTCTTTGCCATTTACAGTGACAGCTAAATGACTAAGTCCTGAGCAAACATAGATGACTCAGGGGGATTTGGGGCTGGAGTGACCTCCTCAGCAGGTCCCTCAGCTCTCAGGCTCCAAGAAAGGACAGAGCATGAGGTCGGAAACTCCTCCTGGGCAGATGAGGGAGCAGGATTCAGCTGAGCATCCAGCCAGTAGGTAGGCTTGAGCACCCAAAGGCATATTTTCAAACTCTCCTGGGAGGTGCTGGGGTTAATAGTGGGTTTTGTGTGTCTCTTCTGATGTGTATTGTACAGGGGTAGAGGAGGCAACATTGTTCAGTTTGTATTTTTCTGTTCTGACAGAAAATAAGCTGTTTCTAAATATGTTTTCATCAAGGCACCACCAGCTTGGATGGTAGGCTCAGCTCCTCCTCAAAGGCCACCCTGCAGCTCACCTACTACCAACACCTTTCCACCAACACCCAATACACCTGGGCTTGACCAGTTTAAAGGATGGCACTAGATACAGTCAGAGCTGCCTCACATGGCAAGTATTTGTAAAAATTATATTCTCTGTAGGACTTCAGCAAACTCAACACTCAGAGCATGGAAAAGGCCTGGATTAATTAATTTTCAGATTTTCCAAAATATCTGTTCATGGAGTATGTTCAGGACATAATGCCTACCTAAATCTATAGGGTAAAATGTGTTTTGCTTTCACAGGCAGTCTAGGCACGGATATTGAGAAGAGCAGAGAGTCTTAATAAATAAACTAAGACAACTCGCAGCACTGCATAAAAGAAATCTGCATAGTAGACCACAGAAGTGAGATTAATAGGATGTAACAGGATCTCCAGAGGGATGTCTGCATTTAAGGAGATACCTGTACCATTGTCTTCACTAAATATAGTGAGATGTCTTTCAGATCTCTGTCTTGTACCTTCAGTGTCTGCCTGGAGACATCACGTCTAGCTGTTTTTCTGGTGCCTTCAAATAACCCACACAAAGTTTCTCTCCAGCAGGCAGTGAAAGCTTTATCATTGTGACCACAGAGGCTGGTATGCAAAATATCTCAAATAAAATTGTTTTGTAAAGCATTACTTCATAGTCTAGACTTACCATTCCTGCAACAATTTAAGGGAGGTTACATAAGCTACATAAAGCTCTTCATTATAAGAAGATAAGCCTTATCAGAGTTTCATAATAAAGCATAATAGCACACACTGATGTGTGAAAAAAAAACATTTAGTTTCCATAGCAATAGGAAAAATGTGACTAGTTTTCAAGGTCTTTTCCTTCTTTCTTTCCTTTATGGCTACTGCTGATTGTAAAACATCTGAAGGAAGAACAGCTAAGGTGCCTCTACTCTAGAAGGAGATAAAGGAATCCGTCATTCAAATTACATCATCCATCAAGGATTAGTTTCCAGAAGTCTGGCTTAGTGTTACTTGAAAAATTACTTTAAGCAGTGCACAGGAGGGAATGGACACATAGAGCAAGAACAGCAAGGCAAATACCAACCTTCCTCCCACCAGCAGCATTGAAACAGTAACTAGATTGCCAGCTAAATATTGTCTCCACATTGAAATGTTCTCAGGACTCATTCTATTTTACAAATCAATTACACAGAGTCTCCTCCAGTTAGGGTTAAAAAACTCCACCTTGAAGTTTATCTGAAACTACTTCAGCTAAGCCTGTTCTGTGTTAGCTGAAAGTGGCTTGGGACTTTTCACCCCCCGTATACAGGTGTGCAAAGAAGATCCATCAGAAGCCAGGCAGCCCAGGAAAGGAGAAGGGATACAGCTGGAAAAGAGCATCTCCCACAGTCTCCACCAATCAGGGAAGCTTTGCTCTTCTTTCCCCCTCAGGACTCCAGCATTAGTCCAGCTGTTGTATGAAATTGGTAAGCTCCTGAGTCTTCTGTTGCTCCATCTCCAAGAGCTGTTTTTGGAAAAGCCACCCTTAGGTCACTGGAAAAGGATGATGAAATCCCAGATCACTTCTAGATAGTCCCAGTGTAATGGTTTTGAGTCTTAGGCCTTCCTTCCTGGTAACCAAGGAAGTATTGCACCCTATCCCTTTACATAAACAGAGGTATAAATAAGATGAAGAGAGAGACCTCTTCCTCTCTTCTCTTCCGAGGCAGTCTGGAGGCAACAGGTTCCCTGTGGCCAGCTCTGCTCCTGTGGGAGTGAGGCCTAGCCAGGCCTGTTGTTTCTCTTTCCGATCCAGGAAGCAGTCTGGTGGCGTGGCATGAGTCTGTCTTCTCAAGGGAAGTATTGAGATTTCCATTTGCTAGTTCTTTATTTTGCTAGTTCCCAGGTTTTGATTGTGAATATCCATTTTGGTTTTGTCCCTTTTTGTCCCTTTTTCCCTCTTCCCTTTCCCTTTTTGGGTGTTGCGCATAGTATTCTCACTGTATATAACTGTGATATATGTAAAAAAATATATATATTTTGGTATAATTCGGTTGGTTTTGGTTTCTTTCAGCTTCTATAGTTTTTTTTTTCCTTTGCCCAAAGGGGAAGGGAGGGAAAAGGCTTTCACTGGGTCTTGGAGACTTGGCGGGAAGCCAGCTCCAAACTTGGTCACCCAGTCATTTTGCAGGATGTTCTTACCAACATGCAATCCCCCAGAAAAACAGAGATCAGTCTGGAGGAGGTGGTAAAAGACAAGCCCAGCTATATTTCTTCTCATTGTTGCTGCTATTGTTATTGGTTTTAACTGCATGTGGATTTTGTGATGGAACTGGCTTCCATCTCTCTCCACCACTATCAAACAGAGAAGGGTAAAAAGCCTTCACTCTTAGACCAATGCACTACTTAGTTGTTTACTCTTATTACTATTAGTACATTTAGTCTATTTAGCCTAACATGGCAAGGACTCAAATGGTTTGTAGAAGGCAAGATGGCTGTTCTGATTCAGTCCCAAATCAGCAAACAAGTATCATTTTCCTAACTGCGAGTATTTTGGGGGAGGGAAATGGGTGTTCTGGGATAAAGCTCCCCTATAACAAGGAAGAAGGGCTGAGCTGGTATGATGGACTAGACTACAAATTGTATTTGTTTGACTAAAAGGTGGGAAGACTGAAAATAAGGCCACTCTTACTTGAAGCTTGGCCATGACAATTTATGTGATTAACCTCTGAAAGACTTGTGCAAGATATTTGGAATAATTTTTATATCTGTAAAAACATTAGAGTTTTCTTTTTGGTTTGAAATAAAAGGATAGTAATTTTTTCCTCTTGAGTATTGATGGATTTTAAGTCTATTATGCTACATTAGTATCTTCTAAGCATAAGCTTGTGCAGGTCATGAGTATGAGGGTTTTTTTGTCTTCCTGAGAATTGTTTGTCTTTCTCTACTTTCTCCTATTGTCATTTATGCATTTTACATTGTTCCATTGGCTGTTTTAAAATGGCACATAATTACTTATGGTCTGAGACCTAGCAGAAAACTCAATCACTTACTAATGTGTGAGTGTTACACATTCACTAGAGGGGAATATAAAAGTCCAAAAATGTCACCTGGCTAATTGTTTAATAATACTCATGCATTCATTATGCTACAATCTGCCACAGATGCTGATAAAATGGAACACAGCTGAATAGCTGTAGGCAACTTGTGGGGAAAAACTCAAATCCCCTTGTTTGAGCCTTCCTGTCCTCTGAGCTTGCCCCAGTGAGCATAGTGTGCACAGGAAGGCTGGATATCCACAGCAGTAGACAAAGCTGGTAATATCACCTATTGCCAGTCTCCTGACAGCTTCTATTGAAAGATCCTATTTTGGTTGTCTCTGCCTAACTACTTGGACTAAAATTTTCTATGTGAGGTTCTCTGCCTCAAGCTGAGTTTCATTAGAAGCACTGCAGGCAAAAAGTACTCTGTTGTGTCAGAAAGCAGAGTTGATGGAGGAGGGGAATATATTGCTTTTTCCGCATTACCAAAACAGTTTAATTAACTAAACAGGAATCTGCTTACCATTGTTTTTCCCAGCCCTTGCGAGGTGCTGCAGCTGATCAAGTGGCTGGATCTGTGTGACTATGGAAAAAAACAGCTGGATGATGAAAATTGCAGTGTTTGAGTATAGAAAGATTCAGATCTCCTTTTTTTTTAGTGAAACTGTTGTCAGCTAGAAAAAGAGGCTACTTCTAACCATTTAGAGAGAAATTGGTACCTCAAAGCAGAGAAGGAGGAGATAGTATTGGGATGAGACAGAAAGAATCTGCACTTGAGGGAGGGAGAGGGCAAAGGGGAAGCAAGGATGACAGCCTTGGGCTTGCACGAGACAGCACTCTCTTTCAGATCCTGATGGAGACAGAGATCACCAGGTTCCCCACCCTTTTGGTGCTAGCAGAAGCTCATCTTGTCCTCATTCATATGGCTGCTCTGAGAAGAGAGTGACTAGTTGTTTTCTCACCCGGTGATGGAGTCAAGAGATTTGTGTATTGGAATTAAAATATTCAATACTGTTGATTGACCCTGCCATGTTAATATAGTCAATATGATTCCTCTACAGCAGCATTGGTTTCCTTTGTTCTTGGACTGGTTAAATCTAAGAAATATGCAGGAAAAAGCATACAGATAAATTGCAAAGTCAGTTATATAATACTAGATTAAAGACTGGTTCTGTATTTCCCATCACATGCACATGGGACTGATCCATTTAATTTCTCAAAGCATTTAGTTGTCAAATTCTGCTTACATGCTCAGAGCAGAGAGAAACACTGACCGATGGTCTAGAATGGGCAGAAGCACTGAGGGGAAGAGCCTGGGCAATTCTCAGAACATCTGGCTCTTGCTCCCTCTCAAAAGTATGGGGAGAATTGGTTTTGCATCTATAATTTAAAACAAAATAATTAGTAACCTTACTGTTAAATGCATGTGTATATATAATTTGCCATTCCTCTTAATTTTAAACCTCCATTTTAAGCTCTTTCAATAAAGAACAGCTTTCTTTGGACAGACTTTTTTTATTTCCTATCTCCACGCTTGCAGCAGGCAGTGAAATGCTAGAGTCCTCTCTTCCTCCACTCCTCTCTTCCTCCCTCCCTCACATGGAGGATGTATTTACAAATCATGTTTTACAGGAGGCTTCCAGACTCTAAACACCCATAAGCAATGTAATGAATCACAAGCACAGACATAATGCCGCATACACAGGAAGCAACTGAAATCACTGAGAAAAGTAAGTGAAAAAATAAACATGTTCTGTGGTGGGGTTGGAAGTGATGGAGAGGCAGGAAATGCTCATTTCTGAACATCTTCATTCTGAGTTATTGGAGGCATTGCTAGGAAAACAGTTAGCAATACTACCTTCCACACGTGATGTTTTTCATCAAATAAAGGGTGGTAGGCAGAGACTAACCACTTCATCAGGTGTCAGGCTCAATATGCTCTTCCCCAGCTCTCAAGGAAATGTGCTCTGCAGTTACATTGGTTAGGGGGGAAGAAAAAAGGCCTATTTTTAGTGATATCCATTTGAATCAGTCAGATTTCTGGCAATTCACAGCCCAGCAGTCAACCCTCAGGCCTTGTGTGGCAGGTGGGGACTTGGTGTGCCTTCGAGGTGGCACAGTAGCCGGGCAGGAGGAAGGAGCCAGCTGGCCACCCTGCAGCCCGGCACTAGGCAAGCTGCCTCAGGAGAACGAGCTGCCACTGCTTTAGCTACCAAGGAGGAGGACTGGGGGAGGGGGAAAAAGCACTCTCTAACCACCCAGCTAGCTCATATCCAAATGCCTGCTGTTCCCTTTCATTGGATAGATAATCAGACTCAAAGTCAAAAGCAGTTCTGTTGTATATTTCTCTTTCATAACCCACCTCAAATAGTAGATTTCATGGTAGCCTGAAGTGATTAAGTCTAACAGAAAAGTCCATTCAGGCAGTATTAGTTTCAGCTGTGCAGGCACTTTTGCATCAGAGCCACCTCTTTAGGACCTGTTCCATGCACTCCTGCAGTTCCTCATGGGCACCCAGATTTGCACTACTGAAGTGCATTGTAATTTGTTCAGTGCAGTGGGGTGACTCAGATCTAGTGTGCTTATCAAAAAAAACCCAACAATATGAATACATTAATAGGACATAGATTTCAGGCATATCAACAGTTACCTAGAGCATGGTACAAATCTTGACAGAAATTATGTTCATACGCATGAAAGAGATTGAGAGCTAAAAATCAGTTAATGGTAAAATGGAAAAAATATAAAAGAATACCACAAATAAAACCCATCTCTGCTGCGAGCATATTTCTCTTTAGTGCAGAGATCATTTCCAGAAGCTGCAGGAGGAAACAATTGTGAGAGTCTGCCAGACAATCTGCGACACAAAAGCCTGGAGTGGAATGATAACCAGAGAAAAGCACTTTATTCCCTCTATGTGATATATTTGTTTTCTCCCCAGAAACCATAGAGCCATAAGCTGCTGTTAGGATTCTGCAGATGGATGATGGATAGTTAATGAACAGAATATAGCTATATTAAAAACTTCTGCTTTATTATATTGGAGTGAAGTTTAGCTGTCACTATCAAGGAAGGGCTCTTTTTAACTATAGATAGCATGTCTTGGGTGCAAGATGGCACATGGCATACACAGGTCTTGCAGTAGACTAGCGTAGGAAGGCAAGCAATTTTGGAAGCTAAGAAAGGGCTTCATGGAGCTCATTGTTATTCTGGGACTGCACTTGTTTTGTAGTTTTATGGGAACATTTCTTCCTCTACTGCAATTTCAAGCAGATTCCCTGCAAACAGATCATTTGCTTGAGCCATGGGTGAAAGAGAGATTTCACTTTTAAATAGCATTATCTGACCTAAAAACATCTCGGAAAGGAATGGGGATGTGAATTGGGAAAGGTATTTTTTGTAGAAAGTGGTGTGATGTTTCTTTTTTTCCCCATGTTTTTATGAGTGTTTTCCAGACACTGAAAACCCACAGGGAAAGACAGTCCTCTCTGAAGCAACATACAGCAGGAGTAAGGTGCTGCTTTGAAGTGTTTTACTGCATCTTAGCAGAAACAGAGAAGTGGTTTATCATGCAATGCAACACATAAAGTTCTCACTTAAATTAGACATGTAAATGACAAATATGGTTAGCAGCCCAAATGAACTCACTGAAATTTAAGTGAGCAGAATGTAATTAATTACTTACATTGATAATGAAACTACCTATGTTAATTTTTCCAAAATGGCCATTAAATTTTTCCTAAGCCCAGTCAATACACTGATCAACAGGCAAAATAGAAACATTGTTTTCTTCATGAAGTTCCTTACCACAGAGATTAACAAGCTGCAGAGAACTACTTAGTAAGATGCTAATTCCTTTATCTTTTAGCTGTTAAGTAGAGGAAAAGAGAGAAGGAAATTAAATGTGTGTCTTTAAGTACACAGTAATTTTAATTTCCCCCCTCCCAAAAAAATTAAAACATAAACACATTCTGTTCTAATGTTATTGCACCTAATAATATCTTGTAGTTATCAAGGGGATGTACTCAATTGCAAAAAAGAGAAAAACCATTCACTTGAGACTGGAATAAAAGAGGTTGTGCAGTTTCTTTGAATGCAGTCCACATTCTGAAATTACAAAACTTCTTTCTGTGTGAATGATCTTTGTCAGTACTGAATTAACTATATCCATATTAATATAGGGCCTACACCATAGATTTCCTCTGGAAGTCAGTGACCAGATTTTTTCTGTGTAGCTGCTGAAAAGGAATATCATAAGGAATCACAGCATTTTTTTCTCCTTCCCTCCTTTTTTGCTATATACATATTGAAGAAAAGTTTAGAGAGAAAATAAAAGCTCCCTCAACATTTACCCCATCTGCAAAGTAGCGCACACCTCACAAAGTCTCTTTTTTGCTAACACTTGAGTAGCATTACAATTCAATATTCTCATCCTTGCCACTGTTTGGTAACAAGCTTTTACCAGATACATCACAGTACTCTTTTGTTTTGTTCATCAGGAGTTCACAGCCACCAGTACTCAACGATGCTGGGTTTGCACAATTCCTTTTGTGCCCTTTTGTTTCTGAGCTGTACCAGGAGGTTTGTACCCAAGGCTGAAGTCCAAATCTTTAGGATGCAATCTGAGGAGAAGTTCTGCTCCTCACAACATTTTGAAAGTAAACTGCTCTCAATCACATGTAGAGTTTGTTGAAAGTCTGAATCATAAAAAAACCCACAAAATTTATGACTAGCTTCTTAAAAGACAGGTGTAACTTAAAGTGAAGAGTTAAAGCTTTCTCTAAGCTACCTCATAGTGCATGTTTCTGAACACCAGCAGACCAAAAGGAGCCTGGCCTGGACAGCCTCTGCATTAAACAAGTATGGCTAGAAATTGCAAAACTGATTTTTCAAGAAGCAAACTCAGTTTACAGCAATGAAGTTGTTAGATTTGCTGCAGACTAACAAAATGTTTGTCCAAGGTCAGCTTTCCAGAGTATATAGCATATGTCAACGTGTAGACCTGACTCTTTAGAAAGTCTTGGAATTGTTTACATCTCATAATATTTTCTGATTCTTTCTGTTGACCTAGGAAATACAGGAAAAAAGAAAAAACATGATGATTTAAAGTAGTCAGCCTTCTGTCATTTATTAATTTATTTAGACATCTAAGGGAGCTTACGCTCTGCAGATACAAAAATTCCCAGATCCTGGTCTTTTTGTAGACCCCTGCAGGCACAGGTTGTCTCAGTGTGATTAGAATTATGGAAATAAACTGAGACAAAAGTGGAAATGTAACTTATAAACTAAACAGCAGAGCTCATTCAGGATGTAGCTATGTTTAAAGGTCTAAAATCTTTGTTTGACAGCCTGGGATGACCTTTAGTCTAAAACCAGACAATCAACCTGGAAATAAAATCTTATCAAACTAGAGTGGTGGATGTTATTGCACGTTACCTTATCAAGGTGACACGTTCCTTCACAGTGACGCTCATTGATTGGTACGATTTCTTTGCACTTGGTACTCAGGGTACTCAGCTTTCCTCTGGTAAAATCTAGCTCTAACTTTGTGCTGCCAAACACAAATAAAAAATTGCTATCCTGACCAGCTAAAATAAATAAGTAGTCTAACTGAAGGAAAGCATGCCAACTCTTTTGCTCAGGTGTTCCTTCCAAGTTGTATGAAAGGCCACACTTTACATCTGGGTCCGGTCAATGGTGGTGCCTTTCCCTGCCCTTTGTCTGAATCAAATCTTCTCCCTTCAACACACCCACAGCCATAACATTGCGATCATAAATTCTCTCCCCAAAGAAATAACAGGAGGAGAAACATAAGAGTACCCTAAATCTTTACCTTACTGTTACCTTGTTGTTACACAAAGGTAAAACAAGGTGAGATTTTAATAACAGCTGCTCTGGAAAAATACACCTGTATTTATATGAAATGGTGCAGCAATACTCTAAGAAGGAAAAAAATTTTATCTGAGTAATGAAGTGCAGGCTAGTATGGCAATGACATTGCTGTAACACAGTAACATATAACACGGCTGTTGCAGTAATACAAGGCTTGCTAGATCCTGTTCTCCCTATCAGCTTCCAGCACTACCTGTTATGGGAAGCTTTGTTTCATTTTTGATCTTTTCTCCAGAAATTAGGTCTACAGTTGTATAATTAATAATATCTATGAGTAAAACAAGTACATAAAATCAAACAATATTAGGCCTAAAGTTGCACACTGACTGTGGATGGGGAGAAAAGAGGTAGCTGGAATACATAGACCATAACAGAAGGCTGACCACAGATATTTATTAGTCTGTTTCTTTCTGCAATGTGGAGTACAGTCTCTGTTTCATGTTGGCTGGGGAGCTGACAAATAAAAAAAACACTGAGTCATTATTGTGTCTCCCATCATCCTGTCTTGAATGATCATGCATTCAAACCGGTAATCTGGTGGTACATGATGTGAGATCGCACAGAATTGCTCTAAGTAATGTGGGTAATGTCTGACATAGAGGGAATAGCTTAGACCAGTGTTTAAAATTTAATTTCCTAGACATTTCAAATTATTCCTCACTTAACATTAATTTAATGTTTAGATATAAGTCTCTTCAGGGACAGGGAGACAGGGGAAGTATGACTGTGATGGTTAGTATAATGAATGACTGGGTGGTTAGAATGAAACAGCTAATCAAGAAAGTTAAAGCAATATAGAAGAAAGAATTTATAGCAACTAAGCTTATTGAATAAAGTGGAAAAATTACGCAGATGATTCTACTGTTTTGAAATTTAACCGTTGAATTGAATGTCATAGACCTTATGCTGGCTCAGAAGTAGTGTCACTATGAACCCAAGCTGTGTAATCCTAAATTTCTTAGTGATTAAGATCCTGCTCCTAGAACATCAAGGTCTCTGTGCTCATTAGAGTGTAGCAAAACCAGAAGGCAAACAGCAAGGAAAAAGGCTTTTCCAAAAAAAAAGTGAGTGGCACAAACCCAAAAATTCTTTCAGTTTTTCTAGTTATTGTTGTTACAGAGATTTATTGTTCCCTCAAGAACCAGTTGAAGCAGACTTGCCACCTTCCAAATGTAAAGAATCACTTAAGTGAACCAGAACTAATAAATTGATCTGAGTTAAAAAAAATAATCTGTAACCATGCTGCTGCATTTGGGATACTGAAAAGATTTTAAGGAAGTGATAGTACAGACAAAACAGCTCCAAATAGTTTTTCCCCTGTTCCCTATGCAGATCTATCAGAGAAACAGACTCCAGTGAGGAGAGTCATGGGTTAGTCACCAGAGCTTGTACCTCTGTAGTCCTCACTTCATCTGGAAGATGGCTACAGAGGCCTAAAATAAATATATATATATATATATTCTAATTTTCTAAGTGGACAGTCACACCTGTGCTGATTTAACACAAGAGAATAGAGTCATTGAAATTATCCACACTGTGGAGACATGTCCAGCATTGCATATGATACACAGATCCTGATGGCAGTTTGGACACCACAGCCAAATTCCACCACTCTCACTGAAAACGAAATAAGCCCTAAAGAATAAAGAAGGCTCAACACTTCTATAATCAAGAACTAGGAATCTGCTGTTGTGACACTGAGTGAGATGTTTCTTTTCTAATCCCAGGGGAGCCTGGGCAATACACTGTGTCTGCTTCTGCTTTCTTCCTCTTCTGCTGAGCATCAGCAAGATCACCAGAACACCTTCTGTATCATATATGCTTACTATTTATCTGTGAAAGCAGTGCTCTGTAGCAAGACTTTTCCTAATGCAAAAAACTAAAACAAAAAAAAGGCACCAAAAAGTCAACCCACATATTTTCAAGGGTGGCATTTAAATGTAACTGCAATTCTTTGTCAAATTGTCAGGAGAGTTTTCTGTATTTTTAGAAACTAGGAAGCCAAAAGTAGAAGAGTAAGTCTAATATTACTCTCCTCTCTTGACATATAAGCCATTACAAAACCAGCTTAATCATATTTATCTAAAAATATTTTTTTCTTTTCCCTATACTGCCATTTGCCCAATTAAACTATAAATTGGAGTATCTCTTGATAGAATAAAGTACAACAGAATTTAGATAATATCCCATTCCCTTTTGAAATTCAAGACAGTGAAATAATTATTTGCTAGACACTTTAAAGAGCAGGAGTGCAAAAAAAATTATTTTTTAAAAAGAAAGGGGAGGAAATTTCAGACTTAGTTTCTACAGTCTCTATCCATAATTGTTTATGATGGATGCTTCAAGGTTTTGAAATGCTAAAATAAGTGCAAGAGGGAGTAAATTGCGGGCAGGAAGGAGTGAAGGGGGTGAAAGGAAGAAGAAAATGTTTCAAACTGGAACTGCTGAGTGCAAAGTTTGGTCAGTTAATTTGACGGAATCAGATTCCCAGTCCTCTCTGGACATCGCTTTTCTAAGGCCATTTAGTAGCTGGTTTAAAAGAAAAAGTTTAAAGTAGAACAGAATTTCAGTGCTATGGCTACTACCATTATGTTTGGGGTATGGATGCATGTTATCCTACTGTCTTAGCATCTCAGGTCATAAAGGAGCCAAGTAGGCAAAGCCAGGAGATAAGGCAAAATCCCTACTGTTCATGTTGATCCTGAATTTCTAGATGAAGGCTTACATTTTCCAGTTACCATTGCCTCTTTTCTTTTTTCTTTCCCATTTGGTATAGTGTATAACTATATTTCAAGAAAGCAGAAACTGATGAACAATAAAATATTTTTTCAGAGTGAAGAAAAGTTTCCCATATAAAATACAAGAAATAAAAAAAAAATGATACAACATCATATAAATTTCAAATGTGTCCTCCAAAAAGGAAGCAGAATCAACAGCCCAAGCAAAACAACTCGGTTATTTGACCAGCTTTCCCCCTCTGTTCCAGGAGAAGATAGCAGTTCTCATTAAGCTGGAACATGTGGCCCAGTACGACAAAGGAAGAAACCAACATATCTTTTACCATTAAGTGAGAAGTAAATATCTTTACTATCTTCTAATTTACAGAAGACAGCTTATCTGGATGAATTATTATCCCTGCTAGCAGAAATAATTTGAGAAGTTTTCCACAAGGTGAGTTAATTAAACTTAACCACCAAACAACAGCAGATAAAAAGAGAAAACAGAGATAAATAAAAATTAGGTAAGGTTAGAAAATGCATGATCAACATCTTGTTAAAAATGTTTAATACAGGGGATGCATCTAGTATTGCTCAGGGATGCGAGAAAAACACAAGGAAAGGTAACCAAAGCAATGCATTTCTGTAAAAATCACACATTCATCAAGCTGTTGGTGTTCTGATGGGGGAAAAAAAATCAAGTAGGAAAAAGCCTAAGAACATTTCAGTTCTTCTATAGAAAATGAAGTTTGACCTACATGGATCCTGTGCAGTCCTGCATTCTTACATGTTTAAAGCAGTTTTGTTAATGTGTCACATAACTGGTAACTCGAATTTTTTTCCAGCCAGGTCCAACACTGCTCACCAGCATACTTCACAATGGAGTTGCTAGGCTAAATGAAATAAAACATTACAAAAGTATTAGGACATATATGGTTACTTTGTTTTTTCTTTCTAGTCTCCGTCTCATTCTGTGAAAATAAAACAGATGAGTTATTAGGATGAAAAAAACTCCATTGCCAAATAAACTTAATGGTGTCACAAAATCAAAGTATGCAAGGAAGATTCAGGTCAAGTAGAAATATAATGATGTAAACCCCAGGAGGAGAATTCAAGGCCTACTCATAAACAAAAAACAGAAGGAAAACTATCACTGCATTAAAGCATCCATCATTCCCTTCCTCTTCTCCATAGAAATAAGAATTTCCAGATAATAAGATACAATTATAGCATCACAGCTGTATCTGCACCAATTTTTACAAAATATACCACTGCAAGTAGTACTTTATTTGAAGCTGCACTTCTTTTTGTCTTTTACCTCTAATAATTAACATATCTGGGACCTGGGCACACCAAATCATCTGAGATTATTTCCTTCTTTGTTTTCATTAAAAAATATGAGCCTGTATCTGTCATGTGTCCCACACGACATGCACATATGCATATGCACAAAAGCCATTTTATACTCTGTTTTGAGGATTCAGCCTTTGCCCTTTCCAAGACATAAGAAGCTCTCAGGAAGAAAGATGTGAGTCTGGAAATGGGGCTAGGGAGGCCTGGTGAGGCAGGCACTGCTGGGGTGTACGTGTAGCAGTTCCCAGGGTGAAAAGTAAGAAGCCCTGCAGCTACCCAGAGCAAAAGGATCGTGGAGAAACTGGTCTGCTATTAATACAATAGCCACCTCTTATGAATTGATTCATGCTCATAAACTATTTTTTCACTTATTTTCAGGTGGATTGTCAGTCAGATACTGGATTCTCCTATATGGTTAAATCTGTGTCAGAATTATCAAGCACATCATGCTTTCCCATGTATTTTCAGAATAATCAGGTGCATTCATATTGCGATGCTATCAGAAAAACATTTTTGACAGCGACTCTTTCAGCCAACTCGCCTTGCTCTTCCTGAGACAGGATTTATGTCAGGTCAAACAATCCTCACATTTTTTTTCAAGAAGATGATGACAGATTAAGCACACACTGAGAATGAGAGTTGTTTCTAGGGGGGAGAAAAGGCCAGCTTTTTTCTTAGAAGGCAAGTGCTTAGGAAAACTACTGGTCTTTTTGTCTGCAGCTAACTCTTGATCCTAGCACGCAGCTAATAACTGTATTTGCTTGGCTGGCTGTGGCTGCCAGAGGCAGCGAGGTTGCAGCACATCAGGGGAACAGAGGAGCTCCCAGTGTCGTAGCATTGCTGTTTGGCCACTCAACTGTCTGCTGCAGAGATAAAGGACTGCAAAAGAAAAAATTGCATGAGGTAAAGGGCATCTCTCATTTCAACTATGTAGTATGAGCTGTTCTCTGAATCCCTTTTGCCCCCACTGTAATCAAGGCACAATTTTAGTAAGAAAAGCACTCAACAGAGCAGTGACATCTTCACTTTAAACATACAAATAGTGGCTTTGAACCAATATACTATGCATTTCACAGTGAAATAAGAATTGAAAGGGGTATTCTATAAAATACATGGACTGTTTTAAAAAGAATGTCCAATGCACTGAGTCTCAGGACTACAGCCCTGAGACAAAGCACAAGGTAGCAGTAACCTGTGCCATGAGGCACTGCTTGGTAATCTAGCAAGCACTTTAAAATCAGCCAAACTTTCTTCATCCAAACAAATAATGAGTATTCACTCAGTACTTTGCCAGACTTTTCATCAAATTTTATTGATTTTTACCAATTTGTAAACATATATCAGTTTGAACTTTACATCACTCTCAACGTAAGACCTATATTAAAAAATTTTAAAACCTAACTAAAGTGTTCCAAGGCGTGAAAAGAGTCCAGATAAGCTGTGTTTATTTGTAGCTGACAAATGCTGTTAATATCTGAGACAGAATGTCTACAATAGCTTTTTAAAACGTCAACCTCTTTTTAATTGATTCATTTCAGAAGACTTGTCAATTAGAAATACATGGGGATTCTTGTAAACTCAGGAACTAAAGCAATAAAAATTGACATTCTGGAAAAGCAAATTTGAAGCCTCTCAAACATCAAAATAAATTACTAAATACCATACCATGTGCTCCTATAGCATCCAACATTTATCTCCTCAAACAGGATTAACTGAATAATTCATAAGTGCTGCAGAATTGGAATGAATGAGTTTCCTATACTAATCTTTGTGAAAGTGATTACCAGCATATCATGGGGTTCCCAGTACTCCCCTTTACATTATGAATGAATGTGTTACTTCAGTTTCATGAATGACCACTCATAAGGGCTTTTTTCATTCTGTGCTCTCATTACATATGGAACATACACTGTCGCCAGCTAATTTTTTTTTTTTTTTTGCAGCCTGTATTATCTTCAAAAATAGTGTGGGATTAAAATTGGACATTTGTCTTCCATAGACGCAGAGGATTTTCATGCACAGGACTAAAATCGAACTCTCGTTTGACAGAAAAAAAAGCATGCTAAAAGTGTTGGTTGGCTCAGAGATTGTGTTTAAGCTCAGGACTGATTCTTTTACTCTTAACTATGTGTGTAAAGGCAGTGACTTCAACTGATAACATCAGTTTTATTACCTGTCAAATGTAGTTTATAACAGGTGCCTTTTCAGTGACAGCACCCCCATCCCCAGAATGATTTCATCGCAAAGCCAAGTAAAGATAACGTTCTTGTGCAGTCAACAAGAATCCAATAGTGTATGTGTCTCCTTGGTTTTATCTTGACTCTTCAAGCATTACTACAGGAATCCAGGTTTTGAAGCATCTGTCTCAGCCTTGAGACCAAGCAACATTTCTTGAAGCGGAGGAGCTTTGCACTGACCAACACACTTGTACCATGCAAAACTCTTCAGCTTCCTCTTTAGATGGGCCCTGCATCTATCTTTGCCTTCCATGCGTGGCCTGTCATCATACTACTCAAATATATTTGACACCTTAGCATGGCCTTTGTAGCAGAGGCTATATTTTTCTTTCCAGGTGGCAACAGGCAATTCTCATTGGGAAGAGGAAGGCAGTAAGAACAGGAGTTCCAGGTGTAAGACTGCTGGCTACCTACACGAGAGCTGAGAGAAGGGTGGAGGACTTGCAGGAACCTGAACAGGTCTCTGTTCCCCTCTGCTCCTTCCCTGTGGGGGAAAGGAATCGAGTTCTTTTCACTGCCACATTTCCTCTGGGAAGGGAAAGTAAGGCAAAGGTCATGTGCTGAATGCTGAGTCATCGCTTTGATTTATACGCCTGTTGCAGTTCGTGCTTGATTTCTACATGCTGAGTAATCATGCAGCATTGCCAATCATTAGAACCAAGTCATCTCCATAACTAAAATGATTCTCCATAAATACAAAGGAAATGCTTAGCATGACTGTAAAATAACACACAATTTTACAGGTTGTTATTTTTAAAACATGTTTTACTTAGTTTTCTACATTTGCTCCTTTCATAGAGAAGAATGAAAAGTGAGCAATGCTAATCATTTGTTCTAAACTGAGAACTTTATAATTGTTTCCAAAAGCTATTATCAGCTACATTTTACTGGTAAAGAGATAATTGTGGAAATCACTGCAGGAAACGAGAGGCATTATCTGGAGTTAAATTCATGTTTGTCTTCTAGCTTACTGAAGAAAACAATTAGTAAAATAGGAACACTGTCAATTGGACACATGCTGCTCTTCCACAACAGAAGGTGAAGCATCTTTACTTTTTTCCCAGAAAAGGTCCAGTTTAGCAAAAACACATTTTCTTTCCTGGTTTTCTGCTATTTTTCCTTGGCAAACTATTCTTTCCCCTTAAATCAGCTCTGCGAAGAGTTCCATTTGGGTTCAGGACCACTCAGTTCTCCGAGTCCTAAGCACACTGCAGCTGTGCCTGATATTGCTGAGATATAAATAGATCACCATCTCAGTGGGTCTTAAAGCCAAAAATAAGCTTATTAAAATTGAGACATTGTACAAACTGCATTCAGTCCTATTAATGCTGAACTTTACTTTCAATAACACTGAATTCAGTTATTCCAGAGCACTGCAGGGAAAACTGACAGTCAAAGTCAAATCAGCTTGGTAAGAGAAACAAGATATAAACAGATATTGTGGAAACTGATGGAGGTTTGCAGCTGACATTAGATGAACTAGTTAAACTAGACCCATGGTGAATACCGTTCTGGTTTTCAAAACCTGAATAGTCATCTGCTTTAATTTCCAAACATCTGATGTAATAGTAATTTCACTTGGCAGTCTTCATTTTATGATCCTTTTCTCTCAGATAAACATTAGATTAGTCTCCTGGTGTTTAAATAGATGCGTCCATCTCTAGAGAACTAAAAGAGAAATGTAAGACTTTGAGAAGATGTTTTTTTCATTTCCCCTTCAATTTTCCTTTTCTGGGATAATAGTTAGAGCTTTTTGACTTCTTTGAAATCTTACCAACCCTTCCACTACATTTGAATTCTATTATAGATTTATTTAAAGTTAGCATTTTTCTCTGGCCAGCAGAATAGGTTATGATGCTGGATTAGTGCTTTATTCATAGTAGGATTTCAGATGAGTCATGGATATATCTCTGCAGCAGCTGTTGCAGACCTTGTAATGCCATTATGCCCTGACTTTGAGTGAGATGTTGCACTGAGGTACTGCGGCTACAGTCTTAGTGATTTCTCCAACACAGAGGCCCTTCAATGTAGATGATGGGAAATTTTGATGTAGAGCATATCCTGCAGGTATAATGCACACAATATGCACTTTACAAGTTTTGTGACCTTTTCAGATCTTATATGGAAAAACACTGCAGAAGATGAGGAAAACCTACTTGCAGAAGTTTGTAACTGCTTCCTGTCAAAAAAGATTCACTTCCCACATCATGGTAAAAAACCATTTCCTAACTCATGGTAAAAAAAAAACCAAACCCACAAAACAAAAATAAATACTTCTTTGCTGACGATTTACAAAAAATCCTATTTCTTTGCTCATGGTAAAAAGCCTCTGCAGACTCAGTGAGGACCATTAATGTCCAGAAGAGCTTTTAGAGGTCTGAAAAAGTACACATTTGTACTATAGAAGAAAATAGATCTCATGTCACGCAGAAATTTGGTCAGGAATTTAGCTGCATGTGGGCAGAGGATTAGAAAGCATCTCACATATTCCCAACACCATTATAAAATATACAATTTCTGAGTTCTGGGGAAGAGTTATCATAAGCATAGACACAGATAATGCTTGACATTTTAAACTTCAATGCCAAGAACTCTGCTATGCTTCCACCCTTGAGTGATGCCATCTGTACAGAAATATTAATCCTATATTTACCTCTAAGGTCTCTTATGTTAAACTGACATACTCAGCTAAATTCAGATTTAGAGCAGATAACCTGCTACACCTGGGGACAGGTACAGAGAGTACAGCCACTTGTCCTAAGCACTCAGTAAATAACAGTTATGATTATCTTGTTTCTGTGAAGTCATCCAGTCAGATAACAGACATCACTTTGGACTAATGGAAGAAATATACCTGGTTCCTTGCACACTTTTCTAACATTCCACTTGTTAGTTGATGGTCATTTCATTTGATTTCATTCCCCTGCCTTTATTTGAGTATATGTGGCATTATTCTGGCTTATGAAGATATAAGTACAGTAATAGAGGACATACATACAGAAATTTATTAGTAACGTTATATTTATGAAAAACAGAAATAGAGCATAATTCTTATAGTGTGAAAATACATAAATAAAAAGGGAAAGAAGAATGATTGAAGTAATTTGTTACACTGTTGATTACCCAGACGGACAGACATTTTTTGACATGTCAAACATCTCAAAGATAAAACATGAATTCTCACCTCCCTAACACAAGGAATGGACATCTGTCATGATACATTCACTCACTCTGTATTAGAAGCTCCCTCAAAGCTTTTCAGAGACTCCTACCATGCTGCATGTTTTCATTTTGCAATGAACCCAGCACAAGGACATTGTTTTCTTTAAAGGTCATGCAAAGCTGAGTACACCCTTAAAAAAAACTATTTCATAAATACACATGGTTAGAATATTTCATAAGGGTCCAGTGTTGCAAGGTTTCGGGTATAGCAGCAATGATCTCATTCCCCAGATTTGTCTGTATTTATCACCTACATAAAAGGGAATACACATTGTAAATGCTTACAAATACATCAACACAAAAGATCAGTCTATCAAAAAGATATATCAAAATAATGTTTTTCTATAATCTTAAGTACTACCTCTGGGCAACTAGGTATAGGCTACATAAAGTGTGTGTGAACAAATGGGTACTGTTAAACTGAGAGTGGGATGTTTTAATTTCTTACACTTGCTGTTCAGAAGTTCCTGAAACAAAATATGTCAGAATCTACTTTTTTAAATGTATTGTGGCTGCCTTTCTATCTAGGTAGTCTTATAGCTCTCTTCACTGTGATGCTGCAGAGCTAAATGAATGCTGAAGACAGACTTTATTAGATAAAATACCATGCCATGTGCATCCAACAAAGACTAGACGTAATTATATTCTTCATTTAGGAATGGCATTCTTTTAAAGATTACACAATAATGGCCTTCTGCTTTTCATCTTTTTTAATTGTGCCACATTACCTTGATCTAGAGAAGACAGAAAGAAAATGGATAAGGCAATGGTTACATCACTGAGGAATAATATTGATTTATGGCATAACATTATTTTGCACTGGTTTTTTAGTCAGAAGCAGGTTTTTAGTTTGTTCTACTGACTAGATAGTAACAGGATGGGTTTAAAACTACTGGGAAAAAAAATCTGGGCAGTATCCTTGCAATCCTAAGGTCAATAGCAAAAAGAACTGTCATGTTCAACACATTCAGGATTTCTTTCTGAGCTTTTCCTTTTACTGAAGAATGTCAAAAGAAAGTTTTCACAAAAGCAGTATGAAAACAAAACTTCTTCGGGAAGTTGGGAAAAGTGGTTTTTGATCAAAGTCTAAACTGGGCAGTGCTTCATGTGTGCATTAAAGCCTGTAAGGTTCAACGGGCAGCCGGGATGCTGTGACTTTCAACTCATGATGAACTGACTGTGTAACCTTTACAGTAAAACTTCCTAGATTTTAAAGGCATTCTAGAACCAAAGATTAAAAAAAATCCATCATGCAGGTTATTTTCAGTTTTCATTAAAACTATTAGATTTAAATCTAAATTATCTGATATTTTTAATGTCAAAGTTATTGTTTTACTGATGGATTAACACTCTCCTGGAATCACTTGCTGAAGTGTGCCGTAAACATCATGAGCATCCTGATGCTCCTGAGTTTCAAACCTTACCTTTTATCAGAGTTGTCAGACATTCAGTTATTACCCACAGCCCAAGAGCTGAGGCTGTTAACCAAGGACTAGGACAAGCACCCACCCCAGTGTCAAATACCAGATGTTTGCCCACAAGCCTGCTAGAAAGCATGAGCTTCTTGATGTCCTAAAAGAGGTGTACTTTGGTAGTTAAAGACACTTTATCCATTATTTTAACTCCTCTCTCTTTGTTTCGTACAATGTTCCATTGCTTCTATCTTCCCAATCCACAACTATTTCCTGACTCCAGTCCTCAGTGCTGCAATCACAACTCATCCTCCTTGGCATGCAGTTGTCTCCAAAAGCGACACTGAAAAACACAGGAAGTTTAATTTTTTTAGTTTTTGAAAGTTCATCTAGTAAGTATCCTCCTGATCTGGGAAAGACACTACTGCAGAGGAGAATCCTGCTCTCTCCCTTGAGCCCCGGCAAACGGTATAACCTTCAGAGAATTGGCTGTCAAATGCTGGCTGCACTGAGAATCTGCAAGATCAGATGTTCAGAGTCATGACTCGCCCAATTTCAGTTGACTTTATTTTCAACCTCTTCTGAGCAATGTCAAAAAGCATTCCGCTGACAATTAGGCAGACCACCTGCATCTCTGCAAACGTTTTTCAATTTCTCAACTAAGTGATCAGTTAATATTTAACACAAAAATCCCTCACCACATGCTGTTTTCTCTCTCTTATAAGGCTGTCTGCTCATATTTGGGTGCAGTGAAATCAGGAAGAGACAAGGCACAGAGATCAGTTTCCAAGCTCAGATCTGCTACACTGCAGGAGGTCACCACAGGCAGTGCCCCGTTGTACTGCCCTACTACTACAGAGAGAGTGACAGCTGCTCACTCTCCTCAAACTTGGAGCTGACTCATGCACTGTATTGCTTTACTTAACAAAATCTATTCTGTTATGGATGGATTTCAGATTGGTAATGAATTTTTGCTTTATGATTTCCTTCCCTTTTCTCACATTTGAATATTTCTGCTATCACAGCCCCTAGCTATCTATAGCTAGGTATCTATTTCAGTAGATATTTATATATCTTATTGTTTTTTGTAAATGATTGCCTGCAAAACTGAAAGCATTCATTTTGACAGAGGTTCTCCTTATTGCCCCTCCTTGTTCTCCCAGAATCATGTATCTAATTCGATACGAGTATTTTAACAATGCTATCAGAAAAGCATCCCAGCTGTTTTCAATTTAAACTTCAGGGGTCTCATTCACCATCCAGTTATTCCATATGCACAGTGTCATAACATCTTTAAAACAGAGAGTGTTGTTAAAGACAGTATCAATGGAGGAAAACAACAGCGAATTCTGCTATTGTTATCAATGTAAAATCATAAAACTTAAATTTGCACCAATTTCTTAAACTGAAAGTAATCCATGAACAGCAGAATTAAATGGTCATGCTGTGTAGTTAGAGCTGTTTAGGTCACTAGTCATTACCCTTTTAGCCTTTTTTTATATGATTTGCCCTCACAGAAGAAATCAATCTAATCTAAATATCTGCATTTTGTTTCTCTTCTGTGGTTTTAACCTACTATTTGAGTGCGTGTGATTAGCCACAAAGAGGCCATGTGGTTGGCCACACTCTCCCTGATCCATTTTTTTTTACATGCCAAAGTGCTTGCTCCTTGTGGAGAAATCTACTCACCACAGTACTATACCCAAACTACCAGCATGACTGTTTCACTTTCTGTCTGCTGAGCAATGGGTGCTTGTGTGTTTGTTATAGCTTCATAAACATGAAGGAATAACTGCAGAATGCCACAATAGCCTTGAACCTAGTATGAAGGCCAAGTAGTCTGGCAAGAGTTCAAATCTTTGCCTTGCTGTTTTAGGTTTTTTTCAGGCACGATGAATTTCCTCACACTTTCTACAGCTGTGAGCAACTATCAACAGTCACACACAGATCTTGACTTTCATCTTCCCCTTTAGCTGTCTGCTTTTGATGATTGCTCTTCCTGTTAGCCGGTTGCAGCATACAAGGTCTTGTGGGTACAGCAGTTAGGTATGGGCAATCCTGTAAGAAACTGTCCCTACTGTGGACCTATATTTATGATTTAAGACCATAGAAACCTAAGATGATGGTCATTTCAGCCCAGCCTTGCATGGTATTGAACACCTCCTGTGAAAGGCTAAGCACTGTTCTTAGCACTACTACTGAGCCCAGAACCTCAGTGTAATTGGACTGGCATTACTCAAACCAAGGGACCTTAAAGATCATGTAGTTCCAACTCACCTGCCATAGGCAGGAAACCTTCCACTAGATTAAGTTGATCAAAGCCCCATCCAACCTGGTCCTGAATACCAGGGACAGGAAGTCCACAACCTCTTCCAGTGCCTTGCCACCCTTACAGCAAAGAATTTCTTCCTAATATCTAATCTAAACCTATCCCCCTTCAGATTAAAACCATTCTCCTTGTCCTATCACTACATGCCTTTGTAAAAAAAAAAAAAATCAGTTCAAAAGATAAATAAAAGATTCCAAAGCTGAGGATTTGGAAGTCATGTGTGACTACTCCCAAGGAAGGATACAGCACAATAAAGACAGCAGAGGTCCCCCAGGATCTCTTCTCATATAGCCCCTCTCTCTGTCTATATCCATCCCATCATTCTTGTGTGCAAATTGAGTTATGGGAAAGCTTATTGTGGGAAAGATAAATTTCCCATTCCTCCACATGTAAAACTAAAGGTATGATGCCCACAATGCCCACCTTCTTCCCAGAAAAGGATAATGAGGTGGATTCAAGGAAGTACTGATACACTCACTTTAAGCATGTGAGATCATGACTTTTCAGGAACTAGCATGTCTGATGTGAGCTGATTGATGTTGCCACATGATGTTACAGGATGCACACCAGAGAATGTGTCCTTGCAGATATCCATTGCAAGCAACTGTGAGTTTGGGCTTATGCTATGGAATTATATATCCCTAAGTATTTTTTCCTTCAGTGCCCTGAATGCGAATCTAAAGGAAATTTCAGTGAAGGACATTTAGGCTCAGGTGTAGAGCTCGGTCTACAAAGAAAAGGATATATGGATGTAGCCTCTACCTCTCACACTCTGGATCTGCTTTGTTTCTGTTTGTCTGGGTTTATTCTACTTTCCTATGGTTTGTTTATGCAATCAGGCACTGCTACAAACACTGCTGCTGCTCCTGCTAGTGAGAAACTAACAGGAATGCCTTCATTCAATCAGCCTAGAGACTGAATTATGTGATGTGTTTTGTGGCATGTTCTATATGTCTAAATATCCACTTCAGTGGTTTGAGGTTTCTTTTATTAACGTGTCTTGCCAGAAGGAAAAGAGAATTTTGTCTTTCATAATCATAAAGGATACACTCAATATAAATTTACACTGCCTTGTACAGATCAAGCACATTCTATAATAAAAATGTCACAGATGTAACATTTGAGCAAACAAAGATTCAGGTTTTTCTGTTAAACCACCCAGGGAACTTCAGGAATTTCACTGCGAGTACTTGAAAGATCAGCAAAGGGAAGTCAAATTATTTAAATAAACTTGCTTTGGAGATATATTTATCTGAGAAGATTAAACAAACCTAATATGAGAAATTCCAAAATTTAGAAAATAACGAGTTAACATGTAGTTTTGTAAATAAAGCATCTTTTCACCATTTCAATAGCTTCACGAAGAAGCCATTTTAAAGCACTTAATCTGATCTGCTTATAGAAAAGTTAGTAGAAGCTTATGCTTAGACATACGTACAATGGATTTAAAAATCAGTACTCAAAGTCTGGAAGTGTTACTCTTTCACAGGGTCAAAAAAAAGTAAGGAAAGCATGAATATGCTACAGTCTTTTGAGCACAGCACTGGTTGTCTTCAGCAATACCATACACAGTCCCCTAGTAAATTACAGATTCATCTGAGCTAAAATGGTTGCATCCCTGTAACTTTTTGAATTTTAGATGTAGCTGTGTATAAAATTCATTAGACACTTCCCATGGTATGAGAGTATTTTATGTATTACAGTAAAAAAGTATTGGTTAAAATATTATGCGAGTTTGAGATTAATTGCACTGCCACCAGTTGCTGCAGTATCCTACAAAGCAGAAAAAGACATACGCCAGAAATCCTTTCCAGAAAACTCCGGGAAAAAAGCAGAAGTTACAGTGTTAATTTTCCCTTACACTACTGTATGAAACCTGGTCACCTATTTTCTGTCAGTATATCTTAAAGAGAAATGGCATCACTTCATATGCATTAATAGCATTGCTAGAAAAATCTAGATTAAAATTTTATATGTGTCAAGTTTGTGAAAACTTCAAGCCTGCAAATCTCATTTACCCTCATTTATACATGCAGTCATTTTAAATAGAGTATTTCTTGCTCTGGGAGGCTACTACAATGGATATTTGGTATATCAGAAAGAAACTTCTACATTCTCTAATAAAGTAGGTGTTTATACTACATGCAAGAACAGATTTCAGTTGGGTTAAGTAGCCTATACCACTGAAGGCCATTAAAGATGTACTGGTGAGATAAGACTGGCTCATCATAGCTCAGTCAAATCCATCAAAATATGAAGTAGTATATTTTGGCTTTTGAATAAATGAGTATCCTTTAACAATTTTCCTTTACTAGCTCAACACTTCGGTTGCCATTACAAGACATTTTCTCCATCTGAAATAACTTGTTCTTCTCTATGGATATGCAATTTTTCTGCATATATTTAAAAAATGAGGGGTTTGTCTTCTTTTGTTCCAAAAGGTAGTGTGTGCTAATAAATTGATGCTAATAAATTGCTATCGGTTCCACCAGAGCTTCCACATATTTCAAAATACACATGGAAATCAAAGAGCAAATTCAATCCAGGATGTCATCTAATCTTTAAAGCATACTATTTAATTTACACCTGTGCTGGAAAGCTGGATGGCTTCTTCTGTTTTGCAGTCCTGTCATGTATATTCCAAACAAGTGATGATCCAAAACCAAATATTGGCTTCCTGAAATATAGAGCATACTTTCAGTGTAAACTGAGCATACTCTCAGCTTAAAAAGCTGCAGAAGCCTTTCCTGACCTGTTTGTACAAAACTAGAAGAGTAACATCTGGACGTGGAAACTGCTTGAGTGACATAGGCTCTATTTACCACAGAAAAGGTGAAGAGATAGAGCTCATACATTTGTTTTCCAAAGGAAAGAAATAAATACAAGAGCCAGTTGGTTCTGCTGGCAGATCTCAGAGCAGGGAAGGTAGAAGAGATAGAGGCTACTGGGCTTCTTCTAGAGTAATGTTGCAAGTGCATGGGGACTGTTAGGAAATACAGCAGCTGAGTTTCATATATTTGGATGACATCTGGATGAACTGTCTGTTGTGTAACTAAATGGTTAAACATGTTTAGCTTACCATTGAGGCTTCGTAGAATAAACACTGCGAAACTGGAGAATTTATTAAGTGATGGTAAGATTTAATAAACTTACTCCTTTTTTCAAATATTACTCATACTATAAATTCAAAAAAGGCTTTTTCTTTCAAAAACAAATTGTGACACTAAGCTTTCATGATAACTCAGAGTACACAAAAGTATACCAACAATAAAGCTAGAAATTTGGTTACTCTGCTATTTTGAGGTGGATAGTTGGCCTTGTTAAAATTCAGAATTTCAAATAACACTTGGCAGCATTAGTTTAGTATCTTCTGTACTGAAGTAGGTACACTTCCAGCTGCCCGAAGGTATCAGTAATAAGCACCACTTGCCAGGGATCTTACAGCCAACAACCTCAAATTTAGACATAAAAAGTAATCCAAATGTGGATTTAAGTGACAATCCTATTTGTCATCAGCATTGCAGTAATTTGGGGGAAAACGCATGCTCACTGGCATGTATACAGATTTCTAGTGAGTTTCACAGTTTCACTGTAGTCTTTTAACAATAGTATAGCTACTATAAATTGCAAACCACCACCGCCCAAGATCCTTTTTCATGAAAGGGCCTTATATATGCTGGGAGGTTTATATATACACACAGACACACACAGATAACATAGATAGATAGATAGATAACGTTGAGTCTCCTAAATGACTGCTTCAGGCTTCAGTGGAATCTCAACAGAAAACTAAAAGCTGTTTCTTGAAGAAAGTACTTTGCATTGGCAAAGACTGCCCACAGCTGACTGACCTACACTGAGTATTTCTTAAAACTGAATGAGCAATGCATGTTGTTTCCAGGTATTTTGTTTTACCAATCTTTGTTTCTGGTTCAAAAAAAACCCACTCAAACCCCACAAAAACAAAACCACAAACAATCCACTCAGATTTCTGCACAGGATGATGCAGAAAAGCATTCTCTTTTGGAGGAGCATCTCCAGAAGGTTTTTTGGCCTGTGGCTTGAAAGCAATCCACTGCATTTATTTCCTAATGCAGTTGTCTCTTCTTCCTCTTTCCTGATATCTGAGCTTGGCATTTAGGAAAAACAAATTCTTGGTTCACTTTTCTCCATGAATGAAGCACTGCTTCGTAGAATCACAAAATCCTTAATGCTGGAAAAGGCCTCTAAGACCACTGAATCCAACCATTAACATGATACTGCCAGGTCCACCACTAAACCATGTCCCTAAGCACCACATCTACATGTTTTGCTTGTTCGATTTATGTATATTAAATTTATACAATTTTATCAAACAAAAAGACTGGCTCTGTTGCTATTAAGAAAGGCTGTATATACCTTATTTTCTCATAGTATGTGTGTATGTTCTATAATGAAATCAGCAGCAATGCCACATGCGTAATCTGTGTTATGTACTTTCTGGGAGACACAATGGTGGCCTTTAATGGACGCGTCAGCCTCAAATCCGCTCAAGATTCATGGGACAATAGTAGCTTTATTCCATTTCATAACTTCCATTGTCCCCTAGGTAGTCACTATGCTTTATGCCTGACTGAAACAGATGCAAAACATAATTACGCCAAGAAAGCCTCCAAATCCCATCACCTTTCATATTTTCCTCTCCGTCCTGTTTTTACCGAGGCACAGGGACAACCTGCCGCAGCCGCATTGCTCAGCCTGTTGCAGACATCCCCGTGTCACGCTCACGGTCTTGAAGCGAAAGTGCCGCTGCTGCTGCCTCAGCCCCGAAGCATCTGCGGCTGGGACCTCCTTTCCAACAGCCCACACAGGAGGAGAGCTTGGATTCACACTGACTCACGGCTGTCAAACTGCGGCATCCTGACTTAGGGGGGATTAAAAATAAAAAGCTGGGCGAGAGCTTGGAGGCTGTCTGTCAAACAGAGCGCGACACTAACCCTCTCCTCCACGGAATGAGGGCTGTGGAGCACCGTTTCAAATTCCCTCTCTGAATGAACGCCTCCCGGCCCCCCCCTCGCCCCTCGCTCCGCTTACACCTCTCTCAGTACGAGACCGAGAGAGCGAAGAAACACGCTCTGCACATAATCAGGCCGGGTAGCTCTGCATGCTCCCCGCCGGGCCTGCTGCCCTCCGCCTCGCTGACCTGCCCAGCCCGAGCCGCCGGGCTGCGCACGCTTGGCGGGGCCCCCCCCGCCCCGCCCGGCCCCTGCCGTTCCCTCCTCCGGTCACGGGTCCCCGCCCGCCCCCGCAGCCGGAGGCACCGGCCGACCTTCCCCGGGGCTTCCCCCACCCGCCCCCAGTGCCGGGCAGCGGCCCAGGGCTCGGCGCGTTCCATTCCCCGCGCGCAAGGGGTGGGGGGCGCGTCGGAAACCCTTCGTCTCACTCCGTGAGCGGGACACAGAGCAACGTAGTGCCGGCGCCCGTTTAGGCGCAGCCACCCGGCAAGCCCGAGCCCGGGGGAATGGGGAGATGGCGGCAGAGCGCCGCGGGACAAGAAGGCGGGGGGGGGAGGAGTTGGTAGATTCCGGAGGGGGCCGGCGAGCGCGGAGCGCGGGCGCCGCGGCTGTCAGTGAGCAGCGGCGCCGCCAGCGGGGCGAGGCGCTGCCGAGGCGAGCCCGCCGCCTCGGGCTGCAGGAGCCTCGGGCTGCCGGAGGAGCCGCCGCCGGGACCCGTCGCTTTCGCCCCGGACCTCGCTGAGCGCAGGGCGCGCTCCGGAGCGCGGCAGGTGCAGGGCGCGCTGTTGGAGGGAGGCGTCCGCGCCAACGCCCCTAGCCCGGCGACGATGCCAGCGGTGCAGAAAACCGTGTCCGAGATCCGCTCCCGCGCAGAGGGTAAGAGCCGCCCGCCTCTCCGCGCCCGCAGGGAGGGACGGGGGTTCCGGCCAGCATTCGGCTCGGAGCCGCGGCGGGGTCTGCGCTGCCTGGCCGGGAGGGGGCGGCGGGAACCAGTGTGGCGGCGCCGCCGCCGCCGAGCTCCGCACCGCGGCCTCTGGTCGTGCGGGGCGCCCCCGGCGGGCACCGACCCCAGCGCTGGGACGTGAGCAGTGTCGGTGTTCGTGTTCTCCAGGAGGTCTCGTATTTATGGCTGTCGGTGCCATAAATCGATGTCGATGCCCGGTGAGCCCCAGGCAGCGTTTTGCCCCTCGGTGATTGCAGCGTTTCGGGGCGAGCGGTGGTTTCCTTTTCCTCGGGGCTGCACAGCCCGCCCGCCCCGAGCGGCAGCGGGGGCTGATGACCTGGGGTCCTCGGCCCGGGAGTAAGCTGGAATCCCACTTTTGTGTGTAGGATGTACCTGTGCACTGATCATCAGAAATAAAGGTTTCTGATACAGGGTATGTGCCTGGAAGCTTCGGACCGTGCTGATGTCTCGTGCCTAAGTCAGAGAGTGGGATTGCTCAGCCTTCAGATAAGGACGTGTCAGCAGCTGACTTATGAAAAGAACCACTGCAATGAAATTACCATAAGATTTATTGCATGCAAAAGTAAAATTTGAAATCACGGACCCCAAAGCAGCAACCTCTTGGGACAACACAGCAGTCTGTGATTTTCGATTGCTGTAGGTAACAGTAGCAGTGTCCCAGCAATGCACAACTTCCTGAGGCAGGTATGCAGGGTTTATCCCCTAGTCTGAAAGTTTTCGCACTTAAACCATACATCAGATTGATTTTTTTTCTTTACTTGGCTGTATGAGGAGGCAAAAACTTTCTCCCTGTATCTTCTTTCAAACGAAAGTTTTTTGCTTTGTTTTTTTTAATGCTAGAAAAAGCGTGAAGAAACATAGATTGGAAATAGCCTGCTAGCTTGATGTTCTTTTTTGGTTTCACTGTGTTACATGCCTTCCTCCCCCAAAAGTAGGTTTGTAGGGGGTCTGGCTCTTCCTCTGCCTAGGAGATGTTAGCTGGCAAAGAAATAGAAGAATGCATTTTTGTAAGAAGAAAGGAAGAATGTACATCCTTCCAGGGACACCTTTGAAATGTGTTTACAACCAGAGCACCCATCCTGCTATACTCACTGTGATTAGTAGATGCATATAATGGGACTAGTTAAATGTCCAATTTTTCAGTGCTTAATTTCAGTTCTTTTCCACTTATTCTTGTTCCAGACAGTTGGTTTTCACTACCAGCTGAACAGTGCATAAATAAATTGGAAAAATTGATGCTCTCTTTAAAATGATCTAATTACAGGATTCTTAATGATTATTGTGAGCAAATGTGGTGTTCCCTAAAGGTAACTGACTAAGATGTGCAATTGCAGTAAAAGGAAAAAAAATAGTCCAGTGTATTTGTTCAAGGTTGAATGACTGTGGAACAGTTGAATACAGAATTTAAGAGACTTCTCAAAAATACTTTCTTTAGGACTGAAAACAGGTATGAAATGTCTTTTAAGAAACTTAACTTTTGCAAAATAATGTGATGGTTTTTCCACCCTACCAGTAGAGTTAGACTTACACTATACTTTACTGTACGTGGTATTACTTAAAGAAAAATAGTTTGAAATCTGTTACTATTTTCTTAATCTTATATTAATGTGACACTTACTAGTTAATTTTATTTATATTTATTTAGTTTATTTATATATCATTCACAATGAAACCAACATCAATGAGTCTCTTCCTTTTTTCTTTTTGAGATAGATGGCTTCCAAGTCTAGTTAGTCCACACATTTGGACTACGTAGTTGGCATTTCTAAACAGTTCTTTGTAAGTAAATGTTACTGTTTTCTAAAAAGAGAACTCCAGCACTCTGCAATGTGGGTCTCATCCCTAGCATTTGATAGGGACACGTAGGAACTGTAAACCCCTAGCTCTGGCCATCAAGCAAGTCTCTTAGATAAGCACTGTGCAAAGTGATGATAAGGCTGCTTTCAGAGAACTCCACCGAAGTTGTACCTACAGTGCAGAGTTTTTACTGGCAGTGTCTCTCTGTGTTCTTTGGAAGTCTCTGGTAATACTGTAATCACAAACAACAGCTTCCATGAGTGCTGTTATGGTGTGGACCATTCCTTAGAGTAGCCCGAGACGTGGGGATCTGACAGACAAGCTTAATATTACTTTCCTTATTCTAGAATTTTTGTATTGTATCTTTGAGATTAAAACCTCATTTTTCTCTCCTGTCACTGCAGCAACTAATTTCTGTTTCAGAGACCTTTCCCATGGATCATGAACTACCTTATTAGGCTGGACTGTCTTGACATCATCTCAGAACTAATCTCATTGTCACATGAAGAGATAGTAATACTTTTGTTAGTAAAAGTCAACTGTTATGCTCAGATGAAAGAAATCAAGTCAAAACTGACAGAACGATGTGCCCATGTATCATTCCAAAGAATTGGTCAACAGTTGCGGAGAAGAATTGACACTACAGTCTGTAAATGATTGCAAAATAAAAATGGTAGGTGTTCTAGGGTCTCTAAGACAACGTTACCTGCATAGAGAAAATAATTTTAACAAAAAGGAACTACTGATTGTGAGCCATTCTTCCAAACCTCTGCAGGTTCTTCATGGCTGATAAAAGAGAACCAGGCACGCTTAGAATCTTGTTTTAATAGATTTTTGTGTCCGTTATCCCTGTTGCAAAGAACACCTGCTGCACACCATTAGCCTAGGAAATGCTACAGTTCCAAAGTGGTATGTGTATCAATAAAGTCTTACTCAAGGCACAGAAGATCTGACCCTCTTAAACGGATTTAGGAAATTGGTGTCATGTATTCTGCAATTGCAAAACACATGGGGAATCTTTGAGTAGTGTGGCCTACATCAAGCTTTATTAAATACAGTAACTGACTATGGGTATTTTAGCTATATATAGCTTCACAGTTAATATATGCATCTATTAAATAATATGAAATGGAGTAATTCAAAGCATTTTTTTTCTTTTGAGAGGTTCTGGGAGAGTGGAATTGTTCTTGGCAGTTCTTATTAGGTTTCTCTGAAGATTGAAGCATTAATTCTTTTGCTCTGTGTGTTGGTGGAGCTCAGTGAACTATGTTAGGTCATTTAGAAAGGGTAGAGATTTGAGATGCCATGCTGCTGTCTACCAAAACCAGTAGGTAATAACTCATTCTTCATGTTAGTGAAGGTAAAGACCTGTACAAAAACAAAGTGAAGCTGAACTTGTGCGAGATGAGATGACTTTCACGTGAAGAAGGAATGTGTTTTGAAATTCTGTACTAGTCATCAGATTGACTTTATCAGACTAACTGTTTTTGTAGTGCCTAATGTATCCTTAGGTATTTCTATGCGTGGTCTTAAGGAGTATATAGCATTTTACTACATGTAGTACTCATTATAGTCACTTGTGTCTGATTTTTTGTTTGCCAAGTCTGTTTTGCAGACTATGTTGAGATCCCTATGTTCCACAACAGGGAAAAAACTTGGTCTGTTTTTTTCTAGAATAGGCTTAGCCATCTCAGTGGTACCAGCAGGGTCAAGCAGGTAATTTGAATTCCCTTCTGTGCTCTGATTCCTCAGAAGGACAGACTGATGGCTCTGGTTCCCATTGCCTGTTTTGTCACTGAAGGTCTGTCACGGTATTACAAAAATAGCTCCAAAGGCATCTTCTTTTTCCCTCCTGGAACTGTACCACATTTTCAGGAATAGGAACTAGCAAACTGACCGTCCTGGTTTTGGCTGAGATAGAGTTAATTTTCTTCCTAGTAGCTAGTAGAGTGCTATGTTTTGGATTTAGGATGAGAATAATGTTGATAACACACTGATGTTTTAGTTGTTGCTGAACAGTGCTTACACTACATCAAGGACTTGTCAGCATCTCGTACTGCCCTGCCAGGGAGGAGGCTGGGAGTTCACAAAAATTTGGGAGGGGACACAGCTGGGACAGCTGACCCCAACTGACCAAAGGGATATCCCATACATTTCACATTATGCTGAACAATAAAACTGGAGGAGAGTTAGCCGGGGGCTGGCAACAGTCAGCTGGGCATCGGTCAGTGGGAGGTGAGCAGTTGTGCATCACTTGTTTTATGGTTTTTTTTAGTACTATTATTATTTTCCCATCCTATTAATCTGTCTTTATCTCAGTTCACAAGTTTTATCTTTTTTCTGGTTATCTGCCCCGTCACGGGGGGTAGGTGAGTGAGTGGCTGTGTGGTATTTAGCTGACTGCCAGGTTAAAACACAGCACTTAGTTTAATTAGTGAGTTAAAATCCTTCTGGTTATTTGGGTGAGGGTTTTCTTTCCCCCCTCCCCCTTTATTTCCATATTACAGTCTATCTGTATGTACTTTTGTCCATTTCTTGTAATGAAAATTAGACTGTTTTAAGGAATGAAAGCTGAAAGTGTTAAACTATCCTACCTAAAAAAAAAAATTGAGATATGGAAAATATTTGGACAGTGTTTACTCTTTAGAATTACTGTTGTGGTTTTACTAATTAGAAACTTTTAATCAAAACTGGCTTAGGAAGAAACCCTGCAAATACTGTGTGTTGGAAGAGAGTTTCTTCTTCCAAATTTATTCTTGGAAACAAAATATGGTCTTCAATAGGCTCTCTTGTTGGAAGAAGCTCAAGCTGGTGTGGGGGATTTTTTTTGTTTGTTTCATTGGTTGCTTATTTATTTGGACTTTGTTGTTGAAGATATTCTTTTGCTGGCAAAACTGAAAACATGTATTCTATGCAAAATATACATTTTGCTCTGAATATTTTTTCAGGTACAGCTTGTACCCTGGGAAATAATTACCCAGTCTCCATATTTTCAGAATTGACAACAAGTCTATTTCAAATTTTTTTCTTGCCTTTCCCCACCCTTGCATATGATTTACCTCCGTTCTTTAATGTTGAACAGATTGAAGGAAATTCTTAACCAAAACAAACCTCAGTTATTTATTGAGTGACTTCGAATTAAATTTGTGGTGGTTTGTGCTTATCCATCAATAATTTCCAAATTCTGTGTCCTGCTAGCAAATAACTTTCAGCCTGCAGAACAAAATATTATGTATGGTCATTCTACATTATGCAACAGCTTTGTAAATGAACTTCTTGATTAGGGTAATAGTTGAAATCCTTTGATACTAAACCACATTTTTAATTGGTTTTGGCCCTGTAGGACATAAAATAGTAAAATAATCAAAATACATGAGCAGAAGGTGTGATTCTGAATATTAAGAGGGAATTAGTTTTGAAACGTCACATTTCCGCATAATAAATTGTCAGAGTAGTATGATGTCTTTGCGTTTCCTATTCTTTTTAAAGTTCTGTCTTGCAACTTTTTTCAAGTTAGATGCTTTTCTGTCAGTGGGGACACCTAAGAACATGTGTCATAGAATCTTTTTGATAATTCAGCTGTGTGTTAAGTAACAGCTTAAATCTGATTGAATACTAACTGCTGCAAGCCACAGCAGAGGATTAAAAGTCTTGGAATATATTTGTTTTCTTTCTGAATGGCAGATCTCACTAGTACAGCATCACAGTTCCTATCTGATCTGTGATAATTGCTGTTTTGCTAGTTATAAGACTTAAAAATTATTAGTAAGAGTTATTTCAGAATTTGTTGTGACCTTAAATTGTTGCAACTTTCAGGCCAAAGTGAGTGATGCTATGTTTGATTTTAAGCCTTGAAACAATGCTTTTCTTACAGCTTAGTGCAAGATGAACAGGCAAGAAGCAAGTTAGGTTGACATCAGTTTAATATCTCTAGTAATAACTGTGTAGTAATAACTACACTTTTTTTCTAAGATATTAGAATGACTGCTTCATCTTGAGTTATTACTTTCATTCTTCACACAGATTTTTCATACTCAGAATTTCGTAATGACTGATGCTTTGTGTTGTGGTCTTTTTTATTCTTCCTGTCTTGATTCTGTAATTGAGGGTTTTATTTTGTTTGTCAACTTTCTGAACATTTGGGTAATGCTCTTCTATTGGCTTGGAACCTTTTAGTGGATTACAGAAGGGCAACCAACTCTTTTTAATTCTTCCTGTGTGTTAAATGCATCCTTTTCAAATGCACCTTTATGAGAAGTGTAGCTACTTCCAGTAAGGGATGATCTGATGAAATTTCCTTTCCATTTTCAATTATGAGTATGCTTTTTATTTTTCCCTGTGGTTACTTGTAGGCAATATTTTTATGACAGGCCAGCTTCTGCTTATTTGATTAATAGGCGGAGTTCATACAAATTCATAGATCATAGTATACTCTGCATTGGAAGGGTTGGAAGGGACCTACAAGGATCATCAAAGTCCAACTCCTGGCCCAGCACAGGACAACCCCAACGATCACACCATTCGTCTGAGGAACGTTGTCCAAATACTTCTTGAACTCTGTCAGGCTTGGTGCTGTGACCATTTCCCTGGGGAGCCTGTTCCAGTGCCTAACCACCATCTGAGTGAAGAACTTTTTCCTAATACCCAACCTAAACTTACCCTGACTCAGCTTCATGCTGTTCCCTCAGGTCCTATCACTGATCAACAGACAGAAGAGATCAGTGCCTGCCCCTCACAAGGAAGTTGTAGATTGCATTGAAGTCTCCCCTCAATCTCCTCTTCTCCAGGCTGAACAGACCAAGTGACTTCAGCCACTCCTCGTATGGCTTCCCCTCTAGACCCTTCACTATCTTTGTGGTCTTCCTTTGGGTGCTTTCACACCAACAGGGAAGAAAATGTTGTCTCCTGGATACTGAGCTTTGTGTGTCAGTCAAGTCTGTGGGTACTCTAGTGAATATATTCTGAAGTGTAGGTAGGGAGGTGATGGGATATGTGTAACCTTGAAAACTTTCAGGGTAGTATAACACGCCTAGGGCAGGAGAGCTGGTTTTGCTGAAGCTGCAGTGTATAGAAGGCTAAGCATGAGGCTCAGAACTTAACTCCTAAGATTGCTTTTTAGATGAAAATTGAAAAAAATTAATTCAAGGCAGTAGGAGGGGAGGTAGTGAATGTTTATGAAGTTCCTCAGCACCTTTTTGCTGTCATATTGATTAAAGAAAAAATAAATGCCATAATACAGAGATATGAAAATACATGTCTGTAGTTTGGCAGTCTTTTTAAAAAACAGGTAGTAGATAGTGTTTAATGCCTGCTAACATTTGGTTTAACCCTATTCCTACCAGTTTTCAAGGCCTATACTGGCATCAGTTTTTAAATGAATGCTTTAAAATTAAAGTTGTACGTTCTACGAATGCGCAAACTCTCCTTATTTCCTGGGCTTGATCAGGCTACATTGATACTTTAGACACAATAGTTTCCAACTTTTCTGCCTAAGTACTCTCACAGGAGCCATGTCTTGTGTTAGCTTCCTCATGGAGCAACTGGACAGTGAGTGTCCTGTACTCAGAATGAAGGTATGCTTACCTTCATTCAACTAGAAACCAAGTTGTCTTAAAGGTGTACCTGTATTGATTTCTCTTACAGGGATATTTATTTATGGAACTGTGTACTGGAGGTTGTGCATAGCCAGTTGTATGATGGTTGTCACTCTAAGGAGAGGTAATGACAAGGATAGGAAATTATGTGCTTGGTCTGCTACATGCATCTGTGTGGTTCCTTGAGTCGAGGAGTGTTGTGTGGGCACCTGTTCAGGTGGACCAGTCTGTTAGGCTGGCTGCCTTTCCTCTGAAGAAACTTCTTGAGATATATATATTGAAATTTGAATAGAAGTGTGTTTGATGTGTGCCTTTCATTGGGTTAATTGAAAGGAAAAAATAGAGAAATTGCAGTGGGTGAATGTAGTAGTGGGGATTTCCTCTGTCATAATAGAGTCTGTGCATTCTGAATGGCAAATGGCATGAAATTAGAAGTTTGGTTGAGCCTTTGCAAAATGTGTGGAGACTTGATATTGCAAGTTAGTGTTTGAAATGTATGTTCTGGATATAATAGGTACGAGGCAATGTAGTGGGCCGGTGAACTGGAGGACAACTTGGATTTTGCATAATCTGTTTGTAAGATTTATAGAACGTGCTAGAAATAAACTTGAATTTTTCAGGTACAGCCTCAGTTATCCTTGACATGCTATACATTCTAATGTATTCATTCAGTTACATTATAACAGAGGTTTTTTTCCTGTGTCTTTTTGTCATTTGGCATACAGAATGAACAGTGTTTATTTAATAATCAGCTATTACACACACAGATTATTGGTATCACATTAAAACTTTATGGTGATTGGTTTATGCCATACCTGTTTTTACTGTACAAGCTCCAGCCTGAATAGACTGCTTACGCCTGTTATCATCAATGTAATGGCTGAGTGGTTGATAAAACATTAGTGAAAAGCCTTGAGACAGAAGAATACTTTGCTATCCTCCTTTACAGATGAAAGTTGGGATGCAGGTTGGCACAAGATTCCTCAGCATTTGTAGAAGAATATGCACAAAGCTCAGCTTTCACTGGCTAGTGGAGGCAAGTGTTGGGAATGTCAGTGAATCTAATAATACTATTTCAAGTTAGGCACACACAAAATTAATATAGTGGTGTCACTTCTCTGGGAATAATCTGACTAATGTCATGAAGAAAATTTGTAGCAGGTAAAGGAATGGTATCTCATTAACCAATGACACCACCCAACTAAGATTAACCAATTTAGCTTCCAGGAATCACGTCCTTCTAGCTCAAGACTGATCCATCACAATGAGCAAGAAATCAAGCAGAGGTGGCAGTAGGACTGCATGAAGCAAGGCATTTGATACTGTCCCACACAACAACCTTGTCTCTAAACTGAAGAGATATGGATTTGATGAATCGACCTCTTGGTGGATAAAAAAAGTGGGTAGATGGTTGCTCCCTTAAGAGTTGCAGTCAATGGCTCAGTGGACAGCAGTGTCAAGTGGTATTCCTCGGGTTGGTATCGGGACTGACACTTTTTAACATCTTTGTCAGTGACGTGGACAGTGCCCCCTCAGCAAGTTTGCCCACTACACCAACCTGAGTGGTGTGGTTGACATGCTGGAGGGAAGGGTTGCAATCCAAAGGGATCTTAACAGGCTTGGGAGGTGGGCCTGTGCGGACCTCATAAATTTCAACAAGGTCTTAAACTGAAGGAAGGTAGGTTTAGATTAGGTATGAGGAAGTAATTCTTTACTATAAGGGTGGTAAGGCACTGAATCCATGCCCAGAGAAGTTGTGGACTCCCTATCCCTGGAAGTGTTCAAGACCAGGTTGGATAGGGCTCTGAGTAACCTGATCTACTGGAAGATTCCCTGCCCGCGGCAGGAGAGTTGGAACTACGTGATCTTTAAGGTCCCTTCCAACCCAAACCATTCTATGATTCTATGAATTAGCAAGGAGTCCCTGACAAAACTCAGGCATAAAAAGGGAACATACAAGAGGTGAAAGCAGGGACAGATGACTGTAGAGGAGTAGGGAGGATGGGTTTAGCTAGCAAAGTCAAAGCCTGCCTGGGGTTTAATCTGGTGAGTGGCTTGTAGAAGCCCTTCTTATTGTTCAGGTGTAACAGCAGGAGATGATGACTGTGGGAAACGTGGGCCTGCAGGCTGAATGTGGCAAGAGAACCAACCTGGAGACAAAGGACACAGAAGAGGATGCAGTACACTTAGTCTTCTCCCCTTTAGTCTCTACTGATAAGATTAGCCTTCAGGATCCACAGGTTCCTGATATCAATTGAAAAGTTTGAAACAAGAAAGGCTTATCTTGGTGGAGGAGGACCAGGTTAGGGAACACTTAAACAAGCTGGCAATACATGAGTCCATGGGTTTTGATAAGATGCAATCATGAGGGGAGGGATGTGCCCTCTCTCATGAGATGGAGCTGGCAGGTCTCACTATTAGGCCAGTCTCTGTTATCTTTGCAAGGTAAGGACTGCAGGGGTGGAGGGTGTAGGTTTTTACTAAGCCTCTTGACTATATTTGGAAAAACTTTTATGTTTTTTTCAGAGGTCGTTACTTGTGAGAAATGCAAATACATTGAGTTCACATTTGCAATAGATGTCTTTTTTGTGTCCTGAACTGCCTTGAATCTTGTGTATTTAAATTTTTTTATATGTAAAATCATGCTGTGTTTTTACAGGCTATGAGAAGACAGAAGATGTTTCAGAAAAAACTTCCCTAGCTGATCAAGAGGAAGTGAGAACTATATTCATCAATCAGCCCCAGCTAACCAAATTCTGCAATAATCATGTCAGGTATTAACAAAAAACACTAGAACACTGAATGTTTCATAACAAACCCAAAAAGATTCTGTTTATTCCACTTCTGTCATTTCCTCTGACCACTAATTACAGTCTTAGACTCTGACAGGGAGAATGAAGTGAAATGAGGAGACAAGTAGAGCTGTTTTACTTACAAACCTGATCTTCTGAATTTTTAAGAATGTGGTGGGGGAGGTACGGATGTTTTACAGCTGTACCATCAGCATGTCCCTGGAGGACGGGTTATTTCTTCGGGTTTCTGTTCAGTTCATCTTTGAACATATTCATGGTAGCTGAATTCCAATGCAAATGTACTACACTTAAACACAGCATTGTTTGTGCTTTGGAAACGCTTGTTTTTTTCAGTCAGCCAGTTACAAAGATGCTGTGGTTGCTTATGAAACTAGTTTTGAATTTAAAGTTCAGGCTTTAGGCACTCTGCTGATGGTTTATGTTGTGGTTTTTTGTTTGCTTTTGATGAATTTTAAGTCATACACTAAATACTCATAAGTAATATAAGTTCAGATCTGACAACATCCTCAGTTCTGTTGTTAAAATTCAAAGAAAATGAATGGCAAAAGCAACTGTGTCCCAAGTTGGTGTGTTTTCTGAAGGTACCTTTGATAATGTACAGAAATTTTGTAGACATGGAGAATAATGTGGTGGGATTTTCCATGACCTTGAGAAACTTTATAATGCTGTTTGGTGCTGTATACAACTTGTCTTTCTTGTCTTTTGCTTTGTTACTTGACTGTGTTGAGCTGTTTTGCAGGATACATTCATTCCCTCTTTAAATTGACTGTTGTATGCAAAGTTAAACTAAATATTACTGACTTATAAAGGAGTTAAATATTCTTACAAGTTTTTTGCTCATAAGTTTTTGACATGTTGTTTTCACATTTATTGTTTTAGGACTTTAGACCGTGGCAATCTGTTCTTAAACAGATGTAAGGCTGACAAAGACCTGGGAACTCAAGCATTTTGTGATGATGACTTAGCAAAGATTGTTACCCTAGGATAAATTATATTCTCTTCTTCCAGGCTATCTAAACCACACTTAATATCCAATATTTATCAGTTTAAAATGAAAAAGCGAACTTTCCATTCAGTGTACAAGTTATGTATTTTAACTGATTTTTTAACTTAAATTATTTCTTAAATACACCATTTCAAGTTAGTTGATCCTGTTATTAGGTTTTTTGCATTGAATCATGCAAACTCATACCCAGCACAGAAACTCCACATCTCCTCAATCCTGACTTTGCACCCTCCTCGTTACGCTTGTTACACCTCTTTCCCCAGCAATTTTGTCTGATCTGGAGCCACTGTGCAGTTGCCAGCCATAACCCTCAGGGTAGGGTCCTTGTCCAGACGAGGTAGGTAGGTGCCTGCCCTGCCAGCACCCTCAGCGGGGGCAGTGTAATTGCTTGACTCCTAACAAACCTTTATTTTTTTTCCTCTCCTTTTTGCCTGTAACTGAAGGGCAGCAGAGCTTGACTGCTTCCCATGGAGCAGGCTGAGATGAGGAGAGACCTTCTTACCTCAACAGGGCAGCTCGTGACAGTCTCTGTGGGTGGCAGGAGCTTCCCTGGGTGAGCCGGTTCATGGACATCTGCAGGATGTCACTGTGGAAGTCATTTAGTTTCACTTCAGCCAAAACAGATGTGTGTACTAGCACAGGAATCACAGAATCTTCTGTTTCATTTGAAAGCTTGTGTAACTGATAGGAAACGAGTACATTTGAAGAAATTTTTGTACTGTAATAAAAGCATGTGTTTTTGTCTCTTTCTCTCAGCACTGCAAAGTACAACATAATCACGTTCCTGCCAAGGTTCCTTTATTCCCAGTTCAGAAGAGCTGCTAATGCATTTTTTCTTTTTATTGCGTTACTTCAGGTAAGATCAACAATAAGATTCTAATGTTTTAAACTTGCTAAAAGAGCATTTATACCATAGACAATGTTTTACAGAGATACTGAGATTCCTGTACCATTCTTTCTGAGCTAGCTGGCCTCTCAGAATAGCTGTATTGTATAGATGTACCTTTAATAAATGTTTGGGTTTGTGGTTTATTTGCTCCTTCGAGATAAAAAAATGCACACAAAGATTTTTCTGTAAAACAGGTTAAGTGTATCTGAAATACTGTCAGGTGAAAAAGACTGTTGTAACAGGAAAATTCTATTTAAAAATATCTGGCATACACAGAAAACTTTTACCTCTAGCTGGCATTTCTTCTAATGGAGGGTACTGCCTAAAAACCTGAACTTTGTGAATTTTAATCCTATAGGCTGTTTTGAGGGACAGGAATTGCAGCTGAGAAGTGATCATTTATTCTTAGAGATAAGGATTGAAATTGAAGCTGGGCAAAGAAAACCATTTGTGGAGTCCAGTACTATGGCAGCTATTTCCCATATACCAGCTGGTCAATGTACTAGTTAGTAAGGAAGTACACAGTCTTTTCTGTACCACGACTGTAGCTTCATGCCTGATCCAGCTTACTGGGACTTTTTTGAAGAAGTACCTAACATTTTGCACATCTACCAGAATATTTTAATTTTGTAGTAGTTCAAGTTGATAAAGTGGATTGTGGTTTTTCCTATACTATTCTTTGGATGCATTAGTTGATAATGAATGAAAATTTAACTGTGGTTAGGTGCACTCATAATTACCATTGACTAGTTCTGCATTTCAGACATGTTTGATAAAATCACATTTTCTGCATAATTTCTAATGCATTTTTTAGAATGTGTTGGTTTGTTGGTTGTGAAGGTCATTGTGTTAGGGATCGATATATCAAAAAAATATTACTGAAAAATGACACATAAACTACCATGTGTACTTTTTTCTCCCTCACTTCTGATGTTTCTGTAAGTGAAAGTTGCTTCTGCTTTAAGTGTTTGGGGCAGTTTCTTAGGATACATCTGCACAAGTAGCTTACACTGTTTTCTAGGGTAAAGAAGGTTCAGGGTTTCATTAGGTTTTCTCCCTGTGAGCCTGTGGCTTCTAAATAAACATCTGCTAACCCCATCTGGCATCTCAGGCTAATCCAGTGGTCCAGCATGGTTCCTTGTGGTGCCACTGTGCACCTCAAGCTAATGACACAAAATATGAGGTTTCAGAAGCTGTTTGAGACTTGGCATGACTGGGTGAGAGGCTGGCGGGTAGCTGTTGGGAATGTTAGGACTTTCAAGCCCACTTTCTCATGTCAGGCTATCAGTGAGACCGCAGTGTCAGGAGAAAGGGATACGGGGTGATGGAATCAGAGTACAGGCTGGTGACCCTTTTGCTTTAATATTTTGCATGGAAAATAACATGCAATTGGAATGGGAGTTTGGACATACATATAGGGAGGAATAAAGAGATAGGAATAGCTGGAGAAGTGATAGATCCCTTTCCTTGGTAGCCAACACATGGGCACTTGCCCAACAGTAACTTCCTGCCCCATTTCCACTTAATTCCTTGAAAAATGTAGTCTGGAGCATACATACATATGCTATGTATGTATAACATCCTGTTTTCTTTCAGAAGTACAATGTGTTGGTAGCAAAAAGAAATGTATATAATTCATAAATAACATTGGCTGTTTTTCAGACCATTTTGTGGTAAATTGAGTATGTCTTCTAACTGCATTGAGGCACCACCAGTTAGTGAACTCTTTTCTTGCAGAGTTCTCATTGTCTTCACACTGCATTACCCATTATAAGTCTGTTAAGACAGCAATCCATTCAACTATCCATGTTGCCATTAAGAACTCTAGTCAGTATAAAAATAATTCTAGATAAGCATCCATGTATATCGTATAAGTAGCTGTATTGTTTCATCATTTACTTTAAAGTATACAGTCGCTTGCATCATCTGGGGCCATACCTTTATAGCAAAAATGGTTTTTTTACAGTAGACTGGCAGAAAGCAGCTATTTGAAATTTGTCAGTTAATATCTATTATGATACAAAATATGTCATAAGATATTAAAACTGTAAAGAAGCAAATATACCTTGGACTAGCGTCCACTCTAACAGAAATCTAAACTGACAAAATTAGTTGTGTTTTGTAAATAACTATTTTCATTTAATTTGAAACAGAGAAAAGGAAGGTGAATATTCTGCAAACACTAAAAACCTCTGGAAATAGCACCATTGAACACTGTACTATTTAAAATTCAAATGTTCTTCTATTGTATCAGCTGCTTTTGAATTGAAGACAGTAAACTTCTCTTGGAAATAATCAACACCATGTCTAAAAGTGGATTCTCTTGTCGTTATTTGCTCAGGAAGTGCTGCTTCTTGTATTAAAAATGTGTTTTCAACCAGCAATGCAAAAAATTTTTTTCTTTCTCTTTTGTTTTTAATAGCAAATACCAGATGTATCACCAACAGGCCGCTACACAACATTGGTTCCTCTTTTATTTATTTTAGCTGTAGCTGCAGTGAAGGAGATAATAGAGGATATTGTAAGTATTTAATAGCAATATTTTTGAATAGTTTTCATATTTTTCATTTATAATACTGGAGAAATTTTCCTGAATAATTCTATGTTGACCTATTCTTGCCTTCTGCATGCTTTTGAAAGCTTCTGAAGGTATTTACTTCCGAAGATGAAATCTTAGAAATATGGTGTTACAATTCAAAAGTGTGTTTACTATATATACAAGTGACAATAGCATGACAAAAGAGTGACTGTTGTGTTTATTATATAGATTGTTTCTAGTCAAATAGTTTTTATTAATGAAGTACAAGCATATTTTTAAAGTGTGAACTAGAACCAAAGACTCTACAGAACCCAGTCAAGTGCAGAATACTGCCGATTTTCTATTAAACAAGGACTCTGCTAAAAGAAGTTTGGAAGCTACTGAGTTCATCTCAAGTGGAATCTATTTTAAAACCAAATAACTGTTAAATATTTGTTTGGTTAGAAAATTATTTTTTTTCCTTCCTCCATGAGCAAAGTCCCTTACTCCAGCTATTTATACTTGTGAGATGGATTTTAACTCATTCTGTGAAGGAGAGACTAGACTAACATTTGCAGAATAATTGTGAGAACTTCTGGCTTTAGTCATTGAAGAAGGTAGGATAAAAAATTCTTTCCAGAATACTTTTTTAAATCTTCAGTTAAGGTGCCTTTCAAAAATAGATAAGCCATCTGGAATTCTGTTGAGGATCCAGGATGTTGCACAGTCTCAAGCAGCTTCACTTGTCCTCCTGTGGTGCTTTGACCTTGGCTGGACACCAGGTACCCACCAAAGCCACTCTATCACTCCCCTCTGAAACTGGACAGGGGTGAGAAAATACATTAAAAGACTCATGGGCAGAAGTAAGGACAGGGAGAGATCACTCACCAGTGACTGTCCTGGGCAAAACAGACTCAACGTGAGGAAATTAGTTGAATTTAGTACTAATCAAAATCAGAGCAGGATAATGAGAAGTAAAACAAATCTTAAAAACGTCTTCCTCCCCCCACTGCCCTCCCTCCTGGGCTTAATTTTATTCCCGATTCTCTACCTCCTTGCCCCCCAGCGGCTCAGGGAGACAATCCATCACATTGTTTCTGCCGCTACTTCCTCCTTAGGGAGAGGAGTCCTTCCCCCGCTCCAACATGGGGTACCTCCCAGGGGAGACAGTCCTCCACAAGCTTCTCCAGCCTAAGTCCTTCCCACAGGCTGCAGTTCCTCACAAACTGCTCCAGCGTGGGTCCCTTCCCACAGGGTACAGTCCTTCAGGAAGAGGCTGCTCCAGCGTGGGTGCCCCACAGGGTCACAAGTCCACCAGGAGACCTGTGTGGGCTCCTCTCTTGATGGGGCCACAGGTCCTGCCAGGAGCCTGCTCCAGTGCAGACTTCCTACAGGGTCACAGCCTTCTTTTGGCATCCACCTGCTCTGGCATAGGTCTTCTCCATGGTCTGCAGGTGGATCTCTGCACCCTTGTGGACCTCCATGGGCTGCAGGGGCACAGCTGCTTCACCATGGTCTTCACCACAGGCTGCAGGGGGATCTCTGCTCCAGCGTCTGGAGCAACTCCTCCCCCTTCTTGTGCACTGCCTTTGGTTGTTTCTCTCCCATATTCTTACTCCACTCTTCTCTGGCCATAACTTCTTCTACACAATAACTTTTTTTTCATTCTTAGATACATTGTTTCAGAGGCTTTACTACCATTGTTGATGGGCTTAGCCTTGGCCAGTGTCAGGTGGCAAGGATGACATTGGCTCCGGATGACTGGATCCGGATGGCATTGGCTCTGTCAGACATGGGGGAAGCTTCTGGCAGCCTCTCACAGAAGCCACCCCTGTAGCCCCACTGCTACCAGAACCTTACTACATAAAGTCAGTACACTGGATGGCTTTTTATTTCCTAACAAAGTAATTCCTGGACCTTTCTAAAAAGTGTCCTTTAGCTTGCTACTAAAATTACAATGTTTCACTTTATTATGTTTAAAATAAATAGTAATCTATTAGGTTTAATATATTTTGATGAATGAGTACAGGTTACTCGTGTAATTTTTGAAGTTTTAAAAATGGATTTTCCCCAGCTGTCAAATCCAGGTCCAAGCATCTCTTTGTTTTTAAAGTCACATGCATAAAATCCTTAGTTTTCCTGTTGTGACTTTGCATGGGTTTGTAGACAACAAGAGGAAAAGGCCTGCTCAGTTCCCATTTCTCCAGTCCACTGCAATTTACTATTAGTCTTTCATGTCTTGGTCCTAAGTGTGATCTGCTGACTCCTGGTGGCCTGGAACAGACATGAAATGCTGGTCCTTGTTAGGCAAGTGCCTCCACCTATGCCAGGCTTCCTATGCTCTTTCCAGTCAGTGTCTGTGGTAGTGATTGTTTTGCTTTCTTCTTGCAATGAATGAAAACTTTTAAAAGAGCTGAGACATTGTCAACATGGAAGTGTTCATTCTGACTTATTTTATTTTGAGGGGGGAGAAAGGAATTTCAATCTCTGTTTCACTTCATACAAAAGGTGTTCGGATTTTCTGAGTACCTTCCTGTCCTCTCTCCACAAAAAGCGTATGATGGAACCTATCTATCTAACTTGCTTAAAATAATTGGGTCTTTTAGTTGATATCTTTTGTGTCTAAGGAATTAGTCGATGATTTGCCAAATCAGTCTAGATGCCAAGAATTTCTTTATCTGCTTTTGTTCTGTTTTGGTTCTACAGGTATGTTGTGAGGAGGACAAGGCATTAGACACATCATAATACGGCAAAGTGCCCTGTCCACAGAGGAGTAACATTCCTGTTTGTGGGCTGTTCTCTTGAGTTTTGGAAAGGGTTGCAGGTAGCATAGTCTTCCCCTGCACAGAAATAGTAAGCTCCCTGAGAGCATTGTATTTATTGCATTTGAGCAGAATTATAATGTATGGGCAGAAACATGATCAAGAGGAAGAATGTTGAGCTGGAAAGGAGGTTTGAAATGGAGAGTGGCTGGTCGCATGCTGCCTTTCTTGCTGATACAGTCTACTCAGTCTTTTCCTCAGGTACCTCTGTGAATTGATGGTAGGCAAGGTACAGGCCTCTGGGTTCTATCAAGCTCCTGGGTCACAGAGTTGAGTGGTCCTGCAAGACACAATGAGGTTTCCATTAAATATTTTTCTTCTGTTTGGCATTTCTAGTTTTTGCTCTCCTATAGTCAGCTTCTCCTTAAATACCTTTGTTGCTTTCTCTTTACATAAACAGAACCCCGTTTGAAAAAAGCCATTAAATCAGTTCATGTTCTTTCAGATATTTTTAACCATTCTGCTGTTAATGCTTACAGTCTTACACCATCTGTCAGTGTCTAGGCAAATATAAAACTGACGCTGCTGCTACTGTACAAAGTGTCCTTTTTAAAACTATCTCATCCAGTCGTTTTTCTTTTGTCATTTATTTCTACCATCTGCTCTTTGCAACGTGAAGTGTGTGGTTTGGCGTGGTGGTGGGGTAAGACAGGGATCAATCAGAATTAGTGGGTTTTGCATATATCAGCTAAGCCAATAAAGTTCTCATTACCAAATAGAGATACCTAAGAGCAGTGCAGCTTTACTGTTTTTTCCTGGGAAAGCTGACCACTTGCTGCATAGTAAAAAAAAAAAATACTCAGTGTTTTCCCTTAACCTTTACTTTTCGTTATCTGTTTCTTTGCACAGTGAGATATCTAGGATCTCCAGGAATGATAATCTTCATCTAATATTAAAGCTTCTGGATAGGAACCCTATATATTGATATCAATAAATATACTTATCAAATAAGACTTTTAGCTCAAGAACCAAATGTTTCTTTTTTTGGAATGAAATCCCCGGAAGAAAAAGATGTTAGCAAAAGACATTATTCATGAACAGCATGTGTTTCCCATATATGCTTCAAAAGTGCTAGCAAAATTTGTGACATGCAGTGCTAGATTGTCGGATGTTTCCAGTGATTTTCACCCATCATGACTCAGAACGCAACTGACATTAAACTGTTACTTTTCATACTGGAGGAGATTTACCCTATGGGCAAATAGATATCTGCTTTGGTCAAGTTATACTTTCCCACTGATCGAGGGTAATTTATCTGTTCAGTCAGACATGTTTTTGAAAGGAGAATCTGTTGATAATCTAAAAAAATAATACTTCAACTTTGCAAAGTGATAAGGTGGCCTTTTAAGAGCTGATAGTTTAGAGTCATGTCAGCATTTTATTAGCAATAAATTTCTCAAGTAGATTGACTTATTTTTCTTTCAATTTACAAGATGGCTTCTGATTTTGTATTTCAAAGGCATGAATTCTGTACCTCTGTTCAAAATGCTTACCTACACTAATTAATTATATTTAAATTAATTTTTTCAAAACACATTCCTACTTCAGAAAAACTGAGTTCATTAGTCTTAAATACTGTGTTTAAACTAGTACTCCTCTAAACTTCTTGTGTTTGAGTTTAGTCATAGCTTGAAAATGCTGGTTGTTAATAGCTGCATCAAAAAATTACTGTCAGAAGATTTCTCACAGCTATATTAAAACTGAGGGACATCATGGCCTCTTTGGGGGGGTATGCTGTCAATTTTTTTGTTTGTTTGTTTATTACTGAAGTCAGCAGGCATTTTTGCAGAAGTGAAGTCATATGTTTACACAGTCGTTGCTTGACTTCAGATTTGTATGAGACACTTCCATGATCTTTGCTATGGTAGAATCATCTCCCAATTCCAGGAAAGGGCAAAGTTATGGTACTGAAATGCACCAGTTCCTTATATAAGGAACTTGATTAGATAGCAATTGCCCACGTGAGAGGGCATTCTAGTACAACACAAGTAGCCTGGAACGGGGTGTGACTTTCCTGTTGATCATAACTATGCAAGTAATTAATAGTCCTGTTTAATGTTTAGTTGGTTTATTGAGTAGAAGAGTGGGAGGGGGTAATAGATGGGGTTTTTATTGAAAGTGTGAAAGCTTTATTTTGTCAACAGAAGTCTTTAACCACTGTGCATTTTTAATTTAGAAAAGGCATAAAGCTGATAATGCGGTGAACAAGAAAGAAACTCAAGGTAGGAAATTTTTTAACCTTTTTAAGGGGGTGTTGAATTTTTGCAAATGGTAGTAATGTAATTTGCACTGCTGACAGGTAATTGAGTGGCAAATTGCATATGCAGATTACTTCAAAATTTGGAATGTAAACAGCTGAAATAAAAATTTGTAGTGACATTAACCCCACAAAATAAAATATGTTTTGGATTAGGTTGAGAGGTTCCTAAGAAACTTGGACATTTAGCACAGGTGATACTGTAGCTGTTAAAAGATATAATCACCAGTATATTTATTGGGCCTACATTATAATGAAAAGTCTGCATTTCTGAGTAGCATGATTTTTTTTCAACTGGCTAATCTTGAATAATTTGATTTTGGACAACTGTGCAATAGGAAGAAAGAGTCAAAAAAAAAGAATTGTCTTTCTATGCTGCTTCAAAACTGTAGATAAAGATGAATGGAGTTTTTTTGGCGTTCAGGTTTGGGGTTTTTTTAATGAAATGAATATAATGGTTTGATTAGAGATGATGAGATATTTCACCAGTGTACCCTGACCAAAGCTTTGGAATGTAATTATTTTAAATAGATTTTGATAAAGAATAGTAGTATTTAATCAGGAAATTCTTGTAGCTCAGAAAGTGAGGGAGATATTAGGTAGTATGTCCTAAACAGTCTTGTCAGGTAGAAAGTCAAAGTTTAGGTTCCTGCTTTGCTGCCTTCAACTTTTTGTCTGAGGTAGGCCTCTCTTGATAGAAATGGTCCTGTTTTTATAAACAGGAGTACAAATGAGTGGCATGTGAATTTGACTGCAGAAAGTACAAAAAATATCACAAAGCGAAGAATCTTACATGCAATCCTTTTTAAATAAATAATAAACTTAATTCTTTTAGGGAGGAATGTAGTCATTGGTTAAACACGTGTTTAGCAGTGCTAAAGACTGGAAACATAGATTTTAAAAGCTTACCTAAATTGTACATAAATCTACTGTAAAATTTATGGGGAATGGGAGGGCAAGATAACTTATGAAACTACTGAGCATGTAGCTCAGTAGAAAGTATGAGGAGATTGCGATAGAGAGACAAAACTATTGACAGAAAGCACTGGGAATAGAAACCTCCAGAGGACAGGCCTGGAGAAACAGATAACCTCTTAGCTATACATAAAAAATTAAGGAAAATTTAGTGTAGACATCCAAAATCCTTTCATCAGTCATTCATAGCTTATGAGATTACAACCAACAGTTTTGTTGGCAGTGAATCTTGAAGTATCTTTTCAATTTTTGTTTTTGTTCAGAGCATACAAAATTTTAATTAAAGACTTGTTTTACTCTCTTTCCTGACTCTTCTTGGTTACCTCTCATTAGGGTTTTTGGTATCTGTTCCTAAAATTCCTGGATGTTCCATGCGTGCAAAACAGCATTTTGGAAGTTAAAGGTGTAATGAGGATACATAAATTATTGCTTACACTGAGAAACATGTTTCTTAAGCTAATGCAGGATTCACATAAGTACTGCATTGATCCTAGTGTACTGTCAAAGCAATATTTAAATGTATTGTCAAATATAGTCTATTGTCAAAGCAATAAATAAAAAGTTAATCAGTATGGTATTCTTTTACTTTGTTTTCATGTATTCAGCAGTTCTGTAACTCTGAAAAGCAGCAATGTGCATTGTACATTGTATATGCAGCTCCACCTTTAGTTGTCTTTTAAACATGAAATTGTTAATGAAACAGCATGTGCATGTACAGATTCTGTATATGGGTTTCCCTTCATCTTTCTGTTCCTTAATGACTGTCTATATCTCAATTAACCTTAAGTAACTAGCTTTATAAACTTCCATTAGTATAAAAAAACCTTTTGCAGAGGATTTTGATTTCTTAGGCTGCATTATGGATGATTTGTGTTACCTCAAGCTGCATACATATACGATACAGTAGGACATCATCAGACATTCTGACGTGATGAAATCTGCATTTCTGCAGTGTGGTGAAGTAGCCTTCTGTAGGGCAGATGGAACATGCTTTGGAAAGTTGGTTGTTAGAGACAGGTGAGAAGTGGGAGGTACAAATGCGAAAGTGAGGCTGCAGAAGACTTTATGGCACAAGTTCTCTAACCATTATATAAAAGATGTATAGCAATAGTTCTTCTCTTTTTGTTCTCATAAGAAAATGGATTTAACTGAATATCAGTGTATGTTAATTGTGCTTAAAAGCTTATCATATCAAGCTAGGGTTAGAGTGCTCTTGAGATTACAGGTGGCTCAGCATATTTTCATGACTCATCCATCTGAGAGCTGATTTTAACCAGTTAAACCAGCAGGAAAAAAATCAAAACAAAAATTATAGTGTCCTTCCGTGTAGTGAGTTAACTGGCTCATCAAAGGATCCAATGAACACTGGAGACAGCATGCATAGAGCAGTGAGGGCACACACCTTTGCGTGGGGGGACAGCAGGACAGGACCTTCCCTAAGCAGCCAGAATCCCCTTCTTAAGAAGCCCCTGGCCATGTCTGGTGACTTATTTACATTTCAGACCTGCAGAACTCCACTGGCAGTTAGTCTGTTGTAGCTATTTGTGAAATTTAGTTATCTGGATTGCTGCAAAGTATGCTTTTAATTCTCATCTGCTTGCACGAAGAAAATTAATTTGCATGGCCCCACGAACAGTATTGCTGACACAAGGGAATGGAAGTAAGTAATTGGTGGCACAATTGCAAAATGATTTGGGTTCCTTAAGACAGTGTTACAACCACTGTTATAGTCACGCTGAATCTGTAGTTTTCCCACTGAAGGGAAATAGTTTGTCAAAATTGATTTTGTATAGTGATCAGCTGATGGGTGAGACAGTCATTAAAATATCTTGCTTACTGTCAGAAAGGGAGATTGCTCCATTTACCATTGTCCTGACCATATCAGCACTAAAAAATTTGGGGGGAAGGAAGGGAAAGAGAATTTATCTCTTTCTAAAGAATTATTGAGATATACAAGAAGAGGGGTCAGTCTCAACAGAACCTCCAGGAAGACTTAAATGTAAAGGCTATATGTATTCCCGAATTTTGATCCACTTTTTTTAAGTCTACACTTGCTTGTGTAAGAACTTGGTCCTGATCGGGTACTTAAGATAAGCTTCCTCACAGTTTGAAAGCTGGAAGACACAGTGAAAGAAAACAATCTCTTAAAGCTATCTGAGTATTGACACATAGCAATATGTTTTCATTTTCTTCATGCATATCAATCTTCAATAGCTTGTAACTGGGGCTAAAAAAGGGGAGTTACCTTTATTATTCCCTGAAAACACAATTTTAACAATTAACTGGCAAACAAGGCATGGGTTTTGTATCATAATAGTAATACTTAAAACTAGAATAGTGGAATGTGGATGCAATATTAATTTCAGCTATCAGGGGGAAATTATACTAAATCTTAAGCGTGGGTTGATTTGGGGGATTCCCAGTATGTTTATTGAGGAGATGACGATGGTGATCCTGAAGTTTCTCTGATATGCCAATAACAGTAAAATAGATGAACAATAATAAGCCTCTGGGCACCTTTTTACAAATCTTTTTTATATGAATCTTTTTTATATGAATCTCATCAATATTTTAACTGAGAAAAAAAAAATCTTGAATTTATCCCCCTTGCATCCCCACTAATTTTGTAACTTTTTAAATTTGGAACTTTTTATTCCAGTTACTAATCTATTTTGGAAAACACCACATTATCATAAAATCTATATCAGATTTATTTGATTTCCAGACCCTCTAAAATGTTCTGATTGACTTTGTAGTAAGATTCTATGGTACAGAAACTGTTATAAAGAATATGTGCTGTATAATTGAAATGCTTGACCCAAATTCCTAGAAACAAGGCATGCTGTAAATTATTGTCTGTATGAGATGTCTGTATGGCTTTTTATAAGGAATCTAGCACATACCTGTATGCAGTTAGATTGTACTACTGGAAAATTCTTTCTTTTTTTCCTTTTTTTTTTAGTACTACGAAATGGTGCGTGGGAGATTGTCCACTGGGAAAAGGTGTGTGTCTTTATTGGTGGCTTTTAGAGCATAATACATACTTAATATTTGCTTTATTTCTCCAGATAATTGTAAATTATAAAAATTAACTGATGTTATGGGAAATGTATAATCTTTTGTATTTTATTTTTTGTTTGTTAAGATTTGCTATTAATGCCAAAGTTGTGGGTGGTCGATCCCTATATAGGCCATTCACTTAAGAGTTAGACTTGATGATCCTTGTAGGTCCCTTCCAACTCAGAATATTTTGTGCTTCTGTAATTTGTCTCTCAAAACATACTTTGAAGTCAGGTCATTTTTGATGGCATGAGTCAGGCAAAACTGGTGGGCTTTAAGTTCAGTGAAAATAGCTTGAATAGTCTGGTGGCAAAATTATGCACTTCCTTGGTATTATTTGGTTTGCCAAGGCAGAAACCTCTTTCTGCAAACTAGTTCCTTTGTGTATTTGTTGAACTTCCTTGGCTTAAGTCATGAGAACTTTAAAAACTATTATGCAATACTTAGGAAGGGACTCTTAAAGGCAACTTCCAAGGACTAAATATTATACTGCCTATCTAGTCACTTAGTCTTATTGGTTTCCATACCTGAAAGCCTGAAGAAAATTTGACCCACAGTAAATTGGAAGCAAGATTCAGATGAAACTGGCTTATACCTTTGAAGAAGCAAGGATAAGGTGTATAGTGTGATGCAACAAAATGGTGGTCTTAAGTGAGATTAATTTCTTCTTTGACTCAACTTCAATCTTCCAGTAAAGTATTTTACAAAACTAGCGAAAGTAAAGAGCTGCATACAGAAGGTCAGGGTTAGGCCTATTAAAGATTAGGTTTCCAAAGAGTTCCAATGACTTTTGAGTACAACTCCAGCTGTACAATCTAAATTCTCTAAGTGTGTGAGTTTCTAACAGTCTTTTTAGCAAATTCAGCAGGTAAATATTTACTGTGTTTAAAACAAGGGGATAATATATTTTGTTTGAGACCATTAACCAATTCCCAGTTTTCTTTCAGGTAGATGTTGGAGATATAGTTATAATAAAAGGCAAAGAGTATATACCTGCTGACACTGTACTGCTCTCATCAAGGTAGAGATGCCCACTGATGCTTATAGTGTAGAGGCTGGTTTCTCTACCCTGCATTTATTTATTTACTTATTTGTGATTGCTCCAAGGAAATAAAGATTAAACAAAAATGATGCTGTTTTGAAGTATAGTCTTTTGTTCATTTGGTCATGTATCATTTAAGGCAATGTTTCTTTAAACTGTGACAATTGCAGTTTTGAAATTACACTGGCATTCGATTTACCCCTAACAAAAATTTAGTTATTTGTTATTTTGTTGTTGGATATAATATAAAAAAGGCTGGTTTTCTGTCTAAAAATTGGACTTCAACTGCCATACTTAACCAGGTTGGCTTTTTGGTATGTATCCAACAAATTGTGTCCCACAAGTAAATCAAAATGGATGTACTACAGGGAACAAAAATGTTTTTTAACGGATATTGCCACCAGTTTGATAGTTGAATCAGGAAAAAAAGTGAATATGAGATGTGAACCATCAAATTAGCACTGTCTTTATAAGCTGAACACTCACTTTATTATCTAATATATTTATTAGGATGATTTCAGCACTGAAAGCAAGACTTAATTTATAGCATGTTATGCTGTGACTTTTTTACATGGACAATCAGAGGTTGTTTATCATCATTTCCTTGGACAGTTTTATTTAAGAAATCCACGTCTTATGTGGAAGATGCACATTTTTCAACATCTATTTGATCAGGTCAACAGACAACATATTCTAACAGTACTTTTTAATGAATAATATTTAAATGTGATCAGTTGTATTTTAATTTGTTTTCTGGCACAAGCAGAAACATATATATATGACTATGATTTAGGTATAAACCCTCTCTGATCCCGCTGAAGTTAATGAATCCACTCATACCTATAATTAATAAAATTAGGATCTTATGTTTGTCTCTTGACCGACTGTAGTATAGACTAGTACATTGTTTATTCTGTCTTCCATTATATCTCAAAATTAAGTGTAGCTCTTTCTAAAACAATTCTATTAAATTATTATCAAGTGTAAGTTAGTTGCCAAATACTGTAATTTTTTCCCACAGTCTGTCTTCAGTGCTAATGTTTGCCATAACTTAGCTGGGTTGTTATTGAGTGTCCTCTATAAACCTTTTACTTCTGTACTTTAAGAAGCATTAATAAATTTTATTGGTGCTTCTCCACTAAGATCTTCGTAGGCAATACACCATGCAGCAAGAACACTTGTTCTGTTGGCCTGATAATAGCTTCTGTCATGCTAATCCTGGTGTTTTGCAGGTGGAACAGATTACATCCTCTCTGAGCAGCTTCTTCATAATCTTCTTGAGTAATCTCCTAAATTTGAGTCTATGCTTAGGTGTCTTCACAATTTTGCCCTTTTGGATTTGGAGGATGCTTGCATCACAGTGTTCTCCAGTTGTGGTTTACACACAGAAAAATACCAAATGCCTGAAAAGCCTACTTTTCAAGCCTTATTCTCCCTGAAGGAATATCACGTGTTGATAAATTGAAATAATACTTAGCTGCTGACTTGGTCAGGACTGTTACCACTTTGTTTAACCTCACTTTAATACCCTTATCAGAACGCATCATGTGTGTCCACCTATGACCGTTACTCACCTTGAATTTTCCTGTCAGGTTTTCTTCTAGTATCCAGTTTACAATGGAGACTCTTTGAATCATGATTGCTTTTCTGTGCCCAGTTCAGGCATTTCTTCCAACTAAAACTTCCTCATTAGTTATATTACTAGGATCCTGTTGCAGCCTTCCTTGCAGGAGAGAACCCTGTACTACTACATTACCTCTAATTCTGCCTGCATACCAGCATATACTCTCCTCCATCTCTCATCCCCATGTAGCCATGTATTCTCCAGGGAGACAGTCTCATCGATTTTGCTTTTCAGGTGTTTAATGATGCCCAATTACATCTTATGTCTCAGAAACAATGCAAGTCTGTAGGCCTAGTTTTAATTCAAACTAATATTTGGTTCTTTTTACCAGCAATACCAGTTTTTGGAGAACAAGAGGATCTTAATTATTTTAGGAAACTATAATTCTTACTGTGGAAGGACACAAAACACTGAGATTTAATTCCATATGGTTCTTGCTAGTTCAGTGTTCACAGAGATTTACAAATCTGAAACAAAATACAAAATAATTATCAGCATGTCTGCGTAGAACAGGTACTTGTTACTTGGCTCTTCAGAAAAGTTGATGGAAAATCTTTTGTCGTGACTTTTATTTTTTTTATTGATGTATGGAGTGGCAAGAGACTTCATCAGTTGAGAAATAAGCATAACGGTTTTTTATTTTTACTGTACGTCATTGTGTTCTGCATCTTAATATTGGTGCCTTACAGTAAAACAATCCACTTGAGCAAAAATGAAAGTGTTCTAGCTCTTTTCTTTCTGACCTGATTAAAATAGATTTTGAAAAAATGGTCATCAGACATTTTAATTAACATGTATTTTTTCAATAATAATTTTAAACTCTGTCTTTTTGTCTTTGTTCTTTTGTTTTGTTTTGTTTTGTTTGTTGGGATTTTTTTCCCCCGTCACTTATTTTTCTGTTCTAATCATTTCAAACTGGGATGTGTAGGTGGCAGTAGGGGAAGTAGTGAAAGTGACCAATGGGGAACATCTCCCAGCTGATCTCATCAGTCTGTCTTCAAGGTTAGAATAAACAAGTTGCACAGGATATGTGTATGTGGGTCCTCATATACCAAATAAGAACAACACTGCCATATTGATAATCTCTGATATGCTGTTCACCTTTCTTCAACAAAACCAACACATTTATAAAACTAGGAAGGGTTCAGTTGAAAGTACAGATCGTTAAAGCATAAACACATGCTAACACTCCAAGAAATGAGAATTTTTTTCAGTCCTCTTTGTTTTGACACTATTCCCATGAAATTTTAGCAGACAAGTTTTCATTGACACAGTTAAACACCAGAATAAATATATGTTTAATTCCTTAGAGCAAATTAAGAGAAATATACATGTTTCTACCAACTCCCAATTTTCAGCAAAGAATATAGTTTAATGTTGGTAGGACTGGTAGAGGACCCTCTGCACAAACTTGGATATTGCACAATCTCTGCTGCATGCGATGACAAAAGCAGCATTGTTGTTGTATATTGTGACAAACTGCATGTTTCTTAGACACATCAGCTTTATGCTATTGTCTGCACTGTTACCACACTTTGTTTTTCCCTAACCAATCAATGGGCCTGCCTTGATCTAACTGTAACTTACTGTGGAGCTATCTGCTACAGTTACTACAATTAAGCATGTGTCTCACTTGAAATGTTTTTGCTGCCTTATTCTGTTTTAAAAGTGCTTCAAGAAAATATTATTTGTTTTTTATTGTTAACTGATAAAAACACTAGAATTGTGATAATGTCTTATACGAGTGATTCCATCCAAAGAATCTAAATGAAAGTTATTTATATTTTTAGAGAAGTTTGCCAAGAAGAAAACACTAGCCTGAAAACATCTTATGATAATGATTTGTCACATTTTAATGCTTGTACTTTACAAAATTATGTTAGAATAACCTACTTAACATTATCCTGCAAACAATCTAAAATTAGTTCATTTATCAGTAGCCGCTATTGCATTAATAAAGAAAATTTTAAAAAACATTTGATGCTTGAATTTCATGTTAGAAAGAAGAAAACATTAGAAGCTTTAAAGTGGTATAGAGAGTAAACCTTTATTCTTTTAAGTTTTATTACTTATTTGGTCCTTTTCAGAATCAAAATTTCTTTCTGTCATAGATTTAAGTAGTAGGTGTTCTGTCCTCATGCCCAGAAAATGAGAGCTGACTGGAGTAACTCAGAAATCGTGACCTGTTAGGCCTGTTCTTGATTATTATCTACTTGTGGAAAAGTAATTTTCTCCTTCTGCATCTCTGCTTTCCTAGTTAAGAATTCTGTCCTGATTGTAATATGATTTAAAAATCTGAAAGTATTTTACAAAATCTAAAACCACTGTTCTGTTACATATCAGAAACATTATATTGGAAAAGTTAAATCCAGGGAATAAGCCATTTCTCAGTATGTGTCAAATAGATGAAGTATTCAAGTAGTAATGTTGTAAAAAGTAAAACTTTTAGTTTATAAAAAAGCTTTTGAAATTGCATGAGGAGGATATATTTCAAAAACTGTATTATGTTATCCATAATGTAGACTTTTTTTGTAAGAGAACCGTTTGCAAGAAGATTTCTGTGTCTGAACTATTGTTGCCCAGTGTAGTAGGCATTACGAATGCATGACACTTGTGCCTGGATCTTAATCCTGTGTATAAAGATAGAACACTTTTGCTGTGCACAGCACTTTTATCAATGTTTCATCTAAGAAAATAAGTTTTGGCAAACTTTTCTGAAAATATAAGGTACTGTTTGTTTTTACAGATTTGGCTGTAAATTATTCTAGTTCTGAAGATTTGATCAGATAAACCTGTTTGCATAAATAGGTATTGCAAGATTACAGGAAGTTTATGGATGTCGACATTATAATTTTAAATTCGGGAATTTTTTTTCTTAATAGTGAACCCCAGGCCATGTGCTACATCGAAACATCTAACTTAGATGGTGAGACAAACTTAAAAATTCGACAGGTAGGAATTTCACTTTTGAGAATATTGCTAATATTATTTTTGTCTATTATTGCTTATAAAAACATTTTATTACGTTAATACCCATTTTAGAAGACTGTGAAATTTTAGTGGTTTGAATAAAAAGCTATGGGTTACTGCCATCATAAGAGCAGAAGAATGAATGGTTACTCCTAAGTCATTCTTTCTGCTTTGTTTTAGGTAATATAGGTAGAAATGTAAGTAGTTTGAGTATTGGTTTTGTTTCTAGAGAATAGATGAGGCAGAAGCCCTGCAGAAAGCAGCTGATAGTGCCAGTGTTGTCCATTAGGGGCAGGTAGGGAATAGCAGTTTTTGAGTGGCTGCACTGTCTCTACGCAGGGACAGTCTTGCTGAGCTATGAGATGTATTATGACCCTGTCTTGATCATGGTATTTTGAGATACTAAGGTGACTTTTTCAGTGTAGCATCCAGCAGTGTTACAACAAAGTGTAGCTGGCCCATTTTGCTCCCACAGGGATACTTGTTTTCTGATCTTGCACTATCAGATTTATAATGCATAGATTTACAATTACTGATTTCTAATGTCATGACAAATGAATTTTGTTTACAGGGTTTGTCACTAACATCAGAGATAAAGGACACAGAAAGCTTAATGAGACTTTCAGGCAGAATTGAATGTGAGAGCCCAAACCGACATCTCTATGACTTTGTTGGAAACATCAGACTGGATGGGCATGGGTATGTAAATACAAGTAGTAAGATTTCAGGAGATTCAGTCTATCAGTAGATAGCTATATGTTGTTAAACTAGTGAAGTTAAAATATGAATAATCAATCTTTTTTCATTTATTCCTTGCTAGACTTTATTCTTTAAAAAAACTGAGGGGATAAAACCTTACTTCTAATGTCTACAGCTGGAGTTGTTACACTAGTTGTCCTACAGAAAGCAATAGCTGTTATTAATGGAAGAGAGTGCTAATCTGATAGTTCTGAAATGTGTATGTAGTAACTCACTTCTTAAGCATCTCATCTGTTATAGAAGCTGAAGAGAAATAGTTTCTTGTCTGGTTTTTTTATTGTTGTTTTCTTCTGTTTAAGTCTGGAGTTGAACGGAGTCCATCGCTGTATACCTCAAATTCTTCTAATTTGATAGCTGAAAGACGTTTAATGCCTTAGACTACTGAAAGTATGTTCCTTTCAAAATAGACCACGTGCATTTACAACACACATGCTTGTAAAACTGCTTCAAAAATTCTTGAAATACTGAAGTGCTTATCAGCTACTGATATTTGGAGTCTTCTGTGGGTTCACAGAAGATTCGTTGCTAGATTCAGAATTATTGAGTTGTTCGTTCCCAAAGATTTACAGTATTTCTTATTTATTTGGTAGGAATTTATTCCTCCATACCCAGTATTATTCATGTTTGTGGTTTTAGACTAATACATAAAGTACTAACTAATTATTAAATACCTCTTTTATCCCCCTTAATATTCCATTTTTTATTTACTGATTTCTTACAGATCCATTCCAGGAGTTTTCAGTCGCAAGAGTGTGGATCTATTATAATTCCACTGTACTTGTCATTAAGAAGAGAAAAACATTTACCTGTAATTCTTCTCTGAAGGTAATAGTTATAACAGATCCACACATTCATTCTTCCTCCCTGGCTAGAGGGAAAAACACACTTTTTGTTTAAATCTAATAATTTAATTTTTAAAAATTGATTTAAAAAATAAATATTGAATGTGCTGATGGCTGTTATGGCTCAAGAATGTGTAGGAGTATGCCATCTGCTGGTCAAGTCATTTTTCATTTGAGAAATTTTGTTTTAAAATATTTTCACTATAGTTCCTGTGCAGTAGGATAGTTCCAAAAGTGTGGCTCTAATATAATATTTACCTTCAGTGAAAAAGAATTGCAGGTAAGTAACTCTTTTTGGATCCTGACCTTACTTCAACCTGAAAAATCAGGGATGAGTTCTTTTTCTGTCCGTATTAGAGGTAGCACAAATTTATGTAATAGATATTTATTTACCTAGATCTTTAAGACCTTCCTACCAGATTATGTAGATCCAGTGGTTGTGGTTTAAACTTTATCCCCTACCATTTTAATATATTTGCAAAAGAAATAGAGAATACTGAAAATGTATCTCCCTCTTCTTTCACTTTATGTAAGTCATTGGAGTGCCATAAATGTTGCATCTGGTTGAACTTTTCAGTCATTTTCCCTTCACTGAAGAGCAATTAAAAAAAAAAAAGTTTTGTTTTTTCTTTTGGATACTCTGTATTCAAGGAGGTAGAACACCACTACAGTTACTTTGGCTTTAGCTAAATCTGTGGACTAAAAGAGGCAAAATTTCTCTTGCTATCCTCAGCTTTTGAGTGAGCTAACTCTTAACTCCAAAGTGTGCAACTCTTTATTAAGCTCATGAATATACAGAAGGATGTCAACTTGGTTTTAGTCCATGAAGACAATTAGCTAAGAAAGGAGAAAAGTTCTTTAGCCTGGATTAATTTGAAATTATGACTAAGCAGTGGCTCAGATAATGGTGAGGGCATTGTGCAAAACAAGGGCAGATACTGGTTATCCAGACCTAAAATAAATTCTTTCCTGAAGACATTCTTAAAATTTTGGATAAGAGTATACTTGTTAACAAAATTATTTTGGTATGTAAGCTTTCAAATGTGTCTTAGAAATTACCATCTCTTTATACACCCCTAACAGCTCTGTCAGGAAAGTATTCTGAAAGGATATTTCCCCACTGAGAGCATCGCTTACTGAATGCTACCTAAACATGTTGCTGAGAGTCATTAGTTATGTAGAATACAAGAGAAATCAGATGAGTTGGATCAGTTTTGAGAAGGCTGAGGCTGGGAAATAAGACACTTGAGATCTGTCAAGTCATCACACCATGACCTCATTAGTGGAGTATGATGACAGTGTTGAGGATAAGTAGCATAATACCTGGCAGATCTGAGCTTGCCATGCCCCTGGTTGCTTTGCTGTCTGTTTTCATCTCCTTGGTCTGTGCACAAGTTTTGCTGGAGACAACTCCCACTGGCTGCAATCCCAGTTCCCTCCTGATTGTCTTCCCAGTAAAAGACTTGAGAATAAAGTCCTGTCTAAGCTGAAGAATGCTATCTATCTGAGAGCCACTGTCCTGATGGAGAAAAAAAAAATCAATGTATTCTGCAACAGAAGGGACTTAACTACATGTTCTTCACAGTTTTTAGAAAGAGAAAACAGCGGAAGATCAGGAAGTGGCAAAAAGAGTCTTAGAACTCACCTGATTCTTGAAGAAGTAGAAGAATTAAGAGTTGAAGGTTTTGATTTCTGATTTCCTCTCATTTATAGGAGAAGGGACAGAAAGTCTTTTGGCATTCCAGAGAAGGTCCACAGTTCAAAACGTTTCCAATTTATCTATGGGAGACTTGCATATAGCCATAGAGAGTTATTTTCCTTTCATCTTCTATGGCATTCATGTTAGTGTTAATAGACTGAAAATGTCTTATTAGTTTTGGAATGATAGGTAATCTTTATTCGTTAACTGAAATGTCTGTCTTGTGTTGATGAATGATCCTAAAGCCTTAGAATGGTTCTGATCAAGGAATGCAAATAAATACAAGTGCAGAAATAATCTTTTTTGCAACAGGGGTCTCTCTTAATGATTCTTGAGTAATTCAGACCCCAGAGGTTCCTTTCATACTTGAAAAGACATTCAGTCTCCTAATTTTGCCATGATATGAACACATCTCAAATACAAGAGCAGCGAAGTTCAGATTTAGAAAGTAAGTAAATATTGGTAAATATGTTTAATATCGGTAAATATGTTTTAAATTTCAGTTTTCTTTTCCAATACGTTCTTCTAATGCAGAGCTTGCACTTAGAAATTGTTTTCCTTGGCAATATCATTCAGCATTTCAGTTGCTGAAATATACTTTGTTGCTGGGGAAAACAATTCCTTAAACAGGCAGTATGCTCTCTACTAGTTTCCTAGAAAGTAAGTGGACTAAGCTGTAGTGGGGTGGTGGTTGTTAGTTGTTTGGTTTTTATAGGAAAGCACTCAAATATTTTTCCAGAATAATTTTTTCCTAGTTTCTCCAAGAACTGATTCCAAAAAACTTGTTTGTCACTGTTAATTTTAGGAGAGGAATAATGTGTTGTTTCCTCTTTATTTGCAGTCTTTGAATCTTAAAAGGTTGTGTAAGAGGAGGGAAGGGGACATGATGATCCAGAAGAAATTATTACCTGAAACTCGCTCACTGAGACTGACTGTACTCTCTGTGCTTCCCAAAATGTTACAAAATATCATGGCTTTCTCAGACACTTTTTATCTTATATATCAGAGATATAGTTGCTGTCGTTAATCAGTTTATTTGTGAACTTCATAATGTGTTGGTTTAGAGACAGTAGTTTTAAATAAAAATGCCAAACATTAGAGCACTTTTGACAAGTCTGAACTGGTAGCTGTATTTATAGAAAGAAAAGCGCCAAAATAGGGCATGATTGTCCAAAGAAAAGAGTAATAATGATCTAATATTTTTATATTTTAAGAAAAAAATTGAGCTACATTGTGAGGTCAGCTGTCTGAATTTAAGACAGTTAAATGTTTCCAATGTCTTCTGAAGGTTTATTGCTTCTTTACTCCATGCAGTTCTAAAAGAATAACAGAAAAAAATTTACCTGGTTTTGCAGTTAAAAGAAAGTGCATGAAATATTAATGTGAATGTTAAATAATTGTGTTAATAAAGGATACTTATTTCACTGGAAGAGTGGATTAAGCTAAGAATTCACAAAATTACTTCATTTGAAAATTGCTTTTGAACATCAATTTTTTTAGGAGAAAATTTAGAAAAAAGGTTTGTAGTCATAAATCACAAGAAAATTAGACATTTTTAGTTTCTAGTATGCTTGCTTGGTAATACATATTAAAATTAGTAATCCATAATAAAGATTAAGTGGTAGTAATATTTTTGGAAACTTGTTTTAAGTTTGATTGTTTTAATGTTAAAATGACAAACTCCTTCCTTCTAGTACTGTTCCACTGGGATCTGATCAGATTCTTCTACGAGGAGCTCAGCTGAGAAATACTCAGTGGGTTCATGGGATAGTTGTCTATACTGGACATGACACAAAACTTATGCAGGTTTGTCACTTGGATTTTCTCTAAACTGTTTTGCTACCTTAATTTACCATTCCGCAGTACAGAAAAGCCCTTCAGAAAACATGGCTTGATTCAATATAGTAGTACAATGTCAGTAATAGAGCATCTTTCATATGAACTAAAACCAATAAAAAGAAAGCAAGTTCTTTTTATTTTTAGTCACTTAGTCACAAAGTAACTTTTCCATTAGTGAGCATATTAATTGATTCTATTATGTAACTTCTGTTTTGAAAACTGTTTTATTAGCAAATTGGATCATCATAGTTTTCCTGTTCCTCTTTTTTTATTTTTGACTGCTCCTAAAACTTTGGAGCTTTTCTTGTGGAGCTTTCTTTCAAGTACAAAGGTAAGCATTCTTGTCAGAAAACAAAATGAGGAGGGAAGAGACTGAAATTACTTTGCTTAGTGTGTTTTGAAATACCAAAATTGAGATGCATTTGTTGAGAAAAAAGAATGATTTCAGATTGGTCATGGATGTCTTATTTTTTGCTTTCCCTATTGGTAAAATAGTTCCTTGAGAAAGTGTATTTGTATTAGCAGTTGTCTTCTACAGCACTGATATAGTATATGCACATTCATTTTTAATGCTTACCAATAGCTGTTACTGTTACGAGTGTTCTGTGTGATTGTTTCAACTGCTTCTGACACAAATCTAAAGCTTTAATTCATAGATCTATACGCTGCTTTTTTTTTTAAAGTAAAACAGGGCATTTTTATGATGATGTATTTGGGAGAATATTTAGAAAAGGATGCAGTAACATGTAGTTTGAAAAGCAAGAACCATTTCACTGCATCTAATATTTAATAGCCACTGTTGTTTTTTGTCTTTTGCAGAATTCAACAAGTCCACCTCTTAAAATGTCTAATGTGGAACGAATTACGAATATTCAGATTTTGATTCTGTTCTGCATCCTTATTGCCATGTCTTTGATCTGCTCTATTGGTTCAGCTATATGGAATCGAAGGCATACTGGAAGAGACTGGTATCTTGATCTAAACTGTAAGATGTAAAATAATATTTTGGTATTCAATTGCCATTTGTATTTGGAAAGCAGGATGATTACCATCCTTTGCACAGTGGGGTTTTCTGTCACTCTCTGTTCTGGTTGTTGACTGAAGTCATTAGGCCAGGTATATCTCAACAAGTATAAAATTTACCTTGTTGTGCCACCTAAGGTCTTGCTGAATTCAGCATGGGTGAGATTTGTTGTTTGCCTCTACATCTTTCACTACATCTCTGCAGCTCAGCAAAGTCTGTATCAGCATTCCACTGGCATGAACAGCCAGCTTCCTAAACATCAGACTAAAGCCACTTTGAGCTATTAGCAATAGATTACATTTAAAGCTGCAGTGACTTTTCTGAGTTTTTAAACTCACTTCTCCCAAGAAGTGATGCTGTAGCTTTATGATTTTTACTATACAGAGATATAGCTAATTATCGGCTGCAAACCTCAGATCTTAACAGACTTTTTGTAAAGACAGATAAAAGAGACAAAAAGTTCTCATCTAACGTATTATACTGGACAGCTGTGCTTAAGACGGATGCAAGACAGTGTGATGTTATTTAGGCCTTCACAGCAGCATGCAACCTATTGATATAGTTTGACCCTCTGTGAGGAAACTAGATTGAAAGGAAGTTTTCATTAATATGTTTTGTGGTCAGTTATTTATGTTTCCAGAATTTCTTATTGTGGGCCTAAAACCTTCTTTACTTAGGCAGTAGAACCAGAACTAGACTTTCTGCTTCTGAAACAACAGTCTTGAGTACAAAGCTTCTGGATGTAGTCATCCAAGTAGGGATTATAGGTATTTGGCCAGTTTAAGAAGAAAAATCTTGGCATTCTGATTTGAAGGCACTCAAAGTTTTTGTGTCTGCCTTTAGGATGAACTGTTATTTACTGGGAACCTTGCTTCTTTTTAATGCTGAGGAAGAAACTTTTTTTTTCGTTTTTTTAATTAAGACAGTTTTACCAGTATCTGAATATTATTTTATTTACTGGTAGACATAGGTAAATATTCTTCTTTAATCTTCTTTAATCTCAGTAGTCATTATTGAGAATATCAATGTCATGGTGAATGTTAGCTCTCTGTTTTTTATGTATTTCATTTGATGCTGGAATTTATATTAATGAACATATCCAAAAGCTTCTATCCTGAATCTTAGAGTAACAACCAGATCCACATTGCATAGGCAGTGTAAACCTATCTGATGCTGTTTTTCTGTGAGATATTTTTGAATACAGACAGGCAGGCTCCATCTTTTACTGTTTCGCTGTACTGGAAACCAGACTTTCCCATGCACATTCTCTCTGAGATGCTACTGTTAGAGTTATCTAAAAGGAAAAAGGAGTATAAAACTGCTTGACATATATGTTAATATTCACATTTCCAGTTGTTTTAGAACTTCCATTAAACTCTCTAATTTCATCTCTTCCTTTCATGGAGTGTGAATTTACCTTTCTCATAGTATTTGCTGGGTTGAGAGTATACAATTATATGAGAGTGAATAGAGAAAAAATTCATTCCACTATGTATTTCCCCCTTTCACAATATAAAACTGTAAAATTTTGAGTTTAGCATTTGATTGTGTATATAGATATTACCAGATTATGACCTTAAAGTATAGCAAAAGAGAGAATGACTGGTAAGTTTGCTTTTCAGAAATTAGAGGAAATTTGAACTCCACTATTATAATAGAGATCCGTAACTCTGAGGAAGGTCATATTTATAGGCAAGTCATACTATAATTAATTCCGAAGTTTCTTCTTAAACTCAGAACATTTTAAAAATCAGCAGTTAATGAAATATTCTGAATACACTGTCTATATGTACTTCCAAGTACAAATATTCATTTGATTTGCTCTGGTTTTTGGCAGATGGTGGAGCAAGCAACTTTGGATTGAATTTCTTGACTTTTATCATTCTCTTCAATAATCTTATTCCAATCAGCTTGTTGGTTACGCTTGAAGTTGTTAAATTTATCCAGGCATATTTCATAAATTGGGTAAATATTATTTTTATAATATTCATTGACTTCTAAAATCAAGTGGTTTACAAGTAAATGAAATGATGGATTGCTTGTCTATGTATACCTTTTTTTCAGACTTTCTTTAAATGTACATAATAAAGTATGCTGTTTATTTATTATTACTGGACTCTGAAAAGGTAATAATAAATTGTTTTATTTATTGCTCTTATACCTGCACGAGATTGATTTTTTGAAGCTTGTTTTTGTGCCTTTTTACTTGCTTGTTATTGATATTCAGGTATTAGTTTCATTCAGAATGATCAGAAGAAAGTGTTTTGCCGTCCTGGAGAGTTTTGTCCAGTTTCATTTCTTCTTTCTAAACTTACTCCATGTTTTGGTTTTTTTTTTTGGCATCTTGCTGATTTTTTCCCAGCACCACCATAGTTTAATGGAGTGGGATTTTTTTGTACAAACACAGTGTCTGTTAGTATTATCACTTAGAAAATATATAGACTTCATTTTGGCATCCTTTAATTTTTTTTTTTGATGAATTAATGGGGGAAAGAAGGATTTACTCTGTTTACTCTTTGGGGTGGGAGTGAGATATTCTCCTTAGAGCCATGTAAGCATGCCTTCCATTTTTCTGTTTTTTTCCAAATGCAAATTAATCATTCCATTCTGAACGCTTTAATCTGATTGCCTGATCAAATGTGTGAAATAGATTATTGTGTGTGAGATATCTCATGCAGATACAGATAATAATGTATGTGGAGTAGCAGGTGAAGCATATGCTTTATTTTAAAAGTTAAATACTTTTTATTTTAAAAGATAAATACCTTTGTGAGCAGTCAACTGGTTTTGATTTCTTAATTTTTTTTGTCCTATAAAACAAATTGTTGACAAATATGAGAATACAGTTAAAGTCTTCCTTTATGTTCTGTATTTTAAAATAAATATTCAATAAGACCCACCCATTCTGAATGTGTAGATTGCAGCTGTTTATATCAGAAATATGAAAGGCAGTTTTAACTTCTTGCCCCAGTAACATTTAACTTGTCTTAATCTGGGTCTCTGGACATTTATCTTAAACATTTTCTCTGTGTTTGTGTAGATCATATTGGTGTGGAGAAGTTGGTCATCTGCAATCTGTTGCACTATATTGCTATATTTCACAATGTTTTAATCTTTTACTGTATTTAAAAGTAAATTTTGATGTTTATTTTTTACCAAGTAAAAAGAAAAAAACCCACACCACTTACAATGTATCTTACATTTATTGTGTAGTCTTAAATTTATCCTCATGTTTTTATCTCAAGATATATTTATCTTGATACTTAGAAATGATTGGTTATGCGTACAATAGAAATAGATGACTGACTTCTTTCTAAGAGTTAGTGTAGTATTTCTGCTTGTTGCTAAATTCATTTTAGATGCATGAGTACAACAGTTTTTCAATAATACAGATCACGAGAAATAATCTGAGTAAAATCTCTCATAAGAAAATCTTGTTTCTTCTGGGGACTCTTAGAAGTGACCTGACTGTGTCCGTGGCTTGCCATATTGAAATCATCTTAAGCAGATCTGTTCGTGTTTGGTCTTTTCTTCTACACTTGGCTTTTCTATTTATGTACCAGATTTTTTATAAGAAGTTAGGGAAGACTAATTTTTAAATACATATACTTTTTTTTTATCTGTAGGACATAGACATGCACTATGAACCTACAGACACTGCTGCAATGGCTCGTACTTCCAATCTCAATGAAGAACTTGGACAGGTAGAAAAAAAAATTACTGATTCTAACCCTGTGTATTGAAATTATTCATGTGAAGACTTGTTTCAAAGTATATTCTTGCCTTCGTGTTTACATATTTCTATTCTCGTCATTTTGTCAGATAGTTTTAAAAACACTTTGCAATATGAGCAAATTACATTTTTGAAACCAGTATTAAATGAACAATCACTGTATCAGTGTGGATGTGGTAATCACAGGAGATTTAAATGCATCATTAAAATTACAAAATCAGAGGAATTTTGAGCATTAAGGCTTTCTGTGGCACAATATTTAGTCTCAGTATATACTGTTATGATGGTGCGTGTCTTCAGTATGTCTTTTTTTTCCACACACTCTGCCTTGCTCAGAAGAGACAGTGAGTATTCTCTAGGATTGAATCACAATTGTATACATGTCCTCATTTTCTGCCACTGAAGACTGAAAACCATGAATGGAATGGGGGCTCATGGCTGAATTAAGCCCTGAAAATTTGGGGTTGTGGTGGGTTGACCTGGACTGGATACCAGGTACCCACCCAGCCACTCTATCACTTCCCTTCCCAGCTGGACGAGGGAGAGAGTAAGATGAAAAACAACTCGAGGTTATGGATAAGGCAGTTTATTAAAGCAGAAGCAAAACAAAAGCTTGCCCGTGCAAAAGCGAAGCGGAAAATAACAAGTTTTATTCTCTGCTTCCAATCAGCAGCGATGGCCGGCCACTTCCAAGAAGCAGGGCTTCAGCGTGCATAATGGTTCCTTAGCAGGCATAAAAGACTGTAGTGCGTTGACCCTGGCTGGATGCCAGGCACCCACTAAAGCTGCTCTCTCACTCCCTTCTGCAACTGGACAGAGGAGAGGAAAAAAAACAACGAAGAATTCATGAGTTGAGATAAGAGCTGGGAGAGGTCACTTACAGTTCACCATCAGCGGCAAAAGAGACTCAAAGTGGGGATATGACTTAAATTTATTGCTAACAGGTTCAGACAAAAGAGTGAGAAGTAAAATAATCTCAAAAACACTTTCCCCTCACCCCTCCTTCCTTTCATGTTCTCCCTCCTCCCCCTCAGCGGTGCAGGGGGATGGGGAATGGGGGTTACAGTCAGTTGTTGTTTCTGCCACTGCTCAGGGAGAGGAGTCCTTCCCCTGCTCCCATGGAGTCCCTCCCATGGGAGACAGTCCTTCACAGACCTTTGTGGTGTGAGTCCATCCCACAGGCAACAGTTCTTCATGAAACTGCTGTCCTGTAGGTCACTCCCCCACGGGGTGCAGTCCTTCACAGATGAGCTGTACCGACGTGGGTCCCCCACAGGGGTCACAAGTCCTACCTGGGAAAAACCTGCTCCAGCGTGGGCTTCCCTCTCCACAGGCTGCAGGTCTCTGGCAGGACCCTGCTCCATCTTGGGCCTCCCACAGGGTCACAGCCTCCTTCATACATCCACCATGGGCTTCCCCATGGGCTGCAGGTGGGTCTCTGCACCCCGATGGTCCTCCATGGGCTGCAGGGGCACAGATGCTCCACCATGGTCTGCACCATGGGCTGCAGGGACCTCAGCTCCGATGCCTGGAGCACCTCCTGCCCCTCCTTGTGCACTGACTTCATTGTCGACATTGTTGTTCCCATGTTCTCACTCCGCTCTTTCCTGGCTGCAATTTTTTCTGTGCAACAACCTTCTGTTCTTAAATATGTTATCACAGAGGCATTATTATCATTCATAATTGTCTCGGCCTTGGCCAGCGGCAGGAAGCCCATCCTGGAGCTGGCTGGCATGGGCTCCAGCAGACAGGGGAGGCATCTAGGAGCTTCTAACCGAAGCCACCCCTGTAGCTCCCCCACTACCAAAACCTAGGCACAAAAACCTACTACAGGGGTTAATTCTTCATTTTGCTTTAGAGTTCTCTTTTAATACTGTAAAATCAATTAGACTTTTCACAGGAGATCACTTCTGTATGTTCTTCCTGTTATGGAAGTATGACTTTGTAGAAGTGTGTCTGAGGCACAGGGTAGTTCTAGAAGCACTACACGTTATATTTGCTGTCTCGGTCAATTGTGTTTACAGTCTTGCTTTAAAAACATGCTAAGCTTTTTGGTACACTGGTGATGGGAAACTGTTTCTCTGGAAAAAAATTTACATGCTTGTTTAATTGAATTGTGATATAAAAACAAGTATGCACATTGTTGCATTTCCTAGCCTAGAAGTTTTCATAACTAACACTTTATTGCATGAGAATGTAAAAGTTGTTTCTAGCTTTCCAAAAGCAATAAATAATAAGATAATTTTAGCCATATAGCCAAGAAGTCTTAGGGACTAATACTTAAGAGATGTACCTTTTGGGAAAACTAGTTGAAGATTAACATGTTCTGTGACTGGTCTGCATAGAGGACAGGGCCTGTGCCTGTACCTGCTGGGCTTAAGATGTATATGCAGAAAATTTTGTTCTTTTCTTGGCCTTAAAAGGGAGTACAAGCTCCTCTAGTGGGTAAGAGTCTCTGTTGAATCTTAACTTTCCTTCTCTTTCATTTTACACAGTCTGTTTTTTCTGTCTCTGTAGTTATTCAGATTCCCAGACACATTCCTTCTTTTTGACTTCAGTAATTTTTGTCTTCATTTCTTAGGTTTGTCATAATTTTCCTTCACCATCAAGAGATAGTCAGACTTCTTTGGATCTCCACTTTCACTTTTTTGACAGATTCTTAATTTGAGCAGATTTTTGTAGGGAGACCAGAGGACTCTATTAACAAAAAAGAGCAGGTTTCTGCTTTGAAATATATGAGGGCAGCACATAATGAAGAGAAGATTTACCCCAAGAGATCTTCAGGTTTTAAGAAAGGAAAAACTTTGGTGTTGGGGAAAAAAGGTTTTCTTAGCTGCAATTCCCGCTTTCCTAATCTGCCCCCCCCAAAAAAAAAAAAATTTGAGGCATAAACCTGGCACAGAAAATTTCTTCTAACTGCTGATTTGGCTAAGTCATAATCCCTTGGAAAAATTATTGCTAATACATAGCCTTATTAGTTCCAGGTAAAATGTAGCTCATCCCTAATCAATAATCCCGGGAATTTTTTTTTTAATGAGAAATAAATTTTACTGAATTGGAGTTTACCTTTGACTAATAGAACCTTTGGTTCATCACAGATTACTTCATTTCTTCATATATTAACTTTTTTCTTAAAATTAGGTTTAAACTAAATTTAAATATATCACAGATTCTTGTATTTCAGGTTTGAATTTTAGAGTACTTTAGTAGTTTCTGGAATGGATAACATTAGGGAAATAGGAGACCTGGAGTAGGTAGAAATGAATATATGTCCTCTATTCCTGTAATTTGACATTTCTAAACTGTTGCTTTTTACTAATGTTTTGGCTTTAAGAAGATATTTCTATGTGAAAAAGATGGGTTTAGGAATGCACATAGATACTTTTTTTACCATATTACTTTCTGTCAGAAATGTAATGTTTTGCAAGCAGAGTCATTGGTCTTCACTAGTTTCTTGCTCTTCGATAATGCATACAGTGAGGAGTAGTTAAGTATAGTGCCGTGCCCTGAAGCAGGTTTATGTTTCCTGATGTTTCAGTTGATTGATCTGTTTGGAAATGGGTATGAAGGCTGTGCAACTGCCATGTTTATGTACTGGTTTTATTGTTGGGGATTTTTCTATAAACTGTGAAAATTGCAGAACCGGTAAAAATATTTAGTGTGTTGATAGTCATGTATTGTACTAGATGTGTCACTAACTGCCAAATCTTGATGTCTGATGAATTTTATCATTCATTTAGGTCAAATACATATTTTCTGACAAAACGGGTACCCTGACATGCAACGTCATGCAATTTAAGAAGTGTACTGTAGCAGGAGTTGCATATGGGTAAGTATTTTTATTCACTTTCTTTTATCTATGTGCCTCTGCCTGTCCATAGGCATTTATGCATTAATACTACAGTTAAAATAAACTTACACCTGGTAACTAGCAGTCAGTTTGTTTGTGACTATGAAATGTCACTTACAAGAAGTATCAGCACTTCTGTCACGACATCTCCTTTTGCAAAGAGGAACAAAAATAAAGTTGAGATGCCAAAGGCTTTCTGCTATAAGGCAACTTTAGTATGCATGTTTTGGCTATCATATAGTCTGATTAATGTTGTTACAAAATAAAAGACTTGCAAAAATTTGGGGTTTTTTTAATTTATAAAGCCTCAAGAGAAATACCATATTTTTGCAATTTTCATTGCAACCTAGCCACTAGCAAATTAGTCTCTTGAAAAGGTTTTTTTTAGTAATTTTTTTAGTTTTTTTAGTTAATTTCATTAACTACTTTTTTAAATATGCAATCAATTTTTTTAGCATTTGTGATTCTATTTCCTCTCCCCGTTTCTATTTTCCCATGCTTCTTGTGCAGCCATTGCCCTGAGCCTGAGGATTTTAGTGTTCCTTCAGACGATTGGTAAGCTCTAAAAATAATTTAGTTTGTGCTGTTTGTTGAAGATTGAAGTTTAAAACCAGTGAGTAATATTGTTAGAAACAGAGCTAAATGTGAGATGTTTTACTACTGAGAAGTTATTTTAGCTTTGAATTGATGCAGACTGACAGTCTTAAACATTAATTTATGCCATCCGAATTCTGTGGCATTTAGGTTGTGTACTCTGAAATAGAATCGCTAATAGGATCACTGAAATATAGCGCAGTTATTCTACTGACAGTCCTGTACAATTCTGAATTGCTTATTAGAGAGAAAGTTTTGTCGTTTATTAAAGTATGTGGTATTACGGTCACATGATCACACTTTTCTACTGTTAGTAATATGTTAGAAATAATTGCTAACATGTTTGGAAAAAAAATCCATATTTGAGAGTGAAAAATCAGTAATGTTATTTTTAATATTTTACTTTCTACAGATAATTTTACAATATTAGTACTACCTAGTTCTTAACCAAAACTGAGATTAGAGCACCCAAATACACTTGAGACCAACATTAATCTCTAAACGAGGACCTCAGGAAAAAAAAAGTCCTGATTTCCTTTCTGCTGCCATCTGCATGGTGCCTTCATCATACGTTCTTAAACTAAATATTTGCAATATCATTCAAAATAAGCTCAAATACTTCAGGGAAGAAATGTCATTTACAATCTTTAAATAATCAATATTGTATTTATTGAAAGTGACAACAAGGTATGTCACACAAAAGAAGAAAAAGTAATCTTCGGTAAAGTAGAATTAATAATCCTTTCTTTAGATAAAAAAGAAAAAAAAAAAAAGAAAATTCCCCCCACAACACACAAAATGTGGCACACATGCACACCGAAAATCTTACCTGACCTGAAAATCCTCATTTGCTGTAGCAGCAAAATGTTTCTTAAAGATATGTAAGTGTGCCTAACTGCATAGAAGTGGTTTCATTAAAATAATGCAGTGTTTACATGAAATTAAGCATGCTTGCTTCTTAGCTATTTATGAAAATAGACTGGTTTTGACTAATATACACATAAAAATCTTTATAAGCACATCTGAAATGGATAAACTGGTATCTGAACTGTAGTTAAAAGAAAGAACTCAAACCAGTACTTCCCTTTTATAGGCATTGAACATCTTGTAAATACTTACAAAATAAGATAATAAATTTCTTTATGTATAAATCTATTGCAGTTAAAAAAATCTGTTTGTGGCAGTAACATTTCTAGTTCTAAAATTACTAATGTATTAAATCCCAAGTTTTTTAAATCTTTATTTTTTTTGTATTGGAAAGAATTGTTTTCCAGTTTGACATAACGTATACCTGCAAATGCTTTTCCTTATTTTAGCACTGACAATCTGGAAAATTTCTGTCAGAAAGCTTTAAGAAAACAAAGCTCAAAGCTTAGACTCTGAACAAATATAATGTTTCTAAAGATGTTAACCTTTGGCACTTCAAAATGTATTTGCCTTGCATTTAAAAAAGAAGTCTTGATGAATGAGAATGCTTCAAATTTCTCAGTTTAATTATAGTTAGAAAAAGTAGTCCTTGTAGTGGCTGTGTAGGGGAGGTTCTGCATTTTCTATTCCTCCATGGTAATTAGTGCAGGACTAAAACAGCTCACTTTTGGTTTTCATAGAGAATCTTTAGACTGCCTTTGATATATATGGCTTATCCTTAAACACCTAATGTGTTTACTCTTTTGTATGATTATGTGATCCAAGGCAAAACCCAAAGTAAATGGAAGAGAAAAAAAAACCAAAAAACCTTTCCTCCAACTGGGTTCACTGTTTTCTTTCACTCAAATTCAAACTCAACTAGATTGTCCTAATACTCAACAGTAAGCTGCAATAACAAGTCTTTGTAGAAGTATCTACATTTTTGAGCTCTCAGCTTCAGCCAGAATATTTGTGCATTTTGAGAGATGTTAGTGCATGGCTTTACTTCTCCAGAACCATCTCCTCCTTGCATCTCTTCAGTCCCTACTTCACCATTGTTACTGTGTCTTCTTTATCAGTTTAATATGTTCCCTTTTGGTCATCAGTTTCATGTGTTCCTTGTTGGTCATAAGTAATAGAAAACAAACCCTCTCCAAGCAGACTTCTCTGGTGTCTAAACTCATTTATTTACCTCTTTCAGCTATCAGATCTCCTTTTCTACAAACATTTAGAAACCTATTCCAAAACTGCTAATTTCTTGATAAAATATGATCTCTTTGGGCATTTATTTTCCTGAAACCCTTATACAATCTCATTCTAGAGATCAGAAGACAAGAGGGCACAGTCTTACATTGTAGATGTTATTTTTACTTCATCACATAAAGTCAGCAGAGAGACTTTTCTGGATTTAAATATATTTATATATATCAACGTTTCCTTAAATTAGATAAAATTTGGAGATGTGAAACAAGTACCTTTTCAATTCTTTTTCTCACAGTATGTGATTGCAGCCTTTACTGTAACAGCTATAACCCAGAATTTGTTTTTGAATGATTTGTATATAAATTGTTAAAATGATGCTAAAGGTGATCTCTCTTTTATTTAATTATTTCCAGGCAGGGCCCACAAAATGGAGAAGAAAAAACATTTAGTGACTCATCATTACTGGAGAATCTTCAAAACAATCATGTAAGTTCTATAGAAACAATTATCATTGGTTTGTGAAATCAAACCATTGCTTTCAGTAAGTTAAATGATGCCCCTAGAAGGAAGATAAATAGTGTATTTACACAAAATCAGCCTGACCTCATGGATACTTTTATAATTGTTGCTGATACATGTTAATTAGGTCCAGCTCTTTTTTTCCCCCTCTTTTTTTTTTTTGATGGTGTTATCCAGATGTTATAAGTCTGAAGTAGCCTTGTGTTCTTCATTCTGTGCGTGCTTTAATGGTAATCATGCTGTTTATATGATGTCGTGACATCCATTAAAGCTTTCAGGGTGAGTTAATTTACCATCCTGACATGACTTACCTGGGCTTATACAGGAGTCAAGAGTTAACCATATATATGGTTATATATAACATATATATATATAACAAGCATGTTTGTGTACATGCTTCCATTAGGTTAGATCTTCAGTTCAGATGATGAAATGAAACAGGCGTTTTGGAGGCTGGCACTTGCCCTAAAGAGATAACACATTTCTCAGGAAGTTAACAGCTTAGCTTATGAACAGACTAAGAAACAGTACCATCATTACCACTTTCTGTTTGTTGTTTGTACAAAAAATGTTTTTATCTAGTCATAACCAAGAACACCTACCTTAAACAATGTGGAAATAAATTACTCTTTTCTTTCCGTGAAATGTTTCTTCCCAGGAGGCTAATTCCAGTTTAACTGGCAAACCATGAAGCATTTTTTTGTTATAAATGGGGCAATCTTTAATGGTAGACACCTGACTGCAACTCTTAAGTGTATCTAAAGTAGAGGGGACTCATTACCTGCAAGGGCCATTTGTATTGTGTTAGCAATATAGATAGTAGCATAGTTTGAAAGAGGCATTATCTATTACTGCTCTTGTTTAAGTGTCCTTGGTGTGCAAGTGTTGAATCTTTAAAGTTTTCTGGTAGATATGCAGTATTAAATGTATATAATATGAGCATGAGAGCTATAAAAATGCATTTTTAAAAATCTTTAAAATTTGGACACACATTCAAAGAGAGGTTTCACCACTGTATTTTAAATGTGTTCTGAAGTGCTTTGGAAAAGAATGTAATTCAGCGTTCTGAATACCTCTTCAGGGATCTGGAGGCCCTCAGTGGAAGAGAACAGGAACTTGCCCCATTAGTGTTCCTGCATTATGGAATTAAGTTAGGTTTTCAGAGATTATCGTATTTTATAGAGTAATTGTAATGTTATTCTTAGCCTGCTATTAATCTGAAATACTATAAATATGCTACAAGAAACCCTCAGCTGAGATGGCAGCTGCTTTGAGGGGGAATGCTGGCATTTCTTTTAAACAACTATTCAGGAGTCAGTTCATTCATTTTGCAAATGTCAGCTGTACTAATAAGATTCTTAGCTGTATTCTTCAAATCCAATCAACTGTTTTGCTTATAGATGTTATTTTCCCCTCTTTTGGCTTAATAATTTTAAATTTTTTCAGCTTTGTACACTTTGGAGTGCCTGATACATTCATCTAAATGTCTTTCTTCAAAACAGACTGTCTGCTTTTGCAACATTTTCTCTGTGATTTTCGGTTTCTACATCTTTCTAGAGATTCTTAAAAAGTGTTGTCAAATATAGTATTAGACAAAAGTAAAAAAAAATTCTTTTTAGTAGAAAACCTAACATCTAAAAATTTGTATGAATAAAGTAAAAATCTTTCAATACATCATTCAAACTTACCTTCCCTAAAACATGTTTATTTGAATTATTCCATATTTCTTGTTACCTAATTTTGATTGTTATAATAGGAAATGCCACTAAATTCTGTTTATTTAGCCAGTATCTAAGGTGCCCGCAGATGATAAGATCATTATCCTTGGTGATTTCAACGCCAGAGTAGGTAAGAATTTTGAAGCCTGGAAAGGAGTATTAGGCAAGCATGGTGTTGGAAACTGCAACGATAATGGTCGACTTCTGCTAGAATTCTGTGCGGAGCAACAGTTCACCATCACCAATACTATCTTTCAGCAGAAAAATAGTCTGAAGACAACCTGGATGCACCCCAGGTCTAAGCATTGGCACCTCATTGATTATGTCTTGGTGCGACGGAGAGATGTCCGCGATGTCCTCCATACCCGCGTGATGCCCAGCGCAGAATGTCAAACAGACCATCGGCTTGTGCGCTGTAAACTCAACCTTTATCTCAAATTCAAACCCAAGAGGGGCAGTATCCCAAGGAGAAGACTCCAAGTTAACGATCTCCAATCAGCCACAGTAAGAGAAAGATTCCAGGCAAACCTTCAAACTAAGCTTGATAACCATTCCACAGATTCTGCAGTTTCCTCTCCCGAAACAATTTGGCAGCATATTAAAAGTAGCATCCTGCAATCCTCTGAAGAATCCTTAGGGTTCTCCCTCAAGAAGAACAAGGACTGGTTTGATGAAAATAATCAAGAAATCCAGGAATTGTTGAGGAAGAAGAGAACCGCCCACCAAGCACACCTTGCACTGCCATCCTGTCACGCTAGAAAAACAGCCTTTCGTCTTGCTTGCAGCAAGCTCCAACAGAAACTCCATGACATCCAGAACAAATGGTGGACCGATCTAGCTGCAAAAACTCAACTATGTGCAGATACAGGGGATCACAAAGGATTCTATGAGGCCCTGAAAACAGCATACGGGCCTACATACCAAGTCCAAAGCCCACTACTCAGTGCAGATGGTCAAACGCTTCTGACAGATCAAACCTCCATTCTGAATCGATGGTCTGAACACTTTCAGACTCTTTTCAGTACCAACCGTGTAGTACAAGACTCAGCAATTCAGTCCATCACACAACAACCGGTGAAATACGAATTGGATACTGCCCCCACTCTAGGAGAAACCCTCAAGGCCATACAGCAGGTGAAAATCGGTAAGGCAGCTGGGGTTGATGGAATCCCACCTGAAGTCTGGAAACATGGGGGCCTTGCACTCCATGCTAAATTTCATGAGCTTGTGGTGCGCTGTTGGGAACTAGGCGAACTACCTTCAGACCTTCGTGATGCAGTCATCATCACCTTGTATAAGAAGAAAGGTACTAAATCAGACTGTTCAAATTACCGTGGTATTACTCTGCTCTCCATTGCTGGCAAAATCTTGGCAAGAATACTCCTGAACAGACTAATACCCGCTATAGCAGAAGAAATTCTACCTGAAAGTCAGTGTGGCTTCAGAGCCAACAGGAGCACCACAGACATGATATTTGTTCTCAGACAACTGCAAGAGAAGTGTAGGGAACAGAACAAAGGTCTCTATGTAACCTTTGTCGACCTCACCAAGGCTTTCGATACTGTGAGCAGAAAAGGTCTTTGGCAGATTTTGGAACGTTTAGGTTGTCCCCCCAAGTTCCTTAAAATGATCATCTCACTTCATGAGGATCAGCACTGCCAAGTCAGATATGGCAACACACTTTCTGAGCCCTTTCTAATAAAGAATGGTGTGAAACAAGGCTGCGTTCTCGCTCCTACCCTATTCACAGTCTTTTTCAGTATGATGCTTCAAAGGGCCTCGGCAGACCTCGATGATCAGGACGGTATCTACATTCGATATCGTAGTGATGGAAGCCTGTTCAACCTAAGGCGACTGAAGGCCCATACTAAGACCCTAAACCATCTTGTCCGGGAGCTGCTCTATGCTGATGACGCCGCCCTTGTTGCCCACACAGAAGCAGCTCTGCAGCGTTTAACATCCTGCTTTGCAGAGGCTGCTGAGCTCTTTGGGCTGGAAGTCAGCTTAAAGAAGACAGAAGTTCTCCATCAGCCTGCACCTCAGGAAGTCCCCCACCGTCCCCACATCACCATCGGCCAGTCAGAACTCAGTTCAGTCCAACAGTTTAATTACCTAGGCAGCCTCATCTCCTCAGATGGTAAGATTGATGGGGAGATAGACAATAGGTTAGCGAAGGCATACAGTGCTTTTGGAAAACTCCATAAACGAGTTTGGCGTAATAAACACTTGAAGAAAAGCACCAAGATCAGTGTTTACAGAGCCATAGTGCTGTCTACTCTTTTATATGGTTCCGAATCATGGGTCATCTACCGCCACCACCTGCGTCTCCTAGAACGCTTCCATCAACGCTGCCTCCGTACAATCCTTAACATCCATTGGTCAGACTATGTGACCAATACATCTGTTCTCGAACAGGCAGCAATTACGAGTATTGAGGCCATGCTCCTGAGAACGCAACTGCGTTGGGCAGGGCACATCTCTAGGATGAAGGACCACCGCCTCCCTAAGATCCTGCTCTATGGTGAACTTGCCACCGGCTGCCGCAAGAGAGGAGCTCCAAAGAAAAGATACAAGGACTCCCTGAAGCAACAACTCAGCCTCGGGCATATTGATCACCATAACTGGTCCACTCTGGCCTCTAATCGGGAGGCCTGGAGACAGACCATTTATAACGCTGCTGATGCTTTTGAGAAGGCATGCAGGATCACTCTTGAGGAGAAAAGACAACGCAGAAAGAATCGAACCTTGCAGAATATACCATCTAAGGAGTCTTTCTGCTGTGTCTTTTGCAACCGGACTTGCCTTTCTCGTATTGGCCTTTTTAGCCACCAACGCGCTTGCATGAAAAATGGGTAGAGCCCTTCCCAAATCTTCGTTCGCGAAGCCTAGCCATGATGAAAAATTTGTATGAATAAAGTAAAAATCTTTCAATACATCATTCAAACTTACCTTCCCTAAAACATGTTTATTTGAATTATTCCATATTTCTTGTTACCTAATTTTGATTGTTATAATAGGAAATGCCACTAAATTCTGTTTATTTAGCCAGTATCTAAGTACAGCATCAGGAAGTTATTCTGTATGCTAAAATTAGTTTTTAAAGGAAAGAGGAAGAATCTTTCATTAATTTTTTTTTTACTATTATTTGTCCTTATCTATTATTACATTTTAGTTGTTTATTGCTTGAATGATTAATCCGACTCTGATGTCTTTTTTTTTTCTTAGCCAACTGCACCTATAATATGTGAGTTTTTGACAATGATGGCAGTGTGTCATACAGCAGTTCCAGAAAGAGAAGGTGATAAAATTATATATCAAGCAGCATCTCCAGGTGAGACTCAAATAACTGAGTGAATATACAGTAAAGTATTCTATCAACTCAACAAGCAAATTTTATTCAGTTTATTGTTTTTTGAAGTATTTTCCAAAATTATAAAAGACCTATCCCTCAAAAAAGAATTGGTGTCATCTAAAATTGTTTTTGTCTAAAAAGGATTTAGACTTTTTAAATTCTCTTTGGAAAATACATATGAATGTCCCATGGATTATGTAAGGGCAGAGAATAATTAAGCATACAGCACTACAAAGGTGTTGTCAAGTTGCTGTGGAATTCTAAAGGAACTGCTCAGATCTAAGTAAAAATCCAGTCAGGAGACAAATTGATGTCCTTGCTTGCAAACATGTTCTGTACTTAGTAACCATGATATTGATTTAAAACAGAGACTGTGTAATTGAAACAGGAATGTTTTTTATACGATAAAAGTTGTGATAAGTTCTATTAGAGAGTGAGAAAAGATTATAGTGCAAAAGGTCTGATTCAAGCCTACTGTGGTTCACAGACAATTTTTGAAGTCAGGAAATGATGAAGCAAGGCAAAATGATTAAAATATGGTCAGCTCTGCTGAGCTTATGCATTATAAGTTATGATGGGAGAAGTTAACACAAAGCACAAAGGGTCTTCCCTGTCTTCCCCAGGTCTTAGGTGGCTCTCTCTCTAAATTCTGTCCTTTAACAGCTGGAAGACAAGGGCAGAGGTAGGGCCATAAATAAAGATAACTAGGTCATGGCAGTGTTTTATTGGGCATCGTAAGCAAATTCCATTGTGACATCCTGAGCCACTTGGAGAGAACTGATGACTATTGGAGGCAAGGTTGCTGGTTGAAATGTTTCCTGACTGTAGACATTGAAGTTATCTATGATTTACAGGAATAACTTAACACTCTTCTCTTCCAAAAAAAGAACTTAAAGAAAAGCCAATGTACCTTGTCCAGTGCCCTACTGAGGAAGGTTTGAAGAGGATGCTCTTCTTACTGAGCTGAGGGGTGTATTCCTTTCAGGGCTTTTCTCTGAACTGTAAACTCATTTCATCAGTTTTAACAGGAGAAACAAAGGATTCTTTCCAGCACCACACCTAATTTTAAAATCCGTAAGGGAAAAAGGAAGTCAAAAGTAGAAAAGCTTGAACTGTGTCGATTAAATCATGGAGTGAACTAAGAGTTTTCTGGTACATTTGTAAACTAACTATTTAACTTGTTGCAGATGAAGGAGCATTGGTCCGAGCAGCCAGGCGTCTTCGTTTTGTATTCACTGGAAGGACACCTGACTCAGTAATCATAGAGTCTGTAAGTACATTAGAGTAACATTATAATTTAGTGTACTTACTTCTACTGTATTTAAATAATCTGTGAATAACTGCATCCTGATACATATGTATTGATATGTTGTTTGGCTGGTTTTGGTTCTTTTGCTTGAGTTGTTTTGGATTAATTCGTACCTTTTTTTAATTTTGGGTTTGTGGTTTTTTTATTCTTCAGTTGGGACAGGAAGAGAGATATGAACTGCTAAATGTCCTGGAATTTACAAGGTAAATGGCATGTTTTGCACTTAGTGTCTCTTTGTGTAAATACATTATGAACTTCTCACATGGATAAAAATGTTTGCATTTTTTATATTTTTACAGGCAAAGTACGCAGGTTGTGTAGCTTTTATCTCTGTAACGTGAACATACTATAGACAAAGCAGTGTACATGATTAAGATTACACTTCTGGTTTTATTGTAAAACATTTTCAGAGGCTTTTTCTTTTTCCTGATGTCTACTTTGTGACTAATATTTTTCAATTCTGCTTTTGCTCAAAGATTAAAAAAAATTTTTGATCGCAAAACTTTAAACATTTCTGTAAAAAGACCATATAGAAAAGTACTCTAACTTCTAAATGTTTTTCTGAAAGCCCTGGTGCCTTGTGATTTATTTAAAAGTAAGTGTATTTATCTTGACTCATAACATTAAATTTTGCATTTGACCTTAAATAGGCTTGCATAATTATGACTTGTTTAAATACTCTACACTGAAACTCATTATCTTCTGAGCAGCATCACTACAGTGTTAACTAGTTAATTTTCTTGGAAAATGAGTTTATCACAAACTTTGCTTTCAGTAAAAATGTTATGTTAAAGCTGTTGGAGTTATGAAGGTACCCACAAGAAATACAGATGAAGTTTCACTTCTTATGTAAAGCTGTTTAAGCTGTATCCATGTATGCCATCTGTGTTCTGTTTGTGTGGGCCCATTGCTTACTTTGGCACAGGATAGGGAAGGGATTTGCACGTAGAGGAAGCTCCTTTTTTTCTGATAATGGTTACTTGTAACTGTGCCTGTGGAAAGTGATTGTTCTTTTCCTTCCTGTTCTATTATGTTTCCTGTGAGCTTAGCTAAAGAAGCGAAAATATCAAAAAATAAAACAATGCAAGGCAATATTGGAGAGACAGGCAGAAGATGTATAGGTTGGGTGAAATCAGAGAAGTAGTTGCCTGGTAATACTAGTAATAGTAATAATAATATGAAGCATAATTAAAGATCACCATAGTGGAAAAAAAATGCAACAGAAAGTAATTTTTATAGTTTTGAATGTCTTGTAATGTCTGCTTGCAGTTAATTGGGTTTATATATTGTAGAGGATATACTTGAATTTTTTGAGATTTACACCATGGTTTCATTTTTTTGCAGGCACTGCTTGCACTTTCTTTTCTGGAAGGTTAGCAAGTATGTAGAGCAAAGTGGATTGTTGTTAACTGGACATCTGTGAAAGTTCATACTGCATTCCTGGAGTATCAGTGAAGGATTCCTACTTTGTTTCTGGTTGTGATTTCATAGATTTTTTTTTTTTTAAGCTTCTGTATCAGTCTAAAATTTTAATTTAAACAGTGATTCTTTATGAACACAGGAGAATTGCTTTTAAATCTTAACCTTTGGAGGATTAGATTTTTTGTGTGTACCAATCATACAACCTTATTAAGTATTCAATTTTTATAACTGGTTTTGTTATTATTCTGTAATATTTAGCTTTGTGTGGAACTGACTTGTTGGAAGCACTAGAGGTCACCCGTGTTCCACAGAAAGAGAGATTTTGACTCCAAAACAACGACACATTTGTATGGGCAGGAGCACGTACCTTCAGAGAAGTAATCTGTATTGAATAAAGTGCTAAGAGTTTGCAGGTGTTCCAAGTCTTTCCCAGAAAAAAATTCAGATTAATTCCTTGCTGCTTTCCAAAGCAAGGCAGATGAAGACTATACAAGTAGAGTACAACAGTGTCAACATTTGATAGGACAGTCTTTTGGAGAACCACATTACAGAAGAAAAAATTGTAGGAGTGCTCGGTAGAGTTGTCATGTATGGTATTCCCTTTTTTACAGTGATTATAGTTGTGCCTGTGAAAAGAGAAGTAGACTTACACAACATGCTGATTATACTTTGTTCATAGCAAGGATGTAGCTGTCAGTCTTAACTGGCAGGTGAGCATACTGAAAGTATTGTACTGGTAGTCCTTAACCAGTTAACAGTTATTTCTAAAATGTAGTGCTGATCTCCGTGGAGCAAATAGTGTCTTAATAACTTGTGCTGAGTTTAGGTTGGCTCCAGTAATTAAGTCTGCTCATATGCCACAACTGCTGTGGTACCTTAAGTTCTAGGAAGTGAAGAGTTGTTCAGATCCTCTGCTCCCCACACTGTTAGGAAAGGAATTGTGCAGTGTTGTGCCTGTTCTTTTATTCTGTCACCTGGAACCGTAACAAACAGAAAAACTGCAGCTGTCTCTTGGCTTGCAAAACCAACTCCTAGGGTATGTATCTGCAGGTCAGGGGAAAGCAAGGCACTCTGTCAAAGATCCAGAAGCACAGCACGTCTTTTGTTTGGTGTCATCCCTGTGCCAAGTATGTGCACTGTCTTTTCACCTGGGCCAGTGTGAAAAGGAATTACATTTTGAGTGTGTGATTCCTTGTGTCATTAAGCATAAGCGGTGTCCACTATCAGGGCACAAATTGCACATCAGTCCTTGCATCAGCATGTCATTACTAGCAGTGCTACCGAATGAAGTTTTCATTTGTATCTGCTTGTTTTCTTAGAGGATTGAGTTACATTTTTAGCACCAGAATCAATTTCACTGGCAAGTACTGAGTATATAGATAGTAATAATATCTCGATATCTGGAGTATGTACTGTCAGTTTAATGACTGATTTTCAGCTGTATCCCTGGGGCATACCTCCATAGCCTAGCAGAAACTGTCTGTGATGGTTACAGTTTAAAGCTTCTTGTCTAAATTTTTGTATTTTTGATTTAGAATGCCATTGTGAAATGCATACCTTGACTAGTCTCTCCTGTCTGATCAGTTTTATGAATAATCCACATTGCCTTGGCTGGCAGGCAGAAGGCAGTACTGGGCAGGCAGAAGGCCTCCTAGAGCATTTTAGACCTTACCTCCTCTCTATCATTCAAAGAGGTCCAGAGTACACTGATCCTGTTTTGTGACTGAAGACTGATACTTTCTAAAAGTTAAGAATGAGTGGCTGACAGAGGAGGTACCAAAACCTCTGTAGCAGTATTTGTCTTCTGTGGTTGTTTCATCTTAAACCAAGTCATTTCAGAGTAACAGGGGACCCACCAAGAGCTTCTTCCTAAAGTGGCAAACCTTGTGACTGAGGGAAGTATTTCTGTCCCTTCAAGATGCTTCTGTACATTTGTGATCCCATGGCAGCTCTATGGGAATTGCCAGCTATTCTTCTTCCTTGTCACAGCCCAAAGGGTTACCCAGCCAGAAGGTATACAGAGATCACAACAGTGGGTTTGCAGGATTTGATAGCACAAAAGGACACTGGAGCTTTATTTTCTATTTTTTTTTTATTATCACAAATTACTAAAAATTACTGTTAGTAAAGGCATGTATACACACACAGCCTGAGAATGATTTGCATGAGAGTGGTTCTTAGAGAGTGAGGCTCCCTATTGGGTACAAGGAAGTCATTTGTGTAGGGCACCGGCATAAGGGGGTGCAGGACACCACCACATGCATCAGTCAATAGGTGCTGCTAATTTCTGTTTATCACCTGGGACAGCCAAGAGATGATGGTGTGCTCTTTTCTCCCAGAATAATTTTTCATTTTCTAGATTGTTGTCAATTCCTACTTTCTCATAATGTTTTCTCCCTTTTCCGGGCAATAAGTTGTAGTTTCTTGTTTTGTGCATATTGATGGTATCTCAGGATGTCTCCAATTTCTGGGCTGGCAGGTGTTTTCTCTGTCACTATTTCAGCAGACATCTTCTGTTCAGTATTTTTCCCTTATAACCAGGTCGCCTTTAGGGCTGCTCACATCACTTCTGTAGTGAAGAAGCAAAATAAAACAATGGTCTTACATTGACAGTTATTTGTAGTAGTGCAATTTTGGGGTTTACTGTAGTTCACCAGGAAATGGAAATAAAACTGTCACTGCAGTGAAAAGGCTCATAAAAAGTTAGAAGTCCTTGACAGTAACTCTTAGTCATTAGCTTTATTGCAGTTTTACTAAGAAAGTGTATGTCAGTCAAGATTCAGTATCTGTCTTCATAGCTAAAGTTTCAGAATGTTACAGGAAAACATTGGTTATTCTCTGATACATCTTCAGTAGAATAATAGGCAGCTGTATGCAGGACTTTAGGTTGCAGTCTTGTATAGCAACACAAGTACAAAACTGCTGAGTTTTTACCTGTCAAGGGCAAATATATCAAATTATTGTTTATACAAACCTTAAATCTGAGACTTGCTTTTATTTTAGGCAACTTAACTGCAGTTTAGATTATCTTAATTTTTCCACTGTTGTCTAATTAGATCCATAGCTAGAGACTGTCTCAAGGCTTTTGGTATTCTGCTTGTCTGAGGTTTTTTTGGATTAGGGGTTGAAAATGAAAAGAAGTTGCAGCAGTTAATGGCTTTATATGTTCATTTGCGAAATATTCACAGTAACAAGGTAATTTAATATTGCTGTTCAGATGTCTTTACTTCAAGCAAAGTGCATGCACAGATGAAATAGGAAACCATTTTCCTGAAGATACTCTTCAGTCAGTTACTTCACCATTAATTATAAAATTCTTTCCTCCACCTATGTCCATACATTCCCTTTACAGGATGTTTTACGTGGCAGTCTGAACTTCAGGAACCATTCATACAATAATGCTCTTTGATGATGTATAAATGGGATGAAGTTCCAACAGGAACCAAAATTGTAAAAAGACCATTTATTGCCATCTCAGTTCTGTATTTTACTGTGAACTGTTGTGTGAGAAACATTTTGTTCCCTGAATAGTTTCTGTAGATTTATTTATAAAGTTGAAGTTTAAAAGAAATACATATTTTGACAGGACATGATCTTGAATCTAAGGAGTGATTGTTGGTGAACCTCAAAGGGAAGACAGAAAGCAGACATGTACAGTCTTCTCCATGCTTTCCTCCAACTTCCACCTCAGTTATAAGGACAAAAAGAAAAAATACTTGGATCTAACAACTGAAAGCCAGAGAGTAGTTAAAATTAGTCAAGTCCCTTTCCATTTCTTAGCATACTGAAAACTTTGTATGATAAATGAAACTCTGGGATTACAGTAGTAGGATTGCAGCACAGTGCAGTGTATGAGACTGGCTGACTGGGAAGGAAGGAAGTAAAAATGGAAACAGTCCATGATGCTGGTCACAAGTGCTGTAAGATGCTTTTTTGTCATCAGTAAACAGTACTCAGACAAAGATAAAAATTCTCACATTTATTTTTATGGAAAAAAGGCCTACAGGAATATTGCCCAGAAAAGTAGCATTCACTTTAATTATTAGACAGATGAGAACATAATTAAGAATAGATAGCCCTGACTTCTTATCCTTTGTCTAATATGTTGATATTATTAGGTGAAATATTGGTAAATGTTTATATTTACAAATCACCTTATATAGAGCATTTATTTCTCTTTCAGCTCTAGGAAGAGAATGTCAGTGATAGTCCGCACACCATCAGGAAAGTTAAGACTCTACTGCAAAGGAGCTGTGAGTTTTAATCTGTTTTCACTGTAACAAAGAATATGTGCTACCAATACGAATACAAAAGCAAAACGTTGTTATAATTGCAGTCAAAACATTGAAAATGCAGGGGAAGGAATGTTGATGCCTCTTTCAATTTATATCATTTTGCTGTGTAACTGTTTAATGTGATGAGCTAGTTAATGTCTTTTTTTACTAACTGCCTATGAAGTCAGTACGACAGACCTGTTCATCCTGTTCTTTGTACTGGACTGATACCTTTATTGTTCCTATTAATTGCTTCCTTCTGTACTCCCAAGAAAATGGATGAATGTGTAAATGAATGTATTAGTTACTTGCTGGAGTAGCTGAGCATGAATCACTAGGTAGAAATAGTAATCTAGCATAACTGACTAGATGGGAATTTTAACCTACCATTGACATTGTACCAGAAGTAAATTTTTCCAAAAGCAGGACCTATGGAAAGGTATCCTAATCATAATGTATATGGGAATGGCAGAGTTGCTCATTTGTTCTCATTCTGTATTTTAAGTCAAGTTTGAGGGGGAGGGAGATGAAATCCAGTTCCCGCATGGTTTAAGAGAAGGAAGCTGATTGAATAAAAACGTCCATTCTGTATCATCTCAAGTGAAGAGAAGAAACTGTTGTTAATATTTCATATATCAAGCTGGCTACTAAAAACTGAGAGTGGCATTTATGAAGCACTAATTTTACTTTGTGGGCTTAATATCAAAAGAAGAAGATAACATTTTGGCACTTTTCAAAATCATGGGAAATAACAGCAAAAAATGTGGAAGAGAAAAACTGCATTGTAGCAGAATTTGTAAATTTAGAAAATCTGAGGATTGGAATGTCCTTTTTTAACTAATGAAACAAAATTACATCTGTTAATTTTTAATGCTTAAATAATACAGTGCTGTATATTTTTCTGCCGTTTTCTTACATGATTTGTATTGTCTACGCAAAAAAAGCCAACATTTTTTCTATGTGGACTTTTATAAACAATCTAATGATTGTTCTGTGTTAATTTTTGTTTTGTAGGATACAGTAATTTATGACCGTCTTGCTGAAACTTCAAAATACAAAGAAATCACCTTAAAACATCTAGAGCAGTTTGCTACAGAAGGTGGGTTATGTTATGTAATATAAAAATAAATATGAATCAGTTTTTCAATTTTACATTGCTCTAGTGTTTCACTCATGTTAAGTTTGAAAATTATGTTTTAGTAATGCCTCCTTAAAAATGGTCTTCTTCCTGAAAAGTTTCAATAATAACTTCATGCTTTAAAAAAACCCAGAAAACAACCCAACACACCCACAGAGTACACAGTGGAGTCTTTTAACCAAGATATATTTTTCCAGAGAGCAAACCCATTGTATTGTTTCTGTGAAGATCCTATTTCCCATGGTCACTTTCATGTCCCACACACAGTGAATGCGGTAGTGATGGCACACAGGAAGAAGTAGCTAAATTGAAGATGCTTGGAAATGATTAGTGTACCTTTTAAGGTAGCTTTATGCTGCTTTGTTTCTGTCACCAGTCTCAATAAAGGAATTGCCAGCATTCTGTGTGTTTTGGTATCTCTGCTGTTTTAATAATCACTTCTACAAAACAGTTGCCGAAGGTGGGGAACCCCTCTGTGAGGGTTTGTGAAGTAGGAATAGTAAGTAAAATTTAAAATACTGTGCAATTAAGATGATTGATACCGACAGCCAGTTAGTTAATTACAGTGGATTCCGCAGTACAGATGTGAGCAGAAAAGCAGACTGTAGAAAGGTTTCTGCATTCATGTAAATTGTTCTAGCACAGTTCCTAGATCATCCATGCCATCCCCCTTCCAGGTATCTCAGTAAAGGATTATAGTGTTGTACTGTGCAGTATGATAGTATTTTAATTTATCAATGAATTGGTAGACAGTAGCTGCAAGCAGAATTATAATAGTTATGGAAATCTGAATTGCAGTGGTTTTACCTCTTCATTTGTTTAATACACTTTTACTAGAACATTATAATTATCCTTAATGTGTCTTAAGAAATAAGGTTACACTGGAAAGCAAACTTTATTAAAATACTTTCCTTCTAAAATACAGTCCTTACATTTGTTAAATGATGTCTGGCCAAATATTCTTATATCATCAAAGATCATTTTTCTGTTGTATATATGACTTCGATAGTTTTTTCTTTTGTTTTATAGTGGAACTTAGAGTTTTGATTAGTGCAGTCAGCAGCTTCAGTCTCTTGGTTCTATCAGTGACAGCAGATAGAAGTTTCTTTTGTTAGTTTTTCATATGAAGATCTCTGCAGGAAACATTGGTTAGTCTTAAATAATCTTAAAAGTAGTAAAGTTATAATATATTGTACAATAAAGTTGAAAGCAGAACTAAAACCAAACGAATTTGACTGATGGTACAACCCAAAGCCTCAGATACACACTGGGGTTCTATAAAGACTAAACCAGAATTGGTCAGGGAAAAGTTACTTCAGTGTGATGTTAGTTTGGGTCATAAGGCTATATATTTGGTTATAGAAAAGATAAAATTAGATCAATATCTGCTATCCTGCATGAATTGATGCAAAACTTTCAGTCCAGTTCTTAATTACTGTTCTCATTAAATCAGTGTGAAACTCCTTAGCAGTCATGTTGGACCAAATGAATCAACATAAACAGTGAAAAATTCCACCCATCTTTAGAACCACTCTACATACATATTGGTGTTAAGTTTGTTCAAGTACTTTTTGTATCCTTTTCAACAGAGTGAATTGCTAACCTTTCAAAAGCATAAAATTCAATCTTTAAAAAAAAAAAAGTACCTGTCTCTGGAATCAGTTAAAAAATTGGTATTTATTTTTGCATCAGATTTAAATTGCAGCCAATGATGTTGCGAAGTTTCTTACGAGTATCCTTTCATGTGGCAGTACAGTATGTCCTTGGCATTTGCTGCATGCTCTTGGTGTGTTGTTCAAAAATGAAGTGGTTAGCATGGCTGGCATTTATAAGTAAGCATTTATTAAGCTTGAGTGTTAATGTCAGCTTGGATAAATAGAAAAAGTGTGTAATTTTCCTGTTGTTCCAGTTTGTTAAGAAGCAGACTTAATGATATTTTTTTTCTAGTTTTCTTTTGGAAGATTCTTTTAAATCAAAATTAAAAGAATCTTTTTAAAAATAGAAAAATTAATCAGGCTCTGATTTAAAAAGAGAAAGGAAATGTCTTGAAAAAATTGCTTGCTGACATTCCATACACTTGGATTTCTTTTCTTCATTTTTTCGTCTGCAGAAAATATGCAGAAAGAATTGTGGAAATAGTATCCCTATTAGTCAGACATTGATTCCTTTCCTCCCCTTCACCTATATTCATTGCTTTGACCCTTGTTAGTATATCCTCATTACATAGAGTAAAAAGAATCAGTTGAGTTGTCAGCCTTAAGTTTACTCTCTAAAGTCTGGATGGTGAGACATTGTCTTTCTCATGCTGTTTAGTTGTCAAGATCCTAGGATTATACATGATTTTCATCCTGAAGATACTAAGTTGTTCTTATATCTAAGGCACATCATGCCCAACCTCTTGATCATTTCAAAATTGCCACTGGTGCTGAGCTGTACGCAGTAGAAACCTGTGAACAAATAAAGATTGCATTTAGCCTGGTTATGGTGGTGTTTGTCTCCTAGACATTAGGTCCTGCCTGTCCCCCTTCTAAATCTACCGTCCTGCAAGCTATGGCTTCATAAGACATCATTTGCCCAGAGCAATGCTCTTTTCAGTATATAAAAAATTATGCCAACTTCATGCTCTAGAAATCTGACAATATGTGAAAATAAACTGTTAGAACATTCACTTATAGCTACTTCAACTGAATGTAAAAGAGAGTTGTCAAAATCTTAAAATCGTAGAGTTGCAAATTCTCACTGTAGGGCTTAATTCAGATTTCTGCTGAAGGAAAAAATCTTTTAGTAATAATCAACTCAAAGATTGTAAAGTAAAATCTCCAAATGGTGCCTGTACACGAAGATTTTATTTTAAGAATTTGGAAAGCTGAACGAATCCGTAAGATGGGAAAATTAAATTAGGGGATTCAAAATTGGCTTCTAGATGATAAGTTTGAAACTTCAACTGAGAATTTCCTAAGGATAATGAGGAGGGGTGAAGAGTGTAGTTGTTACATTTTGCTGATATATTTTAACATTACTGCTTTCCAGAATAGCAACATTTCAGTTTATAAAATTTTTGCTCAGAAATGTAATTCAATCTTATGGTTTTAATATTCCTAAAAATCTTACATACACACCTGTTCATCAAGTATTGGCATTCCTTTGTGTTTTGTTTACAGTTTAAACTAGGTCTAATCTTATGTAAAACTTTATTGATTTTTTTCTCCTGAAGTACATCTACCTGTATTACATTCAACTACTTTGAAACTGTTACTCTGTTGAATAAATTTCTATTTATAGCACATTTTTATATATATTTAAAAAGTTCTTCAAGATGTGCAGCAGTAAGTTGAAAATCAGGCACAAGCATACATAAAATACAAAGTAAATTCAGCTTTTAGTAGTTACTCATTGCAGGCATATCAGGGAAGGGACTAACAGATACTGAATCATACTTATTATCTGCTTTCTCTTTAGGCTTAAGAACTCTCTGTTTTGCTGTGGCTGAGATTTCAGAAAGTGATTATCAAGAATGGCTAGATGTTTATCACCGTGCTTCTACGGCTATACAAAACAGAGCACTCAAACTTGAGGAGAGCTATGAGCTAATTGAAAAAGTATGTGTAGCTTGGGTAGCTTTCTGGGGTTTGGTTTATTTGGGGGGGAAGATGGAGGGTGGGCAGAGGGATGAGCAGAAGAGTGGGTTTTTAATTATTGTCCTTACTTTCTGTACCATGAAAAGCAAACCATTATTGAGGAATAATGCTTAGTGAGAAAAAAAATATCCAGCAACCTACTGACAGTTGTGTTGTGTAGTCCTTGAAGTTTAGATTATCAAAATGAACTAGATATTAGTTTGACAAAGTTTTTGCTGCAGGTAGCTATATTGCTAGAAAGTATAGATTTTGAGTTGAACTACTGGAAAGCTTTTTTTCAGGGTTGCTCTATTATGTAAAAAAGTGTAATAACAGACAAACAACATTTGCTTAATTATATAATGATCTTGGAACCATGAAGTGGTGAAGATCGGAAGGGACTTCTGGAGGTCATTTAGGCACAAATCCCTGCTCAAAGCAGGGATAATTTTGCTTGCCCAACATTTTGATGAGGTTTGAGTATCTACAAGGAGGGAGTTTTCCCAGCTGCAGCAGGTAACTTTTTTGATGCTCAACTAGTCTTTTTCCCTTTTTCTGAGTTAAAATTTTTACTGATGCAGAATGTGACTCTTGCCTCTTGCTCTTTCACCGTGCATCATGCATCTTGTAGGAAGATGACTGCCCTGCAAGCCCTCTTCAGTTAGCAGAAGGCAGCCATGGAATCCCTCCCTTAGCTGTACTTTTTTCCCATGTTAAACTCATCTTACTTCTTCAGGCGCTCTTAATATAGCGTGCTGTGGGCCCTAAACTATTTTTGTGTCCCTCTGTTGGACTTGCTCCACTTTATCAACCTGTCTTGTACTGAAGGCCCGCAAAGAGAGGTGATATCCAGATACACCATCACAAGAGCAGAGCCTTGAGTTCCACTTGAGTTTCTGGCAACGTTGCTGCTGGAGTAGCCAAGCATGTGGTTAAGACTTCACTGCCTCAACAAAAAAGGCTCCCACGACTCTTAAATTTATAAGAAAAAGAGGTGCATGAGAGCAATAGTTTTGATACTTACATTTGGCGGGGGGTATTTTTGTTCTTTTCCTTGGAAAGTATAAGAGAGATTACATCAATGAAACTACTTTAAATTCAGAGCTTCAAGAACCTACAGTGTTTAATTCATGAAAAAAGAATGAGGGTATATAGCTTCAGTCACTTGTGGGACTTCCGTTTACATACATGAGCAGTTTATCTAGACATGACAAGACAGTCTTGAAACTATGTAATGTTTTAATGCCATAACTACCCTGCTACCATTACAAATTCTTATATTAGCTGCACAAATACTTTCTCAGTATGTAGTATGTAGGCCATGCTGCAACCAGGATTGCATGCTATTAGGTTTATAATGGTGTCATTTGCATTTAGCTAGTTTTAAAGATATAGAAATGTGAAATACAAAAATGGCTGTATTCACAAAAACTGTATAGACTTGCTGCATAGGAGGTTAAAACCAAGCATAATCAGGACTATAGTTGTAAGATTAGATGAACTGACAGGTGGTGTGTTTTTTTTTTAAAAACTGAAGTCATAATAAGAGAGAAATCAGAGAGGTGCTCCTCAGGAAAAGGTAGCTGTTGCTGAACAAGCTACTGAGCTTGTGAATAATTGGTTTGAGGGTCATACTGTGCAGTTTGTCAAGCCACATAGATGTCAAAGTTAAAACTCATAGGAATGAACTGGAAGTTCTTTAATTGTTGATAGCAAATTTGATTAATGAGTTTAGAGACCATTAATCTTGTCGTAAATATGGGAAGTTAAATAAAATAAATGGATGATTAAAACTGAATTTAAACCAAAAAAACCTGCATGTACAAAATATTTTATGTTCACAGAATCTTCAACTTCTTGGAGCAACAGCAATTGAAGATAAACTTCAAGACAAAGTGCCTGAAACCATAGAGACACTCATGAAAGCAGACATAAAAATTTGGATACTTACTGGGGACAAACAAGAGACTGCCATTAACATCGGTATTATATTTGCATGTATTTGGTGGCTTTGTTACAGGTTTAGAAATAATAGAAGTTGATGGAGTAAAATTTCTTTAAGAATGGAAAGTTATCTTTTAAAAATAATATATATCATTCCAGAACTTGAGTGTGTATTTATTTTTCAGTCACTGGTAGGGGGAGAGTGGGGAATGGTGGATTCTGCCTCTGTTAAAATAGTAAGAGCAAGAAAAGGTCATATTAGAGAGGAGGCAAAACAGTAGGCCTTTGTACTTTTTATAGCTTATGAATTGAATTAAAAATACATTGTTTGGCTTTTGACAGTGAGAGGGGGTAATATTAAGAAAATATAAGTATTCCTAGTTTCCCTTCTCTATTTTTTCTTCTTTCCAAGAAAGCTAGTAGCAACCATAATCTTAACTAAAGCAAAACAACATAGATGGTACAATGAAGTACTATAAGTTTTAGCATTAATCAAAGGTTTCCTTTTATTCTTTCTTTTTATTGTGAAGGAGGGGGGGAAAAAGACTAATTTCAACAATGATAAATCTGTATTTTTAAATAGGAATACCTAAATGTTGCTTTTAAGATTTATTATTATTTGCATGTGACTAAATTAGCGCTTTTGCAGTAGACTAGATACATGCCTAAAATAAAGCCTTACTTTAGTCATATGGATCCTTCTTATTTCTGTTATTTCAAATCTTAAAGAACTTTCTGTATGTGCATGATTTTTTTTACCATTGATTTCAGCTGGGGAAATCTTATATTTAATTTTGTGTGTAGTTCTCTTAGAGGAAAAATGCCTTTTTATATTATAATGGATTTTGCGGAACAGATTTTTGAACACCAAATCTTTTTTAACAGGTCACTCCTGTAAACTTTTGAGAAAGAACATGGGACTAATTGTTATAAACGAAGGCTCTCTTGATGTAAGTAAAATCTGCAAAGTTCTCAGTTAATGAAACGATATTTTACTGCTTAAAATATCCAGACATCATGATAGAGGTTGCCTAAAAAATAACTTGGAGCATCTGTTTCTCTGGAGAAACATAGAAAATTCTGCTAAAACCATAGTTTGGGGGTTGTTGTTTATGTTTGTTTTGGGAGGTTGCTTTTTTGTTCTTTTTTATAATCTTCGTGCTTGGAAGACCCTACTGTCTTTGTGGCAAAATGTTACTGAATAACTGAAAACAGTGTAGCTACTGCACAAATGAACCTTAGAACGATGGGCAGACAAATTCCAGGTAATAGATTTCATCTATGCAGGCACATGCTTCTACTAGCACCCACCAATACCCAAAAAAATATTCTAAGTTCCTTTCTAATGCTGTTTCTTACAGAATACTTGGTATCTGGCAAAAATTGTTACTGTGTGATTAAACAGCTGAAATTGTACTCAGATGTTGAAGTACAAAGGTTAAAACTGCCAACTTCCACTTGTGCACTTCTGTGCAGTACTTTGTAGAGAATATATTATTTAGATAAATAATTGGAATGCAATATTAGTTGAAAAATCCCATGAGGGAAAAGACCTTAAATCCTTTCACCACCCTGTAAGGGAGACTTAAATGAACTTAGAAGTGGAAGAATTTCCTCATTGAGAAAACTCACTGTCCAGAAGGCTTCAGGAGGAAATCCTAAAATGAGGTTTGTTACTTTATATTGTGGTGAGGTTGCTCAAGGTAAGACTTAAGGAGAGAAAATGAAAAGAAAATTTGAGAATCAGTGACACTGCCTTAACTGAGGAATGCCATGGTAGCATGTAAGAGTAGGCTACAACATGAATTAAAATACTTATTATTTTTTTAAATAAGTATTTCTTTAAATTTTTTATTCCCATTTAAAATAATATATTTCCAACATTAGTTAGTATGAATTTAATCATGATGCCTATATTTCAAATACAGATTGTCTTAAGGAACATATTTTTGCTGATAACATTTAAAATTAAATCCCAAACACGGGACAGACAGAAGCTGTTGATTAATGTCTGTTGATACAGTAAGCAACCTTTGCCTCAAGTAGCCTGTGATATTAATGTAGAGGCTCAAGTTTTCTTTTCTTAGTTTAGTTCATTGGATAGCTTTTGAAAGATTGCAGTCATTGTTTGTTGAAAAAACAGGGAAGGTTTTTGATAAGATCCTTAACTTTGCTTTTTTTTTTCACTACCCAACAAATCTCTGAGTAAAAATTAGCCAATACACTTGAGAATTTCTGTCCTATAATAAGTTATTTACACATATTACTGCATTTCAGAACTGCTGCAATACTTCATAGATTTGAAGTGCAAAAAATTAACTACTTTGTATACTTCTTCATATGTAATGAGATAAAGTGAGGTACTTTCATTTAACTACTAAAAGGAGTCCAGTTAAAACTCATTAAATAGGCATTACACATTAACCACTTCTAGTGTGATGATTCAAAAGTTCAATAAGTATCTATTAAAAATATATTTTTAAAATAAATTTATATTAATATAGTTTAAGAATAAAAGATAGTAGTTGATATGATAACTGCACTGTACTCCCTAATTCAGACTGAAGTATCTAGATTGTATAGACATTGAGAGATCCTTTCCCTACATGCCCAAAGTACATTCAGATCATATGGGGGTGAAAATATTTTACGGCAGCTGAATTTGTAAATACAAACCAGTCACTTGCAAATCTGTTTTTTGTGATAACATGTATCATTTTTTTCAGCAGCAAGCAAATGTAGTTTGAGGGCAAGGGGCAGTTCAAAAAATAATAATAAACTAGCTCTATGCAAATATTTTAACAAGACGCTCTATTTATAAAGTTTTCTGCCTCATTTGATGATGTGCATTTCACTGTTAGATTCTTGTGTCCTATCCTTTGCTTGCTGCTGTGGTTGGAATCACATGTCAGTCTCTATTTCTAGTGTGACTGGTTGAGTCAAAAATTACCTTGGAAGTTCTGACGGAGAAGTGGATTGGGTCTCAGGAAATGGAGAGAGGGATGGACTGCTATGATTGCAGAACGTTGAGTCAGTGCAGCTGCAAGGGTGGATGCAATTCCTCTTTTCTTTATGCATATCAGCAACAGTTGGCAAGAGGCTGTAATACTTAGTTGGAATGTTGTCTGTTAAGGAATTCGCATAGAATGAAACTTCAGCTTTTTAGCAGCATAGGTCCACTTCTTGTACTGGGACTCTGTGCACCCATGAGGACTGCTGGACAACCCGGTTCCTTCAGCACAGGAGGAACTGAGCAGCCATGAAACCTTGAAAAAATAATCTCAGTGTAGTGGGACCTGTATATTTAGAATCTTGGAGAAGACTTGCTCTGTGGCAGTCCTCTTCTCCTTGGCTCTATAAAGTATAGCCTCTTTGCTGTTTGAAAATGTTGATAGTTTCATAGGAGTTAGGAAGGTTGGCTTTTCTTGGTTTGCATACTCTTCTGAAAAACAGTGAAACTGAGAACAGTGGCAGTAAGTGGATGCTTCTTGTCATTGCTGTTAAAATAATAGTATGTGTCCCTTGCATATCAGTGCCTTCTCCTAAAAAGTAGCTACCTCAGTTCTAATCCCTTTATGGACAGGCAGAGTCCCCTGTCCCTAAGACATGTAAAAACAGATTTAACTAACAAATACCTCCTCAATTTGGTCATTGTTATGACCTTAGCATGCAAGACAGAGGAGGTTAGAGTAAAAAAATATATTTGTCCAGACTGTATCCCAGCTCTGTGAACTGAATTTACAAAGAATATGCTGAAATAAAAGATCCTCTTTTATATGAACCAACACCTCTATTTATGAAATTAAAAATATCCCAGAACCCACCCGCCTCTCTGCTCCCCAGTAGACATTGGCTGGTATAGAACAGAAAGCATTTAAGATATCTCAGTTTTTTGCATCATTATTTGTTTCGAGGCTCTACTTCCATGAACATCTGCTTAGCTACACAAACAAAATATGGTTTTTTGTTAGTAAGTTCTTATATAAAAGAGCACTGGATTTTATTTGCCTTTATAGTAATGTAATGGACTGCTAAATTTCAATATAGTACTGTTAATCGTAGACAGAAGTCATAACATAGCTTTATTCTTTTAATCACGAACTTAAACTGTAACTAGAAAACAGTTCGATTACCATTCAATTTCATTGCAAAATACTTTATGGAAATGGTGTCAAGTGAATAAGGGACATTTCAGCATAGGGAGTAATCCCACAAAGGAATTTTAAATACAACAGTTTTACATTTGGGTTAAGAGTTTTGTTATGTCTTGGGGTTGGGGTAGGGTTTTTTTGTTTTAGTGTGTAGCATGCTTGGAGATGATGGTCTGTCTGCTTGTGATAAAAAGTTAAGGTCAGTTTAAACAGAGGAGTTCACCGCTAAACAACGTCCCTAAGTGCCACATCCACACGAGTCTTCTGAATACTTCCAGAGGTAGTGACTCCACCACTTTGCTAGGCAGCCTATTCCAATGCCTGACCACCCTTTCAGTGAAGAAATTTTTCCTAATATCCAATCTAAACTTCCCCTGGTGAAACTTAAGACCATTTCCTGTCACTTTTTCCCTAGGAGAAGAGGTCAACCCCCAGCTCACTACAACCTCCTTTAAGGCAGTTGTAGAGAGTGATAAGGCCCCCAGGCCTCCCTTCTCCAGGCTAAGCAACCCCACTCTTGTGCTCCAGATCCTTCACCGGCTTCATTGCCCTTCTCTGAACTCTTTCCAGCACCTCAATGTCTTTCCTGTAGTGAGGAGCCCAAAACTGAACACAGAATTCAAGGTGCAGCCTCACCAGTACTGAATACAGGGGGACGATCACTGCCCTGATCCTGCTGGCCACACTATGGCTGATACAGTCCAGGATGCCACTGGCCTTCTTGACCACTGGGGCACACTGCTGGCTCGTGTTCAGCTGCTGTCGACCAGGACCCCCAGGTCCTTTTGTGTCAGACAGCTTTCTAGCCAGTCTTCCCCCAGCCTGTAGTGTTGCATGGGGTTGTTGTGACCCAAGCGCGGGACCCCAACACCTGGCCTTATTGTACCTCATCCAGTTGGCCTCAGCGCATTGATCCAGCCTGTCCAGATCCCTCTGCAGAGCCTTTTTGCCTTCCATCAGATCAGCATTCTCACCCATCCTGGTGTCATCCACAAACTGACTGAGAGTGCCCTCAACCCCCTTGTCCAGATCATCACTAAAGATATGAAACAGAACTGGCCCCAGTACTGAGCCCTGGGGAACACCACTCGTGACTGACTCCCAGTTCCATTCACCACCACTCTCTGGGCCCAGCCATCCAGACGGTTTTTAACCCAGTGAAGAGTGCAACCGTTCAAGCTATGAGCAGACAGTTTCTCCAGGAGAATGCTGTGGGAGACAGCATCAAAGGCTTTACTGAAGTCTAGGCAGACAACACCTACAGCTCTTCCCTTATCCATAAAGCAGGTCACCCTGTCATAGAAGATCAGGTTGATGAACCAGGACCTGCCTTTCCTAAACCTGTGCTGGCTGGGCCTGACCACCTCGTTGACCTGCACATATTGTGTGATGGCACTCAGTCTGTTCAATGACCTTCCCTGGCACTGAGATCAGGCTGGCAGGCCTGTAGTTCCCAAGACCCTCCTTCTGACCCTTCCTGTAGATGTGTGTCACACTAGTCAACCTCCGGTCACCAGGGATCTCCCTGGTTAACCAGGACTGATGATAAATGATGCAGAATGGCTTGGCAAGCTCTTTGGCCAGCTGCCTCGGTATGCTTGGGTGGATCCCCTTGGGGTCTATAGACTTGCATGTCTAAGGGCCATAGCATGTCACTGATCATTTACCCCTGGATTATGGGGATTTCGTTACACAAAAGAAACAATAGACAGGAGGAATATGACTTTTCATGTGTTGCTTAAATTTCACTAGAAACTAAATAGTCCACTGAGATGAAAAAAAATCAATACTTTCTTTACATTACAATATTTCCTAATGCTCTGGAAAATAGTTAATGGAAGTTATTGTCATTTTAAAGACTTTGTAACATGTAATTTTAAACAGTGGAACTTCATTTCCATTGCAATTCCTAGTGAGGGAGAGTCTGGACACCTGAAGTTCAGAATTCCCCAACAGCCTAATCTCCTAGATAAACCAGTGAATTTTTAGAAGACCAGTAGAAGCAAAGTAGTCAAAAACCCATGGACAACAGTGTGTGGAACTGGGAGGAGTACGTTGGGTTGAAAAGGCAAAGCACTATCTTTAATTTCATTTCAGAGGGTTTTGAGATATTTAATTAGTTTAGTGTTTTATTTTTAGGTGCTTACACCAAATTTTGTTTATGTATACCTGACATCACTGAAGTAGCACAATTATTTGGTTCGTAAACTTGTAGAAAAAATAGCAACCTTGTTGTCATGGGATGTTACTGGCTTCCAAATTGAGTATTTTATAAGCAGAAGAGGGTTTTTTTCATCTTCCTTTTTCCTCTCCTTCTTACTTCTGGGCTGTGAGGCAGGAAAAAATAGGAAAAAGAGTATGTTGTAGCTCTGTGAAGGCCTTTAAAAAAGAAATGCAACAAGCAATATTTTTTCCTCCTTCCTGACACTCCATGGTAGAGCTGTACTGTAGCTAACTAGATGTCAGTGACCTTCCGAAAGCAGGGTGCTGCATAAATACGGGTGAATGTATTATCTACTGAATGTAATCTGAAGTTAGTGGTGGACCACAAAACAGTGACTTGTGTAGGTGTGATTCAAACTGTCATTAGCAAATGAAAAATACAAAATACATTCCTTTGTATAACATATACTTGATGTTATAATTGTTAAATTATGTTAAAATATACATTTAATGTGATAGAATTATCGGTTATAATGCATGTACTTATGAATTATCTGTGTTTCGTTTTTGCTAAACATTTAGGACCATTTTATATAATAGTGAATAGAAATTGTTTCTTCTGGTATCTATATATATGTGAATGGTCTCTTGCATGGATATATAGAAAACTTATTTAATAATGCCTTTTGGCAAATATTTATGGCAAAGATTGTTTCCATTTAAAGAGCATTAAAAGTTCCACCATAGCTTATACACTTCTTTTTTTTCGGCAGAGTGCAAGAGCAGTCATACACACCATTTCTACTGTGGTTTCCAATAGTACAACTGTTGCAAATATTCTTTCTGTTTTATACTATTTGATAGCACAATCAATCAAAAGGCAATTTCCTAAAAAACCAAAATGCCAGTGTTTCTGATTACACAGCCCAAAAAAATCGTATTTAAGAATAGTAGGAATTAAAATTAATGGACACAATTTCTTTTGTGCAACAGGGAACAAGAGAGACACTTAGCCATCATTGCAGTACTCTTGGTGATGCTTTAAGGAAGGAAAATGATTTTGCTCTCATCATTGATGGTAAATCTCTGAAGTATGCTTTGACATTTGGAGTGAGACAGTATTTCCTGGATTTGGCTTTGTCATGTAAAGCTGTTATTTGTTGCAGGTAAGGTTTACATTGTTCTCTCTCTACATTATTTTTATTGACATACAAAAATTAGGAAACTAAAGTCATGAAATACAGTTATTCAAGATAAATATCTCCGTAGAGCAGTCTGCAATGGAGTCTACCTGTCAAAGTCATTCAGACTGCATATTTCCAGAAAAATAATTTGTAATCCATCAAGGGTAGTCTCAGCAAGGTTGAGACGCTAATCTTGACCTTGAATGGATGCTACAGTTAACTGCAGATTTAGAACATCTGTATTCTTTTGTAGATCTTTCTCCACAGCCAACTTCTCTGTAAATGGATTACACTGTGTAAGAAGTGCACAGAAATGTTAAAGGTACTACTTTGGGTGCTTTTTATTTCCTGAAGCTGATGGAAGCACCTTTTTTTAATCATTATTATGCCTGATTGTTATGGGGTTCCTTTGTACAATGAAACCTTTTATCCTTTTCTGTAAACATCAACTATTACAGCTTCTCTTGTTCCATCAAAATAAATCAGATTAATCTGAAAAATCTATTCGAAATGAAGCTATTTTTCTGCCTTGCAAAAGGACAGGGAAAAACAAGAAAGGTTATAGTATTCAAATAATCACCTGTTTTGTAGTCTTTCCATCCTTTCTGTCAAGCAATATGTTATGCAACCAAGAGATTTTTTAATTAATTTTTAATAGTTAAGCTTTGTAACTGTGCTTCAGCCTGAAAGACTCAGAATTTCAAACTAAGATCTTACTGTCTTTCAAACTGAGATCTTATACTGATACACATTTTATACTGTGTATAAACATTTTCCTAATGGCAGTAGTCTTTCTGACAGGAAATTTAGAGCTTTGTCCTTGTTCTACTAAGTTGAGTTTTGCTCAGCATAATAACAAGTAGGAGATGCTTTCAAAACCATAGTTCTTTTTCTTCTCTTTCTTTGATTTCAAAATATATTTTATGCCATTCAATGAGATAATATTGCTTTTTCCCTTGAACAGTGGAATCTTTGAAGGATATTCTGTAGGTAAAGCTGTCTTTTAGTGTTTGCATTTTTGTGATGAAACAACTAAGTGCAAAATGAAAGTTTCTGGTCTGTTAGCATTCTCTCTGCCATTTCTACACTTAACACTTTTATAATATACTTAGGTAAGTTGGTTTCAATACATATCTAAATATATGCTCTGGCATATTTTGTGGTTGTTTAAAAATTGGCTACAAGTTTAAAACTAAAATACTTGCTTGTAACACTCACTGTTTTAATGTGTACTTTTTTAATATTACATGCTTCCCAAAAGTCAAAATTCTGTCAAAATATTTATTCTGTTAAATGCTTTATCTTTAGTGACAAAAACTTAATTTCCTTGGAGCTTGAAAATAAATAGTTAAAAACTGGCAATTTTTAATTAAGGTGAATCCCTTAAAAATTATATATATCATCCTGACTAAACAAAAATATTGGCCTTTTCTTCCTCCATATAAAGGCAATAAACATCTTAACCTCTCCTTGATTCCAGAATTATGTATTACATCACTTTCTTTTAAATTTTCAGACTGTATTCACTTATTAAGAAGCATTTATTACTTATGGATCTTCCATTGGTAAGATCCACTGGTAACACAGATGAGGCTGACAAATATTCAGCTGACATTTCTTTTCAAAAAAGAGCTGTATGGAATTCCAAGCAGATGTTTGGCTTAAAGACTTTGACTAACTTAATTCCAACTCTATATTAGTTTCAAAGTAATATGTGCGAGAAGAATGTTAAATGGATTGTTCCGCAGAAAAAAACATACAGCTAAGAGTGAGCAAAATGAATGAAAAATATTTTTTACTGGTTTTACCATGAACTTGAGGCAATGAGAGTGCCATCTTCCAATTGCCTTCTGAAAGGGAAATAAGTCACTGTTCCTGTAAAGTTAAAAAGATGAAAAAGAAGTACTCAGGTCAGGAATCTTCTGTATAAGTTGGCTGTAGCAAGCCTTGATACAATTCTCAACAGCAGTGTTCAAATAAAACGTGGCAAAAGATCATAGAAATTTTTTTTTCATGTACTTGAACCGGAGAATTTTTCAGAAGGGCTCTTGCCCAGAAGCTTTCATCCCAGATTTTCCGTGAGGCTGTAGTTATCCCGAGTAGCTTTTTCAGAAGTCTGATAGTTTGTGTTGTGCTGGCCACTGAGTAATGTAATTACACAGCTACCTTTAATTTGAAGGCTGTATTATTTTTCTTTTTTCTTTTTTTTTGCTTTTGAAAAGTCAGACAATTAAATTTTATGAAACATTTTTCTCTGATTCTTTGCACTTAAAACCTAAGAATTTTACTTAACTGGCACAGAGTAGGATTGGGGTGGGTTTTTTTCAGCTGATGGATCAGCACCCAAATGTGAATCATGAGAAGGTGTCCTCTGGCAAGTGGAGAGGAAAACCAGAAGAGCTACAAGAACCCAGTACTAGTTAGAGTATCATATATGAGCAAAGACAAGCCTAGGTACCATGTACTCAGTTTCTCTTCATAGCACAGTCTCAGTGTTAAGCACAATGGCTTAAGAACAAGAGGCAACCACTTACTGTACCCCTATACTGGAAACTCAGTAATCTGTCTAATGTTGAGGTTTAATCTAGTTCTTAAAAGATCATATTTTACTTCCTAGAACTTTATAGGGTATGTAAATGAAAAATACTGAAATTTGCTAGAGAAAAATGGAAAATATATTCTTTTTTTTTCTTTTCCAAGTGAGCTATGGGCCTTATACTATTCCTTTGTATTTCTTCTGTGACACTAAAATTGAATCAAGTATCAGTCTGTTCCATAGTAAAAAGAGTGCCTAGATGATATGAACTGAAGTCATGAAATGATACCATTGAAAGTATGATACCTAGTGAAATTGTGTGAATATGATGCATACATAAGATCTCATTCTACAAAAAAAAAGTAACATTAATGAATTTATAAAAAAGATAATGTGCTTTAATTTCAGAAGTTGCACATCTCTATATGAAATACACACAGGAAGACAGGTCATGAGCTTTCAATTCTTTTTCTTTTTTTAAAAAAATTTCTGTTTAAAATACGATGTTTTGAAACAGTTCTCTTTAATACATTTGTTGACTTCCTCAACATGGAGTCCTCTTGCAGCTTTTTAGTCAGTTTCAGAAATGTTGTATCTTTTAACTAGTAGGAGTTGTGATTGTTACTATAATTTATTGATTTAGACCAAATTTAATTCCTCGTAAATGTTATGTGAATAAATGTGTGTATCAGAACATAAAAAGCATGTCTAGAAAACCTTGTTTTTCTCCTACAGTTCTAAGCTATGTTTCAGAATAATCATGTTCAACCTTAGATGACTATCAAATAGCCTTTATATTACTGGGAAAGACATTCCTTTCATTGGAAATTAATGTTGGTTTGGTGAAATTTGCATTTCTAAAGGACACATTCATCAAAATTTTTCAAATACTGTTTCTACTTTGACCCTTATTGGTTAGCTTTTCACAAATCTTTGTAGCTCTGGATCTATAGATAATAGCAGTGTGATGTCAAAGATTTGGGTTTTTTTCTGAACTTGTTCTCACTCTGCTGCATTTACTTTTTCGATGAAAACAATGCAATTGGTCACAAGCTTTAGCTGTCAATTTTAAGAAAAAATTTTGTTTCCGTTTTTATTGTTTGTACCTTGTCTGTCGTGATTTAGTTATGTTATCTCTGTTTTTTAAATAGTTTTCTAATCGTTTTCTAATTGCATTCTTATTCATACTGAATGGAAGGTAGCTAGTGTGGCCATTAGTTTCAGCAATCATGTCATTGCTTGTTCTTTGTGCTTTTGGTAGCTGTGGTACAGTTTGCTACAGATAGCTGGACAAAGTGATGGCCAAGCATTGTTATTTAGTATCTACGTGCTTAATGGAAATAACATAATTGATGCTTCAGTGTTCTTTAACTGTAAAAACGTAGCATTGAATGTGGAGAATTGAATATCTTTCTTGTTTATTTGAAAAGAGATGGCAGTTTTGTTCCGTTTCTCAAGCTTTCTTTAAGGGGAATAGGAAGAAGTGTGATGAGGAAATCTACGCAACCAGTGGAAAAAGAAAACATTTCCTCTCAAATTGAGTTAAGGATCAAAATTTTGGTCCAAATTGCAAGCAATGCATTGTAACCTGTAATGTCAGTCTGTCCAGTGTCAAGACAGGCAAATCATTCAGCCTTAGCTGTAATACCAGACATCAGTGGGTAGGCAGGAACATTTTATTATGCCATGTACTGAAAAATAATTTGACTAATGTATATAGCTGAAGAAAAATTGTTTCCACAAGGTGGCTTGTTTTTATTATTGCCCTCATTAGCACTAGTTTGTGATCTTAAAAGTCAATCGGTATAAATAGGGCAGTATTTTTTGCCACATACAATTACTGGATTTGATAGAATTCTTCGAACTATAAGTCTTTAAACTAGAAAACAACTTGCCCATCAGGAATCTCATTAATAATATAACAGTATATTTTTTCTCAAGTATGATGAGTCCTTCCAGTATTTACGTACTTATGAGAATTCAGCCTTTGGGACCCACAGCTTGCAGGAGCAACCTCAGCATTGCACAGATGCCACAATACGGCAGAATTTTATTGTCTGGTGGTAACATTTCTTTTTGTAACTGAGCTTGTGAGTGCCATACACCAGTCTTGGTTCAGGTGAGAACTCTACTCATGAACTCCATAACCCATGTTGCCTGGCAGTGTCTCAGTGAGCAGCAATTATTTAGAAGTAATTGCTCTTTTGTGATTTTCCTTTGCAAATTTGTTCCCCTAAACTTATATTCTTAATTTCTTTTATATTTCTGTGGGTTTATTTCATTTTTTAACCTGAAAGAGTTAAGTCCAGGTTATGAGCATCCCTGCCTGTAAGAATTAACCCTGAAATTTTGTAACTGCTGGGGAAATCTTTCACAACCTGAATTGCCACTTTCCAGAAGCTTATGGTCCCAGGAGGTTTATTGCCTTGAGTGAGCATATAGAAGACTTGTAGAAAATTAATTATAAATAATGATTTTACCCCAGTTTTCAGTATTAATATATATCCATCTCCACACAGGAGTCATGCTTTGGTACCCGAATTGCTGTCTTTGTAGGCAGCAATGAACGGTGGTTGTTTGGGAGACAGACTCATGGAGCTTTTTGCATTTTATCTTGTTTCTGTTGGTACCATGAAACAAGAGGGGAATGGTTTTATCCTTGACTCCAGTGCCAGGCTGCACAAGAGTGGATTGCCACACTGCTTAAGGTTTACTCGTTGCCTTCCCCACCCTGTGAAACACAGCAGTTTTAGCAGATAATTTCTGTGTATTATTTTCAGTTATGATGTCTCAATACTGCAAGGACTGAATTCATATGAGAGTATGAACTTTAAAAGTAGAACTTTAACAATACAAAATGGAAGGTACACATGTGACACGTACAATGGTAGATATGGACAGAACTGATAGTTTCATCAATAGAGCTGTCGTCCTTGGAATAATTTGTCCCAACTGTGGACAGGCATTCTCTTAATGACAGATAATTGAAACAGTCCTGAAAAGAACGTGGGAGAAGTTACCAGCAGCTAATTTAAGTGGAGGATCAAGATTCAATCTTCACAGTTACTCCCTCTAATTTATCAATGTAGGCTGTGTTAAGATAGTGGCAGTCCACTCTGTGACTGTTGGCTGTCTCTTAAATATCTTGCTGTTTGTGTATAAAATCTGTATTTAAACAGAGAAAAAAATAAAAAGCATAACAATAAAATGAATCCAAATTCTGCAATTGTTGTAAGTTAATATTGATAGGGGCAGCATCGGGGGTTCCTTCCATTACTGTGTTTTAAGGGCCTTTTTCTATTTGACCATGTTTATTCAGTGCTGTTAACATCTTGCTTCAACAAATCCAAGTTTTCTGTGAGTTTTGCTGGGAATGTGCTTTTAGCATATAGCCTGAAGGGCAATAACAAGACCATGTCTCTGATCAGGATGTTGATTGGCCTATTTTTATTACCTTTTCACAGAATATAAAGTATGTTGTGAAAGTACATTCATTTGCAAGTCCTGTATTAAACCTGTTTCTTTGCATTACCCCTTAGGGTATCACCACTTCAAAAATCTGAAGTTGTAGAAATGGTTAAAAAACAAGTTAAGGTAGTAACTCTAGCGATTGGTGATGGAGCAAATGATGTTAGTATGATACAAACAGCACATGTTGGTGTTGGTATTAGCGGGAATGAAGGTCTACAGGCTGCTAATTCTTCAGACTACTCAATTGCTCAGGTAAGTCATTACATTGCAAAGTACTACAATAAAGTATTTTAATATCAAATTAGTATTGGTGTATGCCTGTTTTGATTGCATGTTCATTTTTCTCATTTTTTGCAGTTCAAGTATTTGAAGAACTTGCTGTTGGTCCATGGAGCCTGGAATTATAACAGAGTAGCTAAATGCATCTTGTATTGTTTCTACAAAAATATTGTCCTTTATATTATCGAGGTAATTTTACAGTACATTAAATGTTACTTCTTGAAAGTAAGAACTTTAATATTTTGAGGTTTTGAGTATTATATATGATTTTAAGGAAGCATTTTAACTGTCAATAAACCTACTAGTACTGAATCTTTCTTTTTAATAATAAACTGATTAATATTAATGATTTATTTTACTTTGAAAACCCCAGTTGTCTTTAAAATGCATAATAAATATTAGTACTGTATGTTTGTGTTGCATAATATTGCTAGTTTATTAAAATTCTGTACCTGTAACATCATTACCATAATTAGGGAATACAGTTACGAGTCATCTTAAATATATCAAGATATGTATGTGCTTAAGCTCCTTGAGCTGGTGTCAATAACTGTCCAGTTTGCAATCTGAAGCCCTTGTTAAGGTCACTGTTAAACTTCAGGGCTGTTGCTGTTCAGAACAGTGCCCAGGGTTTTTACATACATGTTTAGTTATGCTGTTGCAAATGTTTCACTTGCTGATGGGGTAACCATGCCTCCTTAGGCTCTAGTTCGTGAACAGGGATATTTTCCTGAAAGTACCTACCTATGCTTTTTCACCTGAGATTTTAAGGAGGCTGGAGGAATCTTGTGAATAATACAGTAGCATGAGAGGACTGTGTTGTAATAAGTGTATGTTTATTGGTAGGTGTGGTTAAAACAGCATGTATAGCTATAGTTTTCATTATCTTCATGACCACATGGCAACCTTAAAATTTTGAATGGATTCTTCAAATTATTTTTAAATTTCGTCCTTCCCCTCCCTTAATTTGCTTTCAACAGCTGCTTGCTTTCTTACAACCAAATATGTATTTAGTAATTATGTTTATAATTGATTCAAACTTTACATATCCAATGATACTTTGGGTTAAAAATGTGGAGGAAAAATTAATTTTTTACAAAGCTTGATCACAAAATAAGTTTTATAGGTCAGTCTTATGTATTTTTATATTAACAGAGTTAACAGATATTCTTAAAACTTTCATAGTGTTTTTTAATGTATTTTCAAATTAGTATCTTAAACTTGTAGAGTAAGTGTTCAGTTTTACCAAAAGAAAATGCCTTATTTCTGTTAGACCTGATGTAAATGTTATATTAATATTTCCAATTTTGATACTTATGTATGTGACCTCACACTGTTGTAATATCTGAAAATACTTCAGTTGTCTTTTTATGTACAAGTGTTGTAGCCAAAAGAGTGCATTTTTCTTACCATACTTTTACATTTTCTATTTTTCTCTTTTTTCTCCTTATTGTGTTATTGATGCAAATAGATTTCAAGCTAAGTGGCAGCGAGTTTGTAGCCTGTTTAGGAAAACATAAGTAGGAAGCTATAAAAAAAGGAAATTCACTAAAGATCCTTTTATGCTTTAGAAGTGATGGCAGACTTTAGATTCTGTCTTTCAAAAGATGAATATCTACTTACATGGTCAGACTTCCAGAAGTACTGATTACCAGTAGCTCTAGAAATATTTGGAAAAAAAAGTATTAATGTATATTTTGTGCTTATAGAAAAATACAAAGCAGTCTTTAGAACGCACTAACTTGTTTTTCTTAGTTTTCTGTCATTGTCACCTGCAAACACATTGTAAATTTATAACTTAAATCAGATATAAGTATCCTGTTGTTTGTATTCTTTGAGAAAGAAAGTTAAATGCAAGGTACAGAGATCATAGTATAAAAATACAAAAGGCTAGAACAGGTAGTCTCTGCCTCATGAGTGGATGGAAGGGCAAAGAGATAATTTTGATATGGGTTATGACCCTTCTATATATAAAGCATGCAAGCATTTTGCCATGTACACCTTCTCTGTAAGACGACTTCTACTTGAATTCCTGTATACCCAACGTTTGTCAGCTCATAAAACTTTCAGAGATGTTAATAGCTCATGTCAATACCGTGAGTGAATGGGCAGAAATTCATCATTGAATGTCTCCAGAAAGGACAACTGCCAGTCTTGAGTCTCTCTTTTCAGTTTTTTTGTACAGATCAGGCGTGGGAGCAGAGAGCTCAATGAGTATTTGTAAGCTGCTGCTTAATATGCAGAAATGCTACATCAGGAAAACGTCTGTGAGGCTTTTGTGGCCACACCTCCTCTGTCTTGAAGTTTAGAAAATAGTACCGTGAAAGGCATGTCTGGAAGTTGCTTTAAACAAGTTTCCTTTTATTAGCTGACAATAACTAAAAATACACAACTTTATTTAATAGATGCATATTACGTTTTTAAATATTTTCTCAGTACTAATCAAGCTAGTAATGTAAAATATTCCATTTAGTCAAAAATACAACCTTTATTCTAGGCATTCATGAGCTGATATGAAATAAGTGTCATTGGTTTCTTTGTTCAGAAAACGGTAAAGGTCTGTAGTAATACCCAGACACAGTGATTAGTGCTTATTGACATTTAAACTCCTATTCATAACAAACTAAAAGTGGGATATAATAATTTTTTCCTACTCTGTGTCTTGATGCAATAGCTATTTAAATATGGGCCTCGCCTTTTGTATGGACTAGTCCCACTGACTTTAGAGGCTATATTCTGAAGTATCAGTATAAATTACAAGTGAAAACTCTGAATTTCTAAAAGGCCACTAATGTGCATTATTAAGCCTATACAGAGCATCACACTCACCTAGAATAAGCCTATGCAGAGTCTCATACTTATTTTGAAGGAATTATCATTACCTTATAATGATGGTTGGGATTGAGATTGATCTAGTGATTGAGAACTTCTTTGTGGATTGGTTTTGGTTTTATAATTACCATTACTGCATACCTCTTTTAAACTACTCATTTGAGAAGTTAGCAAATCACCCTTCAACATAAGCGGGACAAAATTTTCCTATTCCTACTTTTCATTCTGCCAATTAGTAATAACCAGTAATGACATAAAATAACTGGTTTGTATTAAATAAAAAAGTTTACATTTTAAAAAATAATAATAATTTTGGAGATCTGCATATGTCATTCATGTTCCATGTAGGGGAAAATTCAAATAAAAAAGTAAAATACCAAGACAAACGGAAGAAACAGATGCGTGGAGTTCAGATTTAAGGTTCAGTCACAGGGCTTTAAAGGTGGTTGTTAGTAGCAATTTAAGTGATACTATGTAAACAAATTGATTATACTAAGTAGTTAGATCTGTAATGGCTTCTTTTTGTTCCACAAACTTTGGTTGATGGGAGGGGTTTATTTTTTTCTCCCAAGCTCTTTTCATCCCACTGCTGAGTTTACTCACTTTATGCTGCTCATATCCATAACTGGAATTCACCATTTGGTTCCTGATTTCCTTTGCCTGGCATATCAGAATGCCCGTGATCATACTGAGACCCATATCGTGCATAACCCCAAATACGAGCAGGCTGTCTGTGTATACTCACACTGCTCCGGAGCTGCAGAGTTCAGGTGCTGTTGTTCAATATATCATGGGTTACTTGATGTATGCAAACTGCACTGAGTTTGGTTTGAAACACAAACAGCAGGAAGTAATTGTGCTCATGGCCACATTTTTGCATCATATGGTTTGAAAACTTAGAAATACAAGGATTTACCTTGAGGGCCATCTCATTTTAGGTGAACTGGGAACCTATATCTTTCCTTTTTGATGGAGATTTTATAGCTGTTGAACTATAGAATGGTCTGAATTTTCACTACCCGTTCACTTATGTGATCTAAAATACTTTTTAAGAACACCCATCACCTGTCCTTCTGTATAGGGGTGCTAGATTAGTAGTTTAGGTTATTAGCGTAGGACCTATACCTTAAGAGAGGAGTGTTTGAGTCTGCTCCTACATTATCGCGTTCAACGTCCTAAAAACTTATTTTGCAGGTATAGTTGAACAATTAGCAGTTTTGGCTGGATTTTACCTCTGATTTTTAGTGTTAATAGTTGTTGATTTTAGGGGGTTTTCCATCTCAAAGTAGTCATAAACATGTTCAGACATTTCACCACATGATTAAAAAAAGAATCTGAGTTTGGTCATAGAGTCCGGTCACCTGGAGGCCAGCCTAAGTACATATTGATAAACATACATGTTGATTGTAGCAACTCATGCTTCCATAGTAAAGTAAAATGAAATGTGAACTGTAGGAAAGCAGCATTTAAAAAATCACTTGAAAAATGTGAGTCTTAAATTGAGTAGAGTGCTGTTTAGATGATTTTAACTTTTGAGAACTTATGTTTGTCCTAGACAATATAGTTTCAGTGTAACTTGTTAATAAAGATTCATCAGACATGCTGCTTCTCCACTTTATCATTGAACTAATACAAGCATGAAGAAGTAGGAGAAAGCAGATAATGCTGTGTGCTATACTGAAAAACAAGAGAAAATATATTATCGTACCTTTCAAATTAAATTTGATTACTTTCAACCTTTTAGCAAAAAGTGATAAAAATTGTGCAGTAAAAGAAATACCCAATTGCCTCTCTAAAGTACCCTGTACTTGACTTAATGCTTGTTAACTAAATAGTTGTACTTGATTTAGTGCTCTGGTAAAGTCTGATCTTCTCATGACCAAGGAATATTGGTATAGTTTTCGGTTCCAAAGAGCAGCTTGCTCTATGACTTCTATTAGTTAAGAATTTTAAGTTAACAATGAGAAGAAAATGACTACTAATCTGTAGGCTCCCCCTCCATAACCTCATATTTCTCAGAATTTTAATTTCATTAAAAGTTATGTGAGCTTAAATCACTCAAATACTTAAAGAACCTGACATTTCTTCTGAATGTTCTGAATGAACCTCCTTTGTTTTCATATTTACATGGAATTGGTCACATACCTGACTAGATTGCCTATTATCTTGATGCCTATTGTTCTTGATTGCAATTTGGTTTTATTATTGATTTTTTTCATATGGATTTAAACCAAAACATTTTCAACTGTGAGGAAAAATCTGTTTATCATACCTTGCAAGACATTTGAGTAATACACGGTTCTAATCTTTTTCAGATCTGGTTTGCATTTGTCAATGGCTTTTCTGGACAAATTCTTTTTGAAAGATGGTGTATAGGTCTTTACAATGTGGTAAGATGATTTGTATGGTTTTTGTTATTTTTAACCATGAAAGTTTCTTGACTAAGCAATCTTTAAGTAACTCCTTTCCTCTGAAGTTTTGCAATTTTATTTTTTTTAATCCATCTACTAGATGTTTACAGCAATGCCTCCACTAACTCTTGGAATATTTGAGAGATCCTGCCGAAAGGAAAATATGCTGAAATATCCAGAATTATACAAGACTTCCCAAAATGCACTGGACTTTAATACTAAGGTAGATTTTTTAAAAATCAAATTATGATAAAGCAAAAATTCATAGGAATTCTGTATATTTATCCTTTTTGTTCTATGCTGCTCATAATTAAAAATGGAGGAGATTTTTAATACTACTATTTCCCCATCTCCACTTGTCTGTGAATGGTTCAAATCATTTTTAGCAAGTATGGAAATGGAGAACAAGCACTTTACTTTTTTCAGGCCTGATATTTTTTTCTCTGCTGGTAATAAAGCTGTCTTCTATAGGCAGAAGTGATTAGACCTCACTGTCGCTTGGCTGTATGTATTTGTACTGTTATATGGAAATGGATTACTGAAGCCTGTGGAGAAGTGTTGCTGAGGACAATAAGAACTGTCATTAGATTTGTAGAGGGAGGGACATGGTACTATTCTTTGTCAATTTGGAGTTGTGATTTTATGGTTTGAGTTTTAGGAAAAAAATACTTGGAGTAAGAATGTGTCAGGGTGGATTAAAAGGAATCAGACTATTTTTGGTGGGAAATGGATGACATTCATCTTAGAGAGACTAGCACAAGAAGTAGTAAAAGAATGTAGGAATCTTTAATACATAAAATATACACATTTTCTACTGCATTGTCCATAAATAATCTCTCATAAACTAAATTAAACTTGCTTCTGAATCTGTGTTTGCGTGAGTATTTGATGTTTGTAAGAGCTCCTTCTGATTTTATTCTTTGTTAATATAATTATGGCATTTCAAGTAATGTCATTTTATGTTGAACTTGGGGACATTTTCAATATGTCATTGAATTAACAATATCTAGATGTGATGATCTGTAGTAGATTTGCAGAGCTGATACAGCATGCTTAGCTTTCTTAGCTCTTATATCTATGCCACTTGTGCTGTATAACTGGAGTTACCCCAATATATATAGAATTATTTGTCTAAACTATCTTTGTTCACTGAAGCAGATGAGATTCCTCTCCTTCTTCCTCACTCCATCCCTTTACCTACAAACACAAACTTGAAAGTTGTAAGGAGACCAGGGAACATAGTCTTTGGCGTCACTGTGAATGCTTTACAAATATGACGCTTTTCGTGGTCCCATTAATACAGACACTTTTGTGTTGTGATAGTTTTAATAAATAGTGTTAGTCATGAGTTAGAACTTGGATTTTTCTGTTTTAAGATAAGTCTTTAAATTTCTGTTATTACACTGTAATAACTAATGTAGTGTTGACTTCATTGGAAATTCTGTGGCTGTTCCCATACAACACTTGCTTTGAGTAAACGTCTACAAACTTGCCAGCTACAAAATTCCCACCTATATAAGTTGAATAGTTGGTGTTAAAGATTTTACTGCCTTGAATGTTGATGCAGATATTTGTTATGGTAAAAGGGATCAAAGGTTATGAGGTCATGACAGAGGTTAAAGGATTAGCATGTGACAAAAAGAAGTGGTCAGGAAAATGGAAAAGTAGAACTAATTTTTCTTGCACCCACCTGTGCTTTCTGTCAAATAAAAACTTCTGGTAATGACATAGCAAGGAGGAGAGACAAAGGTTAATGAGTAGCACAAGTTAAATTTGCGAAGTATTGCAGTGTCAATTGGATCATGCAACCTGGTGTAGTTGTATAATCTAACAAAAGACTTTGAGAGGTTGTGGAAAATGTGAGATAGGCAACTTAATTTCAATGGTTTGAACACCTTAACACTCAAAATATACATCAGCTAGTTACAATAACAGCCATAGTAGTCAAAAGTGTTATTAGTGAAAAAGACATGATTGCTATACTGAAGGAAACGAGTTACATATTATTTATTAAGTCATTTTATGTCACTATACAATATGTTATGGAAAGCATCAATAGACTGTTTATCCTTAACCTTAATACAGTTCTTTGCAGAAGGCATCTTTTACAAATTAAAATCAGTTTGAAAGTAAAATTTTGATTATTTAGCAAATACGTTAAAGGAATTTTAAAATGATAAAATTATACTCTTCAAGAATGAAGCATGTAAGGAGATATTTAAGGAAGATACTTTTATTTGTCCTTTTTTAATTCTTTTGTATGTGAGGATATGTAGGAAGGCATATGTAAAACAGGTTTTGTTTTTTACCATCTAAATTTATTCTTACACAAAATGCAAATTATAAAAACTATAGTCCTTTTTAATTCCCCACATAGAATGTAGCAATTGTTCCAGTTGTCTGGTTTAGTTTCATTTTTCTGAATATATTCCCATATGTTTATATTTTAATTTCCCTTCTGATTTGAAATTAAAAGGAGGAGATAATACACACTTTTTTCAAAGCATAAAAATAAACAAATGACCCATGAAGAGCTAAGAGGCAGAAAGTGCCTGTCAGTTATTTTACTTCACAGTGGTGGCCTGACAGAAACACATTTTGTGAATCTAACACACAGCTAAAAAGAAAGGTCAGGGTTCACAGAGCTAGTTTATTGCAAATAGTTCTCATGGATTTTCTGTTTTCTCTTTCTTAGGTTTTCTGGGTTCATTGTTTAAATGGCCTCTTCCACTCATTCATTCTGTTTTGGTTTCCACTAAAAGCCCTCCAGCATGGTAAGTATTATGAAAAATATAAATATAAATATTGAAAAGTACAAAATATCTAAATATTATCTTTTTTATAAGGGAAGCTTTATAAATACTAACAGTTTAGTGTGGATAAATTTAAAGATACCATTTCTAGAACTAGACCAGATGTGTATTTCAAATGTTTTATTTAAAGTCTGTTTATAAGTAGGAGTAATATTATGTGTATATACATTTAACTATCTAAGTAGGGTTAATGCGAACTGAAACAAGATTGAGAAAAAGAGATTGCTATTTAATCATGCTAATTTTTATATAGGCTACCGTGTTAAACACCTACGAGATCCTAAATCTCTACTATTCCTTGTATTGTCTCTTACATTTCGTCAGCTTTTAGTGTTGTTGTGTATACTTTCTCTCCTGTTACTTTAAGGGTATATTAATCTGCTAGTTTACATTTCTGTGAGTAGTACTGTGGCAGAGGAATGGTGACACCTCATCTGCTCAGTCCTATCCATCTTCTGGTTCAACTGTTGTATATGCTCCTGAGCTGCCAAAGGAAATGGGGTCGTGTAGAGGAAAGTGGTGTTAACTAAAAGAAACTTGAAAGCACTGCTTTCAGCGTGTGGGAATGTTTCGGGCTGGGGGAGCTCTCATAGTGGTGCAATTTTGTTTTGCTTCCAATTTGTGGGGAGAAAAAGTGTGTACCATGCAGCTTTTCTGAAAATTAGTCTGCTTGGTTTCAGTGATGTAGCCATGCAGTCTGCCATGGCGTAGAGGGCAGAAATGTTCTCATGGATATTTTGGAACTGTTGAGACTAGACAATGAGACTGTCACAGCTTTTTGTGCCTGAAAAGGCTAAGGGAAAAACTTCTTGCAGAGTATTTTACACTCAGGAGACTCCTAGTGGGTAAAGGGAGGTATGTGGTGGCTTGTTTTCTCTGAAAGGCCACTCATATCACAGTGAGGTTTAGACAGCCCAGGAGGAATGAGGTCCCAAAATGTCAGTGCATTCTCTAAAACCATAATCTCAAATCGAAACCAAAATCCCTGTTCAAAGCTGTAGCCAATCCATGGGAGAGATTTATGCATTACATGATGGAGAAGTGTTTAATGAGTATATATAGTGATGCAGAATTGAGTTCATGTGTGAAAGTCAAAGCTGAGATTCTTGCACGAGCACTTGTGAGAGCAGTGCAGCACAGGCCTTCTCGGCCCACAAACCCTGGGCTGGAACTTACCTGCTGGCAAGGGGCCTCTTCAAGTCTGAACAAATTGCCTTCTGCCTTCCCCTTTCATTCCTAGAGAAACGAAAGGTAAGGGAGCAGAATTGGGACCTGAGGAATTGTGTACGTGGTGAGGTGGTATAATTCAGTACCTGGCTTGGGTCCAGCTGGTGCACAGAGTTTTGTATGAAGGGGATATAAGTGCAGAATAAAAGCTGCTGTTAATTTAATCTGATGTCTGTGTGTGTAAAGAGGAAAGGGAAATAGTGCTATTACTTTCTTAGGGAGGAGCTGATGAGTACCAGAGACAGGAACTTCTGAGAACAGGTCTCAGTTTCTGCCTTCTCTTAGCAAAGAAGAGGTGCAGGAAGATCCTGAAACATGAAAGGAAGAATGGGAAGAATGAGGGATAGCTCAGCTTTCTGCATAGAAGTGCTGAGTCCCAGCACTCTGGCTAATGGGCATAAACTTAGCTGCGTGCTTGTTCTTCTGTCTTATCCTGATTATGCTCTTTACTGCTAGGTATATATTGTAAAGCAGTGGAGTGGATGTTTGAGCAGGTATTTATTAGAATGTTGAAAATCAAATCTTGAAGATCATTAAAATCTCCTGGAGCCATTCTCTTGATCAAATTTTCCAGTTTAGTCTTTAGTCTTGTTTGTCCACCTGTTTATCTGTAATGTGAAGATTTCAAACTGCATGTGTCATAACAGAGTCTATCAAGAAATATGTTCTCAGAGGATAAGTATGGATTTATAAGAGTTGTTTGTCAGAATTGCTCCATGGTACCTAACCATTGTACAGTACACAAAACTTACACTCCATGTATTGTCATGTGGATATGAAAAGCCTTGCAAGATATACAAGTCATAGATCTCTAGTGTTCAGCACAATTTAAGGTAAAATATGCTGCTAGTACAGGTATATAAAGTGGTACCATCTCTTTTGTACCAAAAATAATACATATAGTGCTGTTTTGGATTTTTAAATGTTTTTATTTTTATCGCTTTCCTTCTCCAGGTACCGTGTTTGGCAATGGTAAGACTTCAGATTACCTGCTCCTGGGGAACACTGTGTACACTGTAAGTCTATATTGGTGCTGGTTTTAACTCTTTAAAAGATGTGGGTTTATTATTATTATTATTATAATTATCTTCATAGAAGACTTAATTCAGTGTAGTGCCTTAAGAAGTCCCTTAAGAAGAAGAAATGGCTCTTGAATGACTCTTTGAGAAGCTTTGAAATGCATTTGGCATTCTAATTCCAGTTTTTTAAACAAAGCAATTTAATAAAGATGCAGAAGATACATCTGTCCTTTACTGGAAACTGTCTATTTTTTTACATTATGAGAATTATAATTCCCTAATTAGCATGCTTAGTAATTTAAAGTTTCTGTGTTGGAGAAATCTCAGGTTATTGGCTATCAAACTGATTTGTGGACTTGTGAAGATACAATTCTGTTCTCTCTCTCTTAATTTATGATGGGGTGTGCTGGTTTAAAAGTTAACCAGCAGGGGAAATGAACTCAACTCAAAAGAGAGATTATAAGTCAGAATAACAATTTATTAAAATAATACAATAAGTACAATTATACAGACAGACAGTTGGTTTTAACCCACAAAACCTGCCCTATCACCTATACTAAGTTTCTGGGAGCATCTCCTTTTCTTTAATTGCTTTGCTTTACAAGTATCCCTTGTATTAGCCATCCTTTTGTAGTTATCCCTGTACACTTGTTAAACCCAATTAGTCAACATATGGCTGCAGTCACAGCTGTAGCTCATTCCTGAATCCATCTCAGAACTACATCTTACCCAGGCACTGTGCTTCGGGCTTTTTTCCAAAACTAAGCTTGGCTCCAGGATAAAACAAGTTGCATTTGCTGTCCTAAGAGTTTACTGAGGTCCTATGGAACTGAGTGTTCAAAAACTACTGCTGTGAAGGTTGTCACCCATCAGTTAATGGATGTCTTGAAATCTTAAAGTACTGCAGCACATGTGAGTATCATCTGTGACATCAGCTGATTCACAAACACTGAAGACTGCCATTTCAGATTTGTAGCAACATTCTCCAATCCCTTCAGAAATTACTTAATTTCTGATATTTTCAATATGGCTTACTGTTTGTCAAGCTGAATCCATAAGCACTAAAACAGAGGTCACAATGCACAATGTTTGTCAACTAGGAGAGTGAAACTTCACCATCTTGAGAGGTTAACTTCTTGCTACTAACCTGCAGAGTGGCCAAGAATTTCCCAAGAAAACTCTACTTTTCTTCACTTCAGATTAAAAGTCTGGCGATCAATGAAGTTGTAATAAAAAGCATGGGAGGGAATAATGAAAATTACATAACAGACTTATTCAACATGTTATTTGTATGCAGAACATAGATACTGGGGTGTATCTTTAAATCTCCTAGTGGCAATTTACTTTTTCTTCTGTTTTCTGGCAGCTTAACCAAACAAATAAGTTCTGTATGTTAAGAGTCCCGTGTTAATTAAGAATATTCTCTCTGTCTTTCTCTCTTTAAGTTTGTGGTTCTGACTGTGTGTTTGAAAGCTGGATTAGAGACTTCATACTGGACTTTGGTAAGCAAATGTCTTTACCATATTCTCAAATATTTTGTAAAATGTGATGGATGAATAATTGTATTGTTTTCTTCGTATTGATTACATTATGCCCTTTAGCAGTTTGTCAGCCCTCCCCAAAGTAGCAAACTAAACTGTGGTTCCTGTATGGAAGGACAGAATATCCACATACAAAAAAATAATGCTTCATATTGAAAATGAGGACATTGGGAAAAAGCTTAATGTAATTCTTAAACTAGAAAAATCAAAGTGCTCTGAACTTATTGTAACTGAATTAAAATTGGCTTAAGATACAGTAATATTGCTGCTGATAGTATTATTTTCCTTTAAGAAATAGCTAACTGAAGTAGTAGAGTTAAATTAATAAAAGGCATGGAAATTTCATCCAATATATCAAAATCATATTGCAAATACTAAGTAGCAAGGATGATATTTTCATGTTACAATGTGTCTATGATGATTGTTCTTGTTTGTTTGTTGTTGTTTTTTTAACAGTTCAGCCATATAGCTATATGGGGAAGCATAGCACTTTGGGTAGTGTTTTTTGGAATCTACTCTTCTTTGTGGCCAATCATTCCTATGGCACCTGATATGTCAGGAGAGGTAAAAGTATATTTTAACTAATATCTAAATGTGTGAAAAAATTATTGTTTTAGTCTTTAGTACTGGCTTAATGTTTTCTGTATCCTTCTGCTAACTAGAGATGCATATGTCATTCCACCTTTTATATCTTCAATATGGTAGCCATGTTTATTTAAAATATAATGGATTTTTACTCTTGTGAAAATGGAGCTCAGCTAACAAGCTGTGAGTATGTGGTTTAATGAGGAAAAATAGACAGGTAAGCTCCTTTGCAGTTCTTGGGTAAGCTTTAATTTTCTAAAGAAAAGTCTTACCAAATCCAGAACACAGAATTACAGTGCTTATTTGTCTGAAGCATTTTTTTTATAATGAGGTGGCACAACCAGTTCCCTAGTTAAGGCTGATTTTCATCTTCAATTTTAAAAATTTGCCAAGTATTTCAAACTGTAAAATGCCTCAAAAAATTTGAGGTGCCATAACATTGCATGAGTTGCTTGTCATGCACACATTTCCTCTTCTATTGATGAGTTGTTTGGAATGCATTATTGTACCGTATCTTTAACCTTTTGACAGTAATTACTGGTTTCTCTTTCATTTATTATCCCATTTGTTTAAACCTTCTCTGAATATTGCAAATTGGACTGAATCCATAAAAGGTGCTTATTTGCTGCCTGTACTGATCTAATTGGAACTGCAGTCCCAAATTCTTAATACCATTCAGTTCCAGAAACATCTGAAGTTTAATGTTAAATGTCTGCTTCTGGGCATGACCTGTACTTCCTGAGCTGAGATGTTCAGTATGCATTCTCAGTGTGCATTCTCAGAAACTGAGAATAACTGCTTGTTTCAGAAAGATATTCTTCTAATTGTTCTCAAAGCATATCTACTAAATCAAGCCTTACACCAGTAAAATAGTGAGTGCCTTTAACTCCACCACCACTGCGATATAATTTAGCCATTTAAAAATTCGTGCAGGATGTGGGAAATCTAGGTGTATCTCTCCCTTAATTGAAGGTAATTAAGACCCACAAATCCAACCTCCTGTATAAGCAATTATGGGAAAAAGTAGTATGTAGGCATTTCTGTAACTACTACATTTTAATGGAAAGCACTTAAGTACTTGTATACCTAAGAAAAATAATTTGAAATCATCCAATTTCTTGTTGTTTTTTCTTGTCTATTATAATCTCTTACCTATTTATATATGTAGATTTTGTACATTACCTCCCCTACTCAAAATCGATTCTGTACATTATTCTAAATTAAAGTGATTGAAGCTATCATACTTCAGCATTTCATATACACTGTATTTTGTAGAAATAACAGAATGGGTTTGGAATTTGGTGGTTTTAGAGATTTTGTAAAAACTTTATGATGTTTTAAGACAGCAGAACTTCCATGGTGATAAGCACACCGTGCTTATTCTGTTTTACAACAGGGCAGCAGGGCACGTTGTACTTGGTATGGCATAAGGATGGCTACTTCACTGTTGAAATAACAATACTTTACTAACTACATGTTCAAACTCCAATGTTATTGTGAGAAAAAATGTTTTTGAAGGGACTGTAATTCCTATGAACTTGGGAAAACAGTTCATCATAAAGAGATGTAGCTGTCAACAAAAGTAATGCTCTTGGGGTTTGAATTCAACATTGTGCAAAAGTATTCTGACTTATGAACCTAAAATCATTTTTTGTTGTGATAAAACTTTGTCTGTACTTGAAATGGGTAGTCTTATTTTTTAGTGTGTTTGCTTACGCATGTATGTGTATATAGTAGCTTTCAATATGTATATATGCATGCAGTTGTTTGAAGAGGAGTGTTGTTGGCTGAGGTTGGTTTTGTTTTCTTTCTAAGAATATAGCTAGATGTCTGTAACATCAGAAAAGGGTCTCCTAAACATATCATAGAAGCTTATGTTAAAAGCTCTGGTCTAGCTTTTTTTGCTGCACTCTGTGTGGCTAAAAGTCCTGTTAATGCATACTGCAGCACAGATTGGAAGCAGGATTTTTGTATGCTCTCCTAGAACCCCCCGTACTGACTGGGTGGCCTCTGACAGGGTAGAATTTATTGAGTTTCTCTGAAGCAAGTCCAGGCCTTCTGTAAATATTCAAACTAAAAGATTCACAAAGTTAACTGTGGAAAAGTTTGTGGTGTGACAGAAACAAATCCATATAGGCAAGTGTGCATGTATTGCTTGTCTAATTTCTTCAAATGTGTGAGTCAGACTTGAAAAATTCATCCAACTACATTTGGCAAAAGTTAAATGAGTGTGTCAAAAGTTGACCTCTACTTCTTAGCTTTTAGTCCATTTTGTCTTGGTCTGATCTAATAAATTATGCTGAAGGGGATCTTCAAGGGGTTTTTTCCCCAAAATGTGTTTGTTAAAAATGCCCCCTTTTAATAAACTTTAGATTTATAAGGAGATATATATATATATGAATATAGTTATATAACTGTAGAAAGTCCTTAGAAAGTTTAAATGTGTTCCCTTTCAGCTCCTTTGAGCTGGTAACAATAATTCTGTCTTAGTAGGTTTATAGTCTTTCCAATCAGTATTCTTGGCATAATACTCATACAACCATTCAGTCCCAGCTAGATGATATGTCTTCTATAAACATCTTTTTCATGGCTTCTTTGAGATAGAAAAAACCTAATTAAACACTCTTATAAGAATTCAGTCTAAATTCTTCATATTAATGTCATGAAAATAATAAGATTCTTGGTGCTTATTCCTGGTTCAGTTCCAAGAAAGTAAAATTCTAATCCTATTGAAAGGGAGAGAAAAAGCATATGGAGGTGATGGAAAACTCATTCACTGGATGCAGAGGAAAGTTTTCATCTAAATATTTTTAAACCCTTTTTTTTTTAGCCATTCCTATAAAATACTAATTCAGCTCTGATAAATGTGTTTAAATGGAGAACTCTACAAGGTAATGTCCCAAGAAAAAACTAGAGTTGTAATAGAAGAAAAGTCAGTTCATGCTGTGAAAACACTGTTATGTTTGAGCACTGAAGTTAGCAGCCCAGAGTTAAAGCATAAGAATCATTGGTTTGGGTTCATCTTTTAATATCAAAGCATCACCCAATCACTTATTGAACAAAGAAGTATGTCACATATTTTTGCAAGTTTTTCTGACTTTTTACACTAATTTTGTTTCCATCATTTTGTGCATCATTCCAGTTGTACAAAAGGTCATTAAAGTTGGCTTTTACGTATGTGTTGCTGTATGTTAGTAGTACAGAAGGAAAGATTGTAGAATGCTGTGCTCTAAAACAAAAGACAGTGAAATGAAAAATTATGACAGTGCCAGCATTTTTTTTCCATTGTCTAGGCCACTGCCCCCCTTTCCCTGGCATGTTCCTAATAGTATAAGAAAATGTTTTTCTTTCTCTCTCTTTTGCTCTGAATTTTCCCAAAACAAAAACAAAAAAGGACCCCCTTGATCCAAAATGCCTTGTTGATCTGGACTGCTAAGGCATCAAGACCTTTGTCTTCTGGTCATTCAAGATTGCTAGTCCCACACTGGACCAAGTCATCCAACTGTACAGTACTATTTCTCACAGTGTGGGAACTAGATGGTTCTCCATGGTAGAGTAATCCTAAGACCTATAAATAGTGGAAACTAGGTTGCCAAATAGGTAGTGCACCAGAAGAGTTGAAAGTTGGCTTCTGACTCATATAAGTGAGGTATCCTGGCAGAAGTGTTCTCCTGATACAAATAATTGGTAGTTCTATAGCTGATGCTCTGTTAGAGATTGATAATCTGGGTTATAGCAGCTGAAACATGTTTCTGTATTAAAATTCTGAAACCAATTACATCTTGTCAACCTTAAAGCAGTTTCTATTCCAGTTGTGGGGGTTTTTTCTTAAAAAAAAAAAGTTGTCCCAGGTGAAGAAAACTTCATTCGTTTTCCCTGATTGATGATGTTCAGATGAAAACTGTCAGTTCACCATTGTCTTTCAGCAGACACAGTCTAGAAGGAAAAATGGATGAAAACTATGAGAGAAGCAACAGCTTTATGAAGCAGAAGAAAATGGAAAAATAGGCTGTAAAATTGAAGAGGGTTATGTGATAAAAAGGGGTGATAACCTAAGTAATTATGTAGGATCTGTGGCTAGATCAACTGCTGTAGCAGATCAACTTCGAGTCTTTTAGTAGTCTGAAATAAGACCTAAATATTTTATCGTTAATTAAGCTGAACTGATTATTTACTTTCATATTATTTTGCTTGAACTTTAGACTCATGCATTTAAAAATTACTCTTTTAGAGTGTATTTGAAGAATTAGGGACTATAATCTTCTAGTCTTAGATCCTAAAAGACTAGGAATTCAAGTTTTATCTGCTTATAGTAAAGTGTTAAAATACCTTTTCTACAAGGAGGATTTTGGTAGTAGTAGCAAAACATTATTTCTGTTGGGGGGAACAGCGATGCACAGTGTATGAGAAAGAAATACAGAAAATGTTTCAAAAGTTTTCATTTATTTTATAATAGCTTTTCAGCCTCTGTAACACATTACAATCTGCATTACATCTGCAGTAATGTTTATTCACTCATTTGTTGTCTGTCTAGTGCACTTGTACTGTGTAGTATGGAAGCATGTAAACAACTGTCTTTACAGGTTATTTTTTTAATACTTTATCTCTAAAGATTGTGTTTTTAAATATAGATGCACAAGAAAGAAAGGGGGAAAAAGTAGGTGTTTTGTGGTTAGATTTAACACCATATGTTTTGACCCCTTAAATTAAAAAGATGCATTTAATTTCAAAAAATGAATCACTACAGACTAGAAGAACATTTTCATTGCACACTTGATAAAATCAACTGCATGGATCTCTTTCTCTACTACATTGATATAAATTAAGTTGATACTTTTATGTATAACATTAACAAATAGATATTTGAAATATACTTTCAATATTTTTGAACAATTTATAGTATTTTCTCAGTTTTAACCAGATATAGTTTGCATAAATTTTTAAAAGTAAATGCCAAGTAAACTCCTCCTATTTGATGAGTTATGTGCTTTGTAGGTATAAATTTTTTCTTTGAAACTCTTCAATACACAGAAAACTGTTCTATGATGGTGAACAAAAGGCATTTTTAATTTGTGATTCAGTGAATTATGAGAAGTTTCCTGTTGTCCATGTTTTGTCATATCGTGCATTATGCAGGCACAAATAAATGATGCTGTGATTAAATTGTTGTGGTTTTATATCTGTGTAGTCCTTTAATCCTTTTGCAATAATTGCATAAACTAATGAAGTTTCTGTAACTTACATTATCTAATAAGAGCAGCATCCATTCATGTGTCAGTAGGCTGTAAAGCTGCTATAATCTTACATTAATGCTTTTATTCTTGCAGTTAAAAGGGCTACTTTTAATGCCACTTAAAAAAGCAGACTGATTTTTAAAATTATATATGGTATGGTTATCTCTTTTCTTGAAAAAATATGGTTGTTGTCTGAGTTGAAAACATGTAATTGAGGGGGGGTGAAAAACAAACCAATCTGTTTCACGCTAGTAAAGCCCCTTGTTACTGTTATGTGTTCTGAATTGTTAGGCTTCTTTTTATGCGCCTATCTGATTAATAAGTTGCTTAGAATTATAATACTTGAATAAAAAGTATGACATTGAGATTAAAAGCAAAAGTTCAGTATCTGCAACTTTTTAATTTATTGTGGTACTGTAGATGATGCACTGTAAAGTTCTCCAGAGCACCATCTGTTTCTGCTCTGTCTGACCCAGGGGATCTATAAAACTACTGATAGAAATTGAAGTTAAGGAGCAAGCATGTATTTTACAGAATTTTAGATCATTTGATTCAGGTTTGCAGAATCCTTTTGAAAAACAATAATATTCCTTGTTGAATGATTTAGCTGCACCATGTAGGAAAGATGTATTAGAATATACTATATTAACAGTATTAGTTTCTTAAATACTGCTTCTCTCTGTATTATACCAAGTATCCTGCTTAGATGGAATTGTGCTTATTAAAATACTAGGTGTGCATCCTTTAATCCCTTTACTACATTTTCTTTTACACAAAAATACCAAACAACTTCTTTAAAAATTTCGTTGTCCAGATACTTTAGTCTCTAATGAACAGGTCTTCTCTAGTGAGATGTTTGTCTAAAGTCTGATCCAAAATGGGGAATTTGTTCTAGTCTAATGGAGAGCAAAGCCAGTATTCAGGCTACTATACAATCACAGAACCATTGAGGCTGGAACGGATCTCTGAAGGTCATCTGGTCTAATGCTCCTTACACTACACCAAGTTGGCCAGGACCATGTCCAGACAGCTTTTGAATATTGCCAAGGATGGAGATTCTACAACATTTCTGGACAACCTGTGTCACTCTTAAGTCACCCTCGAAGTAAGAAAGTTTGTCTTGATGTTCAGATACGTGTTTCAGTTTGTACTCATTGCCTCTTGTGCTATGACAGGACATCACTGGAAATAGCCCGGTTGTGTCTTCCTTGCACCCTCCATTCAGGAATCTATCTCCATTGATAAGGTCCCCCTCAGCCTTCTTTAGGCTGTAGTCCCAACTGTCTCAGGCTATCTCTTGTATGAGAGATGCTCCAGGCCCTTATCATCTTTCTGGCCCTTCAGTGGACTGTCTCCAGCATGTCCATGTTTCTTGTACTGAGGAGCCCAGAACTGAACACTTCTCTAAGTGTGACCCCATCAGTACTGAGTAGAAGGGACCTGCCTTGATGTCTGCTGGCAGTACTTTGTGTGATGAACCCAAAGATACCATGCACCTTCTTTGTCACAAGGGCTCATTGGTGGCTCATATGCAACTTGGTGTCCATCAGGACCAAGTCCTTTTCTGCCAAGCTGCTTTCCAGCTGGGTGGCCCTCAACATATACTGGTGCCTGAGCTTCTTCCTCCTAGTGTGCAGGACTTTGCATTTCTCCTTGTTCAACTGCATCAAGCGCATTTCTCCAGCCTGTTGAGGTTTCTCTTAATGGCAGCAGTGCATCTCATGCACCCTCTAGGGCATCTGCCACTCCTCCCTCCTTTTTGTGTCATTAGCAAACTTCCTGAGGGTACACTTTACCTCTCATCCAGATCTTTAATGAAGATGTTAAATGGAAGTGGACCCAGTATTGACCCTTGGGATACACTTTTAATTACTTGCCTCCAGCTAGACTGCCACTGATCACCACAGTCTGGCCATTCAGCTTGTTTTCAATGTACCTCACTGTCTGTTCATCCAGCCCATACATCAGCAGCTTCTCTAGGAGGATCTTAAGGCTTTCAACCCACCAGCTGTAAAAGGTGCTGTTAATGGATACTTGTCTCTTGCATTTTTAAAAACAGATGAGTGTTATTTTAATAACTTCTGCAGAATACAGCGTAATAAATAAATAAATTTAAATGGTTTTATTTTTAAGAAAATTGCTATGGTGCTTTTCCTCAGTGTTAGCAGGGAGACTATAAATAACACCCCTAAAATTTGGAAAGTAATGATTCTCTGAGTTCCTCAATACAAAAGAATTACTGTGCCATGCTTTTAAGGGAACCTGACAGATAACTAAGTTGGCAATCTCTGTTTCTAAAAATTGTCTTGTGTTCTATATGGTAAACAAATACCAAAGACTTCCAATTCTCACTTCATTATCACAAAACTTCTGGAAACTAATCATTCTTCAATGGCTAATACCTGGGGTACCTATGTGGAGTTAGCCAGTAATTTATTTCTTTTTCCCCCCCCCCCTGTTGCACTGCTTGTTACCAATCTGGGTTAAAATATTATCCAGAATTCTGTGTCTTCATTTCAGGGGGAGTAATTGGTGCACTAAATTTTCAGCAAGGGACTATTGCTTATTTACAGAGCACGTTTGAAGTACAGTTTTCAAGAACATTGAAATAATTTGACAACAAAAGCCTAAGGTCTTCTTTCATAGTCAAAAATATTTCTCAAGCCCATTCTCAGCAAAAGGCCCCTTTGGCATTATCCTACATTTTTAGCACATTTTCATTCCCTTTCAAGTTTTTTCCCAGCTTGTCTTGTACAGACCTGTGAGTCTTTACAAAACAATAATCAGTAATCTGTATATGTGTTCCCCTCTATACTTATGTGAACCTCTTGTTTAGAGAAATAAAATGTTTCAGTGTACATTTGTGGAGAATATTATTACTTCATAAAAATTCAGTGATTTATTGTTTTTTAAGTGAATTCATCTGATAACACATATTCATTTTAGTCATCTAGCCTCACATGAGAGCATAAAATTATGTTACCATTCTGATACTGGCATTTTTTTGCTATTTAATTATTTGTATTTAAAGTTTGCTTTTAGTCTTTCACTTCAGGAATCCAAAACATTTGTATAAGGGATTTTTCTTTTTCCATTTGATTGCCAATAGGTAGTTTCCATTTTGAGTCCTCAAACCTTCGTGGTTTAATTGTACTTGGTCTAGTAGTAGATATTTGTTAGCCAGTCTGCTGTTCCCAAATACACTTCAAAGATCCTTTTCCATTTTCAATAGTTACATTCTCATTCGCTGAGTGCACAGGTACAACAGAAACAGCAGAGCTGATCTTTGAACTACCAAATTTACCTTTTTGCTTACAATGGTCTGTCTCGATAGTATTACCATTCTACCATTCTTCTTTTTTATGGGTTAGTCTTTTCCTGGTATCAGAATTCTTTCCATCAGCATATTATTGCCAATCACCTTTATGAACAAAAGTTATGGGCTGAGGATTTTTGGTTTAAAATGTTATTAATCAAATTGAGCACAAATCCCTGGTGTAGTTATGCATACAGCTATACTTAAATGATATTTAACTGCCATCTTTCTCCATATAAGCTTTCTCTTCTGATGAGGAATAGCTTCTGTTCTTTACAAATTCTAGTGAAACTCAGTGTTTTCTGTACTCCTTCCTGTTATACCTATTACAGTGCAGACAACAACCATCATAGTAACAAACTCTGTAGAACCACCAGAACTCTTCTCACTGAGGCTTTGCATCTCCTTTGCCAGATACTCTTTCTTGTCATCTTTGAATCAATTCAAATAGGTTTCCCTGTGAGTCTTCTCCTTTGACGCAAAAGAGGACAATCTAGCTTTTTCATTAGAAAGCTAGTATTCCCTGATTACAAGCACAATTAAAAGTGTGATAAATACCAACTTGCCAGCACTTTCTAGCTTATCTAATTTCACATCCAGATGGCTAATTCTCTCTAGTTTTCTAAAGGTAATTTTTCATATCTGTTAGTTCAAGCTGTAGTGCAACTTTGTTAGCCAAACTTCTGCCAACGGAACCTTCTTCCATTCCTAATTCGAAGGGAAGCTTTTCTGTTTGTGTGTCATTCTCCTCTCCAGCTTTTTAGGAGATTTCCAGGTATTAAGGTTTGTTGTGAAGCTTTTTTTTTCTTTACTTTTTGCTTGCTTTTTATTTTGAAAGCACTTCCATCACTGTATCTGTCTAAAGTCAATGGAGATAGCAACTGATAATTTGTTTCTCGCCCCATGATTTATTGTTGGTCTGTTTGGTGGGGGTTTTTTTCTGAATGTGAAACATCTATTGAGGGAACTTATGCTTTCATAAAATGCAAGGAAGGCATTAAATACCTACGAACTTAATTCACAAAATGAAAATGTGCAGCCACTCTAAGCTACTCACAAGAACAGATAATAAGGTGCGGTCTTGCATTTCATATCTTTCTGGGCTCAAATGTGCTAATCTGATGATTCACAAACCTTACATACCTCCCACAGTTAGATCCTTATCACCTGTGTTTTTTAAAATATCAATTTATCTGTCAGTTAAATACTAAAACATTCACCCCAAATGAATGTTATCCAAAAGCTAGATTTAAATTTCTCTTGACTTTGCAACTTTTAGAGTAATGCCTTCTGCTGAAACGGTGATTGAACAGAGAATTGTGTCGTCTGCTGTTCGACTTTGTATGGAGTAATCATAATTTACTGGATCAGGAGAGACAATGTGCTGGCTTTTGCTCAGCCTGAGTGATTAAGGTCCTCTCTAGGAAAAGACAAGATGTGTATTCCAGTGAATACTTGGAATATTAAAATATTAATGAAAGAAAGTGATGGAACTAAGGACACATCTGTAGAAGAGAGACCTTAGTCTAGAAGTACTTCTTGAAGCTTTAGGATTTATAGTACATGTCTGTGTTTGTGAGCTTTTATATATGTCTATTATTTACTACATTATTTATTATTTCTGTTTATATAATTAAGACAATCATCTAATCATCATTCTGTGGGATACAGCCCACTCTTCATACCTGCCTGCAGTGTGGAAATTGGTGATCTTGCAATGGACTATTTATATCCGCAGCTGAAGAAAATGAGAGGAGATAGGGAAGAAGCAAAGGCATGTTCCTTACTCTGTCCTTAGTCATTTTTCTTGTTCATAGGAGATCTGTTAAAGTAAGAATTTATAGATTCTGCCTGCAAATATCTGCAGTTACTTCCTTCCTCACTGTCTGATGCTCCCTTTGCTTCAGTACCTCTTACTATATGTTGTATACCGGTGAGACTTTGTATTTGCAGAAAATTGAGAGATTCCCTTTTTAATATACCTAATAACCAGAGTTCCTATTAGGGAGGAACTTAATTCTTTGGAATTCTGAGGAACATAGTTCTTAGTTAATAGGAACTAAGATGTTTTTTAAACTCTAAAGAGCAAAGAAAGACTAGAGGCAATACAAGAACTCACTTTTAAGAACTTCACTGCACTGGCAGTTAATGCAGATCTCTTTTAATATTACAACAGTAAGTACTTTGGTATATATGAAGGCAAACACATGAAGATAACTAAAGTAATGAAGTTGTTTCTGTAGGTTGAGAAGTGAAACTTTTGTTTGTTTGATGGTGTTGAGGAGGTATTATTTTAATACCTCTGTAGTTTTTAGGAAGGAAATATGTACCTGGATGATACCTGAAATCAATAAACTGAAAAGGGTAAGCTTTTCTGCAGCGAGAATTTTACCAGTTTCATCTTTCTCTCCTTATTTTTAGAAGGCTTTTATAAATCTGACCCAGCAGTTTTGGCAGATCATTTCATAATGAAGAAAAAAGGAATGTTCTCTGTTCATTCTGACATGTAATTTCCTAATAGTACATCTTCATCAGTGCATTAAAAAAATTTTGCAGCCAGGATCTCTAATCTGCCACTAAGCCGCAAAAAGGAGTATTTCTCAGCCCTTTTTCTTTTTTAAAGAAATAAAAACTTATATAAAAATCTGTACATTGCACTTAATAAACAATGTTAATTTATTTTAGAAAATTATAATATTCAGTATGAGCTACACATAGAACAAATTATTTATTCCCCCGGCAGGATTTGTATGTCCTCCAATAAATTGGGCTTCCCAGCTCTCATTTTGGATTACTTCTGAATTCCCCTGGGAGCCACTTTTGTGGCAGATTCCGTTTGGTTTCACAAGGCCTAAAGGGGGAAGACTTGGCATAGACCAGAAATCTCTCACATTAGGAACAATTTGTAAACCACAAACAGAGGCAGCCAGAGTCCGTCCCCAGAACAGGCTGCTCCTGTTAGTGCCATTGTCTGAAAAGGATTGGTTTGCCATTTCCCAGATGACCTGCCTATGTGTAGAGAGATGTGAAAAGTTAGAGACAAAAATGTTTTCTACAGAGTGAGGGGGGAGCTTTCTTGTACAGAAAGGAAGGAAATACCTCTGTGGGATTTTATTTTTTCCCCTCTTCGTCCAAAAAATACAAAGAGGCCCTCTGTCTTTAATGCGAATGTCGGCTTTAAATCTTTTAGGTTTGGATTAACTCTGTAAAAGAAAAAAAATCTGACAGGCTTTCAAATATGACGCAGAAAAACTTTTTTTTTTACCTCAATTCATGTTGTTCATTTGTAAAGCCAAAGGCTGGATGGACTGAATAGTAGGCGCCAGTTGTTCCTTCATTCATAGTTAGCATTACAATGGTCAGAATTAACATCCTAAGACCTACATTATCACTTTTGCTGTTTCACCAGCAAACATTTAATACCGGGTGGCTAAACGCAAGGACAGCTCTTTGCTACATTCTTATAAATTAAAAATCGTTATTAATAATAGGAAGGAAGAGTTGTAATTACTTCAAGTTGTACTTTTATGCTTTTTTTTCCTTGTTTTTAAGGAAGATGTCTAATTGCAACTTAATTATAAAATGTCTTGCAAAAATGTATTTGTGATAGACATTTCCTATTACCTTCTATTTTAGAAAATGAGTATTTCATCAAGTATGTCAAAGTCATGTTTTGCTTAAAAAGTGACTGTGCTAATACATTTTCTCCACTAGTATATTGTCTCCACTTCCCGGTACAAATTTTTTTTTCTCCATTGAAAATGTGAATTATTTTATTTTGAACCTGCCACTGCTCAGTGTTTACACCTTAGCTGACAGCTGTTGGCAGAAATAATTACTAGAATCTCAGGGCAGTATCTATGCCGTTTTGACATAGCCATTAAAAGTTTACCAAATTTTTGGTTAAAATACAATTTAATGCTTTCCGAAGAATCAGTGTCAGTAGGAATTTGAATACAAAAACAAGGTAAATATAACTTATATGAGAATTAGGGTTTTTTTCTGAAAATAATTCACTTCTTTTTTCACATATCTACATATCAAGTATCATTCTAAAATGCTCACATATGCCTGCTAAGAAATTAGACTTCAGCTGCTGCAAGCTACCTGCATTTGTCTTCTAATTAAAACTTGTAAAATTTCAGCTTTTATATTTTAGTTACATACTGAGGCTTAACCTTTGAAAGAAATTAGTCTCCAAGTAATAAAGGATTTAAAAGGATATTGTTGTGCAGCATTGCTACTTCTAACCTCTGTACAATGTAATTACATTATAAAGGTATTTTTAATACTGACTGCAAAACAAATTTCCAGTAGTATGCTTCGTTAAGTATTTATCATAATCCTTGCATCCATAATATTATTGATGTAGGCACTTGAGCATGAGTTAAAAGCGGAAATACCTTTTTTCCTTTGATGTCTATACATTGTGATGTTTGGTTTGGCTTTTTAGTGTGTTTTAGTTTTTAGTATGTCTACAGACCAAGTTATGAACAAAAGAAATTCCTATGTATTATATAAAGCAGTGTATAAAAAAAATACACAACTAAAAATAGTTATATGGTTTTCAAATATTTCACCATGTATTAATGTGTTAGATCTTCATTTAATGATATGGTGCATGCTCTTGTAATTACGTAAAGAGTTGTTTTCTTATTTCTCATTTTTAGGGAATCTGTTTAACAGGAGTCTGTGGCAGTGTGGTACAGCGAGTTCTGTGGGATATAACTTTAATCCATCTTATATTGCAGAATGACTGTAACACTGTCCAGTACCCATATGAAGGGTCAGAAACAGTTACATCCTGTTGGGGTCAATTGCAAATAGGAAATTGTGCTCATAATGTGTTGAAAAAGTTTGAGGGGGGTGGATTTTTGATAAATCTGATTTTAATGGAAGTGCCCATAATCAGCATAGTAGTATAGAGCAGCGTTGTGGTGGGGTAGATTCCCCCATGCAAAGAGCTAAGCAGTGTATCTTTCTACCAGCTTATTAACATAGTGCTTACTATCTATTGGATTTCTGTTGTGACTCAGGGGATTTTAGAAAGGAGTTCAAGTTTTATTTCACATTAGACAGACTAGAACAGTTCATTTAAATTTGCTTTTGATAGCCTCAACAAAGTAACTGATATTTCTAAGATTTTTTTCCTAGTTCTTGTCATGACATCATCACATTTTGTGCATTTTTCCCTTCAGGCAGCGATGATGTTCAGCTCTGGAGTGTTTTGGATGGGACTTCTGTGTATTCCTATGACAGCTTTACTTCTTGATATAGTATACAAAGTGTGAGTACAGAAATGCTGAGGTTTACAGAAGAAAGTAGTGACCTTTAAATGTGTGTTCTAATTCAATTCCGATGATTATATAAAATTGTTTTTCACCTTTTTTGTTTTTGAAAAAGTTTATTACAAGTGTTATTACTATTTTAAATGTTTCTATAATTGTAATTTCTTATTAATAAATATTTTTTGTTTTTAATTTGCAAGAACAGCTGATAAAATACTTTCTTTAGATTTGTTTTTTGATATTTCTTCCTGTAAAGCTTAGTTTTAAGTCTGGGAAAATGGATTTATAAATTGACTATTTATGTAAATGTTAAAACTGTCTGTTGTGCTTTCAAGAGAGTAAATCTGACAGTATTTACTTACATATATACTTACAGAGTAAAGAGAGCTACTTACAAGACACTGGTAGATGAAGTTCAGGAGTTGGAAGCGAAGTCTGAGGATCCTGGGGCAGTTGTGCATGGCAAAAGGTACTGTAAAAATCTGTAGAATGTTGTCTTTAAAAAAAAAAAAAACAGCTAAATATTTTAAGCCTTATACATATATCAAAGACAAAAGGTTATTTTTCAAAATCCATATGGACAAAAGGCATCTGTAAAGGGGCTTCAGGTCTACTGAGCCCCATGTTTTTTCATATGCTTACATGTAGGCTTTTACCAAAAGCTTCAACTGATTTGTTTCTTTGTAGCTGACTGTTTAGTTTCTAGTTATTAGGTATAGAACAAACTTGAGGTACGATTTTAATTTCGTCACTTTTCACTGTGTTAACAGTTAATACAAAATGAGTTTAAACCTGTATTATTCACTAGTATAGTCATGAATTGGGCATAAGCACAAAAGAAAAATTAAATTTTTATAAAACCTGCTTGGTATCATAGGGACAGACAACAAATCTGCCTAGGGTTTTCTGAAACTGAATATAATAACCTGGCTTTGTATGTTATGCCAGTCCAGAGCTAACTAATTTGACTAACCTCTATGAGGTAAGAAAGATTTTTAACTTAAGACTCCACAAGAATTCCCTTGTTACATCCTCCTTCATGGGCCAAGCAGGTAATTTGAAAAGGGAGAAGGTAAAATTGAACAACTGGACATTTTTTATGTGCAAACTCAGCATAAAGGTGTGCACTCACTAAAATACTCCAGACTTTTTAACCCTAGCTGAACTCGTAGCAAGTGCTTGCTGAATGGAGTATGAGATGACAAACCCCCCTCTCCCCCCCCTTCCAATTCATTAGTGCCATTTCACTGAACTAGAGCTTTCTTTCCTTGTCTTCATTTTCATGCGTTTTGTGAAGTCTAAAAAAAAGGCAAAACTGCTGATACTTGATTTTCCTGTTCTTTCTTTCCTTTGGACTGCTGTTCTTTTAGTATCTTCGTGGCAAAGGGCTTAGCCAAGGAGGCTTTTTTCCTACCAAGCTATGCACAGAAAGAGACCAGAAAAAACACAGTCATTTCTTTTATTATAGGTTCAATTTTCAGAAAGTACCTTTTGTTCATAAAGATACTTTAGTTCCCTTTCTCCTTCAATCTTACTTTATCCCACCTCCAGTTCAGTGGGAATTAGTTTACTAGGATTTACCAGGTTGAGATCAAATTACATCAGATACCAAGGTGATAACCACCATTTCTAATGGGGGAATATCCAGCTTGTATGAGTGTTTCACAAGAAATGTTTTGCCTCTAGTTGGATTCTTCTCCCCCGGTAAAATATACGAGTTCCAGGGGAGATGCCGAGAGACCTGGAAGCTTATCCCACCACTTGTGGAACACCTAGTCTAGTGTGGTGGGTTACATAAGAGGACATAACCTGCATACAGTCTCCCATCAGGCTCTATATGCTGTCTTTGTAGCAGCAGCTTCAGACTGGAAGTACTGCAAAATCCCCTAGTTGATGGCAATTCCTACTTCAAGCCTACTTTTCCTTCATCACTGCAAGACCCAACTACTGCTTGCAAGAGTAAATTCTCTTATCTTTAAAGGTAATCTAAATTGATTGTTACGGATCCTTTTCTCCAGTGGCAGTGCTCATTCAGGGAGATTCAGGGCAAGATTTTCCTCCAGATTAACCAAGTCATATATCAATGTCCTGAGCTTTGAGCCAGAAGCAATGTATGCTGCATATTCATTTGCAAAGAGCAAAAGTTGTAAAAGAATGAATTGCAGAAAAGAAAGCAGACATTAGTACTAGATAGTGATCAAACGGGAACATGTTGCGGATGTAGAAAAAAGTAAGGTAATGTACTTTTTTAGTATTCCATACCTGCATTCCCAAATTAAGCTACTTTAACTTCAGTTGTCTAGGCAGTATGCTTTTCCTTCATCCTACGTATAGCATGTCTTCCAAATCCCTTCTTATATAGGTAAAATGAACTTGGTGTTTTCACCACTGGTTTTATAATTAGGTTTTTATCCCACAATTAAGTAGGTATGAGGGCTCCATGAAGGTTTTTTAGTTACCTTCCAGAATGTCTTTCTTAGATATATTCATTCTCCACAAAGTTATTTTTAGACCTGTACTTTTCAAGGATACAAACATCAAACATCAACATTGGTGCAAATCAGCGGATGCTACACAACTTAATATTTCTTAAGGGTTTATTCCCTCCATTTTTAAAAATTATATATAAATTCAGGTAATAGAGTCAAAACTTCACTTTTTATGGATAAATGATTTTTTGTGAAAGAAATGATCTGATGAATTGACTTGCTTGCATCTTCAAAAATTTGATTGAACTTTTGTAAACATTTTTGAGTCTCCTAAATTATAGAAGCCTAGATGAACTAGTTACCAGTGCATAGTAAGTAGTTAAACTGGTAAGGAATGTCCTCTACATCTGTTTTAAATATGTACATGCGACTTTTTTATTCAAGCTGTCGTGCTTTTCATGCAAGAACAAACAGTCGTTTTTTTAAAAACTTACTATGTATTCTTCAGGACCAGATATTTTTTTTGTGTGCATACCTCTGGAAGAACCTTTTTCTGTTGTAGCAGAAGAAGGGATTTGTTCTCATAAAATGCCAAAAGAAGATCACTGCTTGATTAAGAGTTAACTGGAAATAGTGGGAAAGATAACTCGGAAACTTTTCCACTCTGACTATTCCCATCGTAAAAATTCTACAACACAAAGTAAGAGGCTTAGCTTCCATAGATAACAGGTCAGGATTTTTCTATTGGCTAGTTGCTGTAATCAGTCAGTATCTCAGTGTTATACTTACAAGGGGGCCTATAAGAAAGCTGGAGAGGGACATTTTATGAGGCCATGTAGTGATAGGACAAGGGAAAATGGCTTTAAACTGAAAGAGAGTAGGTTTAGATCAGATATTAGGAAGAAATTCTTTACTGTGAGGGTGATCAGGCACTGGAACAGGTTGCTCATAGAAGTTGCACCAATCCCATCCCCAGAAGTGTCCAAGACCAAGACAGATGGGGCTCTGAGCAACCTAGTAGAAGGTCTAGTGGAAGGTAGTTTGGAACTAGATGATCTTCAAGGTCCCTTTCAACACAAACAATTATACAATTCTATCAATTATATTATTGTTAATTTTTATTGCTGTTTTTTCAGCTAGAATATATTTGTTGCACATTTTTTAGAACTGTGTTGATCTCATATTGCATGCATTTAAATACAGCTAAGATTGTAAGGCTTTAAGTTTTGGTGTCTTCCTATCAAAGAATCTTAGGATTTGGAATTTTCTATTTAAATTGTAAATTTCCACTTCCAGTTGTTTTCTGAAAATTAGGATAAAAATTGACATTTACATTGAAATAATTTAAAATATTGTTCTTCAAATATTTTTATTGTATTTTAGCATGTGCTCTAAAAGTAGGGCATGATAATACAGTCCCAAAATCTGACATCCCTTGTATTTTTACAGTGATGATTTGAAAAGGTATTTAAAACATAATCATTGTAGGCTTAGGAAGAGCATTGCTATCATATCTTGCCGTTTCAGTGTAAAGATGTTTAGTGAGATTTTTCCCCAAAACTGTCCAAAAATACTTAATTCAGTTCTTCTGTAGACAAGACATTAAAATTTGGTTTATCCCATATATTTGTCAGTTAAGTAAGAATATTATCTTGAGCAAGAAGGTGTGAATTTTGCACAGCCACTTTTCCAACAGAAAGTAAACTTTCAATTTGGCATACTGTTGACTTGAGGGTGCCTTGATAGCATAAGTAATAGAGCAACTTCAGTGGATGAACAAATTGTGCCACGAGTGGAATTTCTATCACTGGATAGATTTTCTATCATTGTAATGAAATGCTACTAAGCCATTTCTACTTAAAATTGACATGACTAAGGTAAGAGAATACTTTTTTTGTATATAAACCATTGTTCAAAAAGTTTTTTTTCTGTTAACTTATATATAATGCTTAAGCAGAAACTACAGTATTAATACTTACTACAAAAATATTTCTATTGTGTTGAATACTACACTAACATGAATAGCAGTTCAAAATTGTGGAAATGTCTTTAGAGATATATACTGCAAATGCTGTGTCATAGAATCATTGTTTTTAATTCAGATCACTTAGAAATTATTTTTAGACCTGATAAGTGATTGGTCAGGTATACATAAAGTAGTATTTTTTTTTCTATAAATGTAATCAATTATCTGTTAAGGTATACATTTCATGTTCAAAAATAGTTAATATTCTGCTTGTCCATATAGGTACACACAATGAGCATAAGGGATTTAGTTAATATGATGTATCATTAGTTAATTATGAAACCATGTTTTCTGGGCTTCACATGCAGATATTTAAATAGTCTTTTGAATGGCAAGGATGATTCATAATAGAGAGCCCACAGGATTTCAAGTATAGAAAAAGAGCAGAAATCAATGCCTGAATAGTTGGAAGCATTTTTCTTTTCCCAAGTGTATTTCGTACTTATTTTGTATTTTCTGTACCAGCAATCAGATCTGTTCAGTGGAAACTTCATTATACATAAACTAAGACATGCATACTTCATGATCTTGTAAACTTAAGGTAGTATTTTCACTGCTTAGCATTTAAGCAATCTGAACATTTCACTCTGGAACACAAGGAAAGAATGATCGTACAAAAAATGCTATAGTAGGCCTGGTATGTTTTTAATAAAATATTTTTTTTTTATTAGAAAATAACACCTGTCAAAACAAACATTTCATAGAAGTTTGCTAATTTCAACTCACATTATGAAGGGTTTCACAGGTGTATTGCAAAGGAGATACAGCTGATAACTGTATCTAAGTACTTGCATGGTCTTCCACCTCTTTGACCTCCAATCTTACATGAAGTTATCGATTTATTTATTCACTTTCTGTATCCTTGTGGTTTAAATTTCAGTCCTTAATTTTTTATTAATGTTGTCACTTTAACAGCAGCTCTGAACCAAAAAGGAAGGCTCCTACACAGTCTAGAGGAGCAATGAGAATGGAAAAAAAAATCCTCAGAGAGCTAGCTTTGAAAAACACTGAGAGTAAGATGTGTCCCAGTACTTCAGCCTCTCCATTCTTGGTTCAGTCAGCGGATGCTGACTACTTTCCTGGTATTGGTACCTAATTCCTTTTTTACAAGGAAGTCTCATTCCATCTTTTCATTCAAAACATGGCAGCAGAAGCAGTTTCCCCTGCCTGTTCCCTTACCCTGTAGATTTTGCAGTTAGGATTTCTCTATGGATGTGGAAATAGTAGATCTGTTTTCCTTTTCCGACTTAGAAAAGCCAAGCTTTCACCTCCTGGTATATGCTTTAACCACCAGGCTGGAAGGGAACAGAAAAGGGAGCTAAACCATTAGTCCCTCCAGCTTAACCAGTGGTTCCGCTTCATATATAAGTATATACTCACTGAAGAAAGAATGAGCCTTTCTAATGTAATGGTTTGAATGGTAATCTAATGAGGAAAGCAATCTAGTTCCATTCTTTGTGCCGCTTAGTCTGGTTGATAGCCTGGGAAGGTAAGTCTGTTGAGCTAATTGACAAGAATATTAAAAAGTAATTTGAGTAATCAAAACTTGGTAACATAAGGTATGTGAAATTTGTTTTACTTACTACATCCTTACACAAGAGGCAGCTTTGGTAATCTAGCAAAACCATAACGAAATCAAATCACTGTATACTCAGAATAAACATAAGATACTTCTTTTTTTTAATTGAACTGATTTTTAGACCAGTTCACGTGGAGACGGGCTAGATTTTTCAGCATTTAAAGTGTTTAAATGATGGATAAATATTTCTCTGAAACACATACTCTAATTCACAGTGAATATCAAATCTAGAGGAAGACATTGAAGGGTTTGTGTGAGGGGTTTTTTAATATAGTCCCTTGCACATATTTAATATGTTATCAAAATTGTAAATTTTGAAAGCTTTATGAGCTATGGCTAGTCCACCTGTTATTTATTTAGTAATGTGGGTTTCTGTTTAAGAGAACTTTAGATGTAAGAAAGACGGACAGTAAGGAAACCCAGTACTTTGCTACTCTGTTCACTACAGTTTGCAGCATTTAGCTGATGTGTGAGTCTCGATTTGAAAAATGTTTAATACTCCTGATTTCCATTTGGGCTGGAATGGAGAGTCACTTGGGTCACACTAAAGCACAATAAACATATAACACAGCAAACTCAGTAGTGCTGGGAAGGAAGGAGGTGGGCTGAGGTAGTCAACCTTAGCAGTAATAGTAGTTATTTGGGTATGATCTCCAGAAGAACACCTTCTAGAGTTTCCTAGGGAATACGTCCTGCTAGAACACTTTTCATGGAAATAATATGTTTCTGTACATGCAGCTGATGACCATGAATGTGACTTTTCCTCCATCTTCTTTTCCCATCCCTTTGTGGTACTGTGTGAGTAGAGGCTAGGAGCACTTTCTGTGTTAGAAAAAGAAAGACTAACTCAGCCTGGCACTAATCAAGCCATGATACATCAAGGAAGACAGTGCCTTCCCTTCACATTTTGTGTTTCTAAAGGAGTCATGCTGAAAGGTTTACAATATTCATTTATTTGTGTTGTCAGCACACAGCAGTGTTTCAAACAGATATTTTATATTTTGTATATTTTCAAACATATTTTGATATCACTATATTGTGACAAGTAAAATCATTACCAGGGATCTGGACTTAATAATCTGTCCTTACACACACTCTTAATCATCATCTATGTAATTCATCAGGCACAATTTAAAAAGGAAAAGAATGGACACTTTTCACTTAATAATTCATTCACATTGAACAGACTCAAAGGAATAGTGTAATTAGTAAGTAAATATTTTTCACGTGTCCACTTTCTTTCTAGCTTAACTGAAAGAGCACAGCTACTGAAGAACGTTTTTAAGAAGAACCATGTGAACTTGTATCGCTCTGACTCTTTGCAGCAAAACTTGCTTCGTAAGTGTTCACTGACAAAAATTAATATCCAATAACACAGAAGTAAAGTTCTACTTTTTACTGCATTTATTTATAGTAAAGATGCTGTATCCTAAACTCATTAGATCAAGTTCTTTGCCTGTTGTTAGTTTCTCTTCATTCCTAAGATCATGCACAGAGTTCTTTCTGCTATTTTATAAGTGAAAAATTGTGTAAGAAATGGCATGGGTTTTTACTAATTGCTGAAAAGAGGTTTATCTCCCTCTGTTGACCTTTGTTGTTTTTATTAAAGCTTTAAGAAAAAACCTTAATTGGTTTCTATTTTCCTTTATATCTGCAGATGGCTACGCCTTCTCTCAAGATGAAAATGGAATAGTTTCCCAGTCTGAAGTAATAAGAGCTTATGATACCACAAAGCAAAGGCCCGAGGAATGGTGAAGGAACGCAGCTCTAGATTTAGGCCTTAGTACTTAGTTTTGTGAGACAGGCTACTAGATCTTTGCTGGGAGCTGTGACCATGGCCCAGTTATCAGAGATTGAAAGATCTATGATGGTCTTGTTCCATAAAGTTTGGATTTGTGTATTCAGTAGACATAAGCACTGTGCAACTATACTGTAAAACACCATCTCTAAATTTTTTAACAAGTACTTGCTTAGTCTTTGTAAACAGATTGGAATTTACCTTGTGTCTTGCCAGCTTGCTTATTTTACAATGAAGTTGAATCAATACTGGTCATATACTAGAAAGGCAAAGGTCAGATTGCTAAATATACTTTACATTGACAGATCAGTTAGCATCTGTGAAGGTTTTTAAGTGTTAATATATTTAAATACAGTTGATAATAAGCCTTTGATTTCAACAAGTGCTGAAAAAAAAGTATCTTAATGGTGTTAATTCACCTTCTTTAAGAAAGATTTTGAGATGTTCCTAGATGTTTGTGTCAAACGAACTTAAAAACATTTGCCAAAGAAATTCCATAAATGTTTTCTGTTGTTAGAAATAATTTGAAAGGAAATTATTTCCAGTCCTGATCTCAGAACTGCATGCTTGAGTCTCCACACTTGAGGAGAAAGTACAGTGAGTCTAATTTGAATGGCCTTCATGGCATTTGTTTTCAAAACTGCAAGTCTTTGCACCTTTGGCCTTATACAAGCTTTCCCCTTATTTTCATTAATATTGCTTATGTTGAATATGGCTGCCAACTTGTACACATATTATTTTGTTCAATTTTTAAGAATTGCTCTGCCTTACTTCTCTTTAGCAAACAATTATTTTTGTGATGCTTAGTTGTATCTGCTTATACTGCAGGTTCAAAAGAAAGTTTGTTTTAACTTATTTTTTAAAATTAATCAAATTTTCAACATTTTTATACTAAGATATTTTAAATGCATACATTGAAATACAGAGCAAAGCATGCCCTTCGCTAGTCTGTGGTATGTACTGATTTATTTGCACTAAAATCACTTCTTATGAAGGTGTGAAATACATTGCAGCAGTCTCTTTACAACTTATTGGTCATGCAGAATACCTATATACTCTCACCTTTAATTAAAAATAGAGAGGAATTGACTGCAGAAAAAGATATACACCTGGTATAAGAAGAAAAAAAGAGGGATGAGAACATTATGATACATTGGTATTTCTCAGCTTAACACCCAACAACCATCAGTTTTCAAACTAAGAAAAGCTACTTGAACTTCAACATTTACTTAATTCTTGCAACTTTTTAGTCCATGTTCAATTCTGGGTTTAAAAGCCATCAGAATTACATTTAAAACACAATTTTCTATAGTAGCAGTTCATTTTATTTTTAATTGTATTTCTGTGCATTACATAGGAATTGTCTTTTTTTTCTTTCAATGGAGATCAATTAGATTGAAAAGCAGAACAACTATATCCCCAGTGATCTGTTAAATTAAAAATTTCCTCTTTGCTCTCCAAATTGTTCACTTTCAAGTTAGAAATAACAAGTCATCCAATCCTATCTTTTCTCTGCCCTCTTTCATTCTTTCATACACTTACGAAAGGTGACTTTACCTCCTTGCCTTTCATCTAGCTAAACACCTAACATATCATTTATTGCACTCTCCAAGTTTCTTATGCTCCATTCTAAGAGAAACTTAAAAATACACATGGAAAGCCCAACAAAAGTCACTGTTGGAAAGTACATACTTAGGAAGGTGTATCAATGGGAAGGCAGTCTGCATTTCATATGCATGTTATGCAATGTCTTCCTCTCACTTTCCCGGAGTGATCTTTAAACAGAACACAGAAGACACAGGGACAAAGGGACGTATCCCACTAGAAACAGTACTGCCAGTCAGTCATGCAGACAAGAGCTGCCTTCAGAAAAGCCATTTCAGGCATAGATAAATAGATGGATCAATATGGGAGGGCCAAATCACTTGACCTAAGGCAAGAAAAAATTTGGGGGCATGCCCCTTTCCTAAAATGGGGTTCCCTATTTTCTATCATCGAAGGGACAATGACCAACTTAAAAACATTTCTGAAATTAACCATGACGCTTCTTTATAATCTTTCAATGTACTTAACTCATATAAAATGACTCAATCCATACATACTCTCTTTATGAGTAATTTTTTTTCTGTTCTAAATGGCTTACTTGCTGATTTTTCAGAAAAGGACATGACGACTAAAATACTTTGTAAAATATTTACAATGAGATATTTACATGATCTTATTCATCCTATTAAATAAAATTCTTTCTTACTATTGTAATACAGTTTGAGGAAAATAACACACAATATATCCCCAGTTAACTATCTTAAAAAGGAAGAAAGCGACTGAAACAGCTCTAATATCCTAAATTTAAAATGTAATTTAAGGTTTTTAAGATAGTCTTATCAGCATTTCATTCTTATATCTTTGCAGAATTTAAAGTAGTATTTCATAAAGTGCATTTTTCATTTTTATTACTTCTGATGAGGTTTTTCTCCTGTCTCTATATTTTTTCTGATAATTAGTGGTTGGAAGATACCAGTTCTTAAAAATAGCAAAAAAAACAGATGTGGCAAAAATTGTGGGCTTTGATTGCTCATACAATTCCATTTTAAAATATAAGATTATCTTAGCTATGTGTGCCCATTTTTAAATCAGGTCAAGTATACAAAATGCACTTTATTTTCACATTAAATAGACAGTAATATAATCTATTACCATCCTGTTAGTACATCTTACCTTTTTTAAAATAGGAGGATTCTGCTGATGTTTGTTTAAAGAAAAAAAAAATTTAGGCAAAAATGCTCTGAACAATGCCTCTGTTATTATTGTTTGAAAATCCAAATGTGCATTAAATATAGAATTCACATTGAGACTTCCATCTGTTTCATGTGCACTGCAAGTTAGTATTAAAAATTTCCATCTGAAAATTGAACCAGTGCCACTTAAAAATTGGGTATCTTATATAAATACTGTTGCTTGATTATTTTTAAATATATACATATATATATATATAAATTATTCAAAAGAGAAGTAACTGGAAACAAATTTTGACAAACTTATTGATAATTTGTATTTGGAATTTTTTCTTGCCATTTCCTAATTTTACACATATTTTTGCAAAGCAGTTTCGACAGATTTATACTTAGTCATCATTCTATTTGTATAAAATGATAAATAAAATATTTTGCAACACTAAGAGATAGCTGAAGATTCCTATACATCCACGTGCATCCATAAAATTCACCATGTTACAAAGATGAGCATTAAGTGTCTTAAGACTTCTGTCACGACATTTGAACCCATCTTGAATGATGAGTAATTTGGCATATGTGATAAATTTAAGGAGAGATGTTTTTTCCATTTTTTCTTCTGTGTTGTGTAAAAAGCACTTGTAGTTCTGATGAATTTATCATTCTGTCTGCATGAGGCACTATATCTAAATGTGTTCTGAAGCAATGCATGGTGGTTGTTGATTCCTGGTTTTTAATGCCTTCGTTAAAAGTCTGCTCATAATATATCAAGAAGCTAGCGCTATTTAAGCACATGAGTTTGTCGGTTCAGCTTCCTTGGTACTGGATGTTTTCACTCTTAACAAAACTCAACAAATGAGTTTCTCCTTCCTCCCCCCGCCCTCACTTCCCCAGTTTCCTCGCTGTTAACCAATAGATCTTTATTAAACAAAGGAATATTTTAGCATTCCAAACTTGGTTCCTGCTTATGCAAAGTGTTACTCACATAGGCTTCAACTGGACTGCCTGTCAGTATAAGCACTACTCATCTGAGCAATGATGTGCAAAGTTGGGTACTTTAGAGGGCTGATACTGAAATAAAAGTATATCCATGTGGAGTGTGATTTGTAATTGCAAAGCTGTGACCAGAACAAGACTTTTTTTTTAATCATATTTTATGGTGTTTCTTTAATGTAGAATAGAAGCCATAAATGCATCAATATTGTTTTTCTACTTCAGCGCAATTTTTCGTTACGATTTTCAGTGTTTGATATGTATGAACCACTGCAGAAGCGGTCAGTCCGAAACAGCAGAATTTGCATTCAAGGTAAAGTGAGGTTTTACAGCTGCACTAGGCCATTACTGCTGAAACTGTCATGGAAATTATGAAGCTGCATGAATGAAGATTTTTTGACTCGGTGTTTATGGTAGTTTCTCAGGTTTAGTTTTAACTGGATGTTAAATGCACTGTGTTTTTTAAATAGTTCTTTTAGTAACACATTCAGTTCTATGCAGTGTTAAATGTCATTTGGCATTTGGTGAATGTGCATGTTTTGAACTGCAAATTTTAAATGTTTTGTCTTTTAATTGTTAAAAAATGAATAAACTTTGCCATTAAATTAAGAAGCTTTGTTGACTTGATTGGTTGGAAATGCTAGTGATTACTTTCAGAAGAAAATGTATCTTGTCACTCTTGGGTTTGAATTGTATAAAATGGAACATACCAGAAATAGTATTACACAAATACCAAAGAGTTCCTATGTTTATTAAGGTAAACTGAAACATAGGAAATTGTTTTAAGGTTTTTTGTGTTGGGGTTTTTTAAAAACATTTATTTTGAGATGTCTTCTTCAGTTGTCATGTGAAGTCCAGAAAAGGTTTAAAAAAAAACCAACCAAACAAACAAGGAGCACTGGTATCTGCAATTTAGTGACTTCCAGCTGAGCCCTAACATACTCCGGTGGTAATACCATATTTTGAAAGAGAAGTATGCAGTACCAGAATGGTAAGAGTGGGAATAAGGAAACATCACCTCCCTTTCAGATGACAGTGATAAATACTGTATCCTTTGGCTATGATAATAGTGGGTATTTCGTTCCTGTAACAGTGCCTGCCACTGAATAAAAATCAATACATTCAAACCTAAACTAAGTTTTGGTTGTAAATAGGTGACTGATTCTTTATATATGCACTAGACAATGAATTTATTTTGTATTCTGTGCAAGCAGGTTTGATAATAGATCTTAGATGTCGCTGGTTTCACGAGACCCAGTCTTTTAGTGGTAGAGTGGGTTTAAGCATGTTCCACTTTGTGGTATGTCACCACCTCTAATACACTGGCAGCATGGGGACATTGAAATTATTCAGGTTATAATGCAGTTTATAATGATCCAGGCTCCCTTTCAAATCCTTTTCCTCCTTTCTTATGGCAAACATTATTTTTAAACTAAAATCATTTCACTGACCTGATATACACTACAGCCCCCTATTACACAAGTCATAGATGGAAAGAATAAAAAGAACAGAAAAGCATTTCTTGTGCCTTCGCTAATGAAAACAGGATAGCATGGAATTATAGCCTCAATGTAACTGTGAGTCAAAAACTGTTTCCATGAGTACTGTGGAGCAGTAGCCACCTCAAAAGCATACACACCGTTCAGAGTACTTCAAGTCCACACAGCACATCACAATAGGCAGCAAAACAGCACACTGAAAACAGACTTCATCTCCTTGGTGTTGCTGTCAAGCTGTAACTGAACAGTAATGGCAAAATAATTTTGAAATTGTCACTTTGTTTTTTAAATTCAAGTGGGATTAGTACGACAAATAATCCATGAGTTTACATAGCCATATACTATACTGCTTACCTAGTTTCAAAAATCCTTCAGGCATTCTTGCAAGTACTTGTAATGTTTATCCTAGCACTGGAGAGTCTTGTTACATTTTGGAGATACCTGCTTAAGAATACCAAAGTGCAGAAACACAAAACAAATGGCATGTTACTATTATTTGTAATCCACAGAAGACTTGAGTTTCATCTAAGTCATTACCAAGTAATGGCAAGCAAAGCATTTATTGCATCATGTATGAATGACATTTATTGTGTGAATATTCTTTCATTTTGATTTTAGATTGAAATCACCCTAGAAAAAGGAGTATGAACTAACTCCAGAATTACAGAAGAAATAGTTAAATCTACTTTGTTAATGTGGCAGTAATGTAAGTACTGCCTGTAAATGTTACTTCTGATAGCAAGCAATTGCTTTTGGTTCAAGCTTACATCCAGCCCTTCAAACTGTTTCATTAGTCATTAAAACTCTTACCAGAATGTCATTTTTGTTCTGTCTGCAAGTTTTAGGAAAATTTCCTATCAATTGTAGGAGTATCTAGTGCCAATAGGTCCTTTTCATTAGGAAGGCAATTCAACATTCTTGCCCGCACACCGAATCCATCTGGGTCGGAAACCACAGGCACAGGCAACAAGCATTTCCATCCATAGGCTTGTATTCTGGCCACCTGCTTTTCTCTCCCTTTAGCTACTGTACTGTACCTACATGAACAATAATAGATTCTTTTTAATTTACAGATTCTTTTTTGTCTATCCATTTGCAGATGGTGCATAATCCCCACCTCACCTGCATCACAGGTAACCCAGTACAGCTATTTTAACTATACATGATCTTTCCCACCCTTACAACACCATCTCCAGGACTTACTGCACTCTGGCTACTGATCTGTGAAGTAGTTAGCACTCTATAAAGTCACAGGCTTATCTAAGTCTGATTCAATGAAATTATTCCTGTGTGTCAAGTTATTCAAGCATTTTATGAGAACAAACCCATTATTCAGCATCAGGGGAAGAACGGAAGTGGCTCAGAGGTGTCTTCCTTGCTAGACTGAGTTTCACTCTAAATGGCAGACTTCACAGCCTCTCCTTGGGCTGAATAATCATTACAGTCTAAAGCTGTATGCAAGTGTATCAAAAACTGTCCCTGTGTTAAAACTCTGACTGCAGAGCCCACTGAGACCGTCGCAGTGAAGCAGCCTGGCCTGTTCGGTGTACAGCACCGAATGGAAAGGGGCAGTGACTGAGCCCAACTCACAGCTATCTTTGCTGCATACAGCCTTTCTTTGATGAAAACACTGAATTTCAGCCACTCACCACCTGTGTCAGTTCCTTTGATGGCTTAATTACTCTTTAAAGGTAAATAAATTGCACCTTCTTAGTTAAAATTGATGAAGTGTCTGCTTCCCGAAGGGGTCTGTGTTGCCTCGGTTTACTAGATAGAGATTTTTACTAATTGGAGACTTACTATAAAGTCTCTACTATACTTGTAAAAATCCAGTTTAATTGGTTTACTGTTTCTGCTGTATACAGGAATGGTCAGCAGATCTCACAGCATGCTTCCAAATAACAGGGCTGATACCTATTGCCATATTCAGTGATTTTTCAAAAAAGTTACTTGATGAACAGTCCCATACCTAGTAGCTATTCAAAATATGCGGGAAGAGTCCTATGAAACATCATAGGTGACCAAAAATGTACCTGCCCTTGAAGCTTGTTTCTAAAATAAAATTGCAAGCCTGAACACTTACCCTTCAATTAACTTCCCAAGTGCTTAAAATCTAATTTTTAGTAAAACTTATACAAGACTGTATATCATGATTTAGGTTGTAATTAACAATTACAGCATTCAAGCTAAAGTCTATTACTTAAAACATCATTGTGTACAACTTGTCTTTCTGCTTAGAAACCGCATTACCAGCAGTAATGTCTGTTGGATTGTAATGTTAATTGTGCAATAACAAACATATTAAAAGGGTTATTTCAAAATATTTTTGTCATAACTACTGATTACTAGATATTTGTTAGAAAAAAACGTATTCAACTCTTGAGGAAGAACCAATGAAGCTTTTCTAAAATACTTGTAAGATAGGTCACCTATAAGGTACTTTAACAGATTCTATACACAGGGAGTTTAAGGCTGATAAAACAGGAAAGCTCAGCCTTTGATATTGTAGATTCTGACTCACAGAATGACTTCGTTTGTTCACAAAAATAAGTATACAGAGAAGCCATTTAATGACTGCATTTTTTTCATGTGTATTTTACATTTGCTTACTACGTGTTTGGTTTAGATACTTTTTTTTCTTCTTCCATTTGGTTTGTTGGTTTACTTGGGTGAAGGAATGTAGAAGGGCAAACAAAATTTATTCCTAGTGCAGGACGTTTAGTCTAAAATAGCAGCTAATCAGTGTCATGTTCACCACAGCTGCATGTAAAAGACTTTAATGAATCTATTAGTTTGCGATATAATCAGAATTTTATATTATATTAAATCTGCACAACAGGTGCAGCTGAAGATGTAAATCATTTTAAAAAGCAAAATAAGCTATTTTAACAGGAAAAAATACAGAGTAGTTACACCAATCAGAATCATCAAACACTACCAGTACAGAGTCATACAGATGACACAACATTTCAACCACACAGTTTATTGGTAATTTGTTTGTGTGTGTGACTACTGAATAATTAGTGTTGTCAATACTGTAAATACATTTTAAATTACAAGCTTTTCTTTACATTTTATACATGGCTAATTTTACAAAAAAGAACTTCATGATCAGTCCAACTTACACCTTGCTGAGCAAAAAGCTGACAATAAATACTTCCTTCTGAAAAATGCTTTATGTAGAACACAATTCTTAGAATTTTATGTGGAGAAGTTATTGGTGATATTGCTGAATACATTCTGCTTCCCTTAAAGGTAATTTGGCTACTTGAGACTGGCTTATTTTCAACTAGCCTAATTAGTACTAGTTTTATCTATCATAGTTAAAGTTTACTATTACAAATATGCAGTGTAAGTTCAGGTATGTGTATTTTTTAAAAATCTGTGCATTTTGATATCTAATAAAATTCTTCCTTTTCACTGCTCATGAAAGTAGTAAGCAGTCAGCCGTTTCAGGTATCCTCTTTAGTAAGTATTACTTCTCTCTTACTTCTCAGGCTTATTGCTGCTTTATAGAACTAGTCCGATTATTATTAGTGGAATGCAGCCACTGTTTGTTAACTAAGTTAACTGCATTTTACCCTAGTAAAATGTTATTTATTACACTGTGAAATGAGTACCTTTATCCTAAAATGGTTCTTTTACTTGTCTCTAAACACATTCTGCACAAATTAGGCTGAGCGATCAAAGCAGTCCATTTCTAGAGCAACAGTTTGGGATGTTTTACAGCTCATTTGTGAGTGTGATCCAAGTTTGGGAAATGCAATCCCAAGCGAGACCTTGTACTTTTCAAGGGCAACTCACCCACAGGAACAGTTCTGACTACTACACTCACACAGCACATCAGTGTGACACCCACCGGCAGCAGTCCCTCTGCTTCTGAAGGCTGTGTTACTTCTTCACAACTCTTTTCAGCTCTGAGTAAAATCAGAGCAGCTCTTCCCAGCCAGGGCAGGTTCTGGCTGGAGAGGATACCCAAAGTACGGTGGTGACACCAGAAATCCGGTTGGCTGGGTCAGGTGGACTGTGTGGGCTGTCTGGAAGCAGCCAGATGTGTACGGTGGAGGTGGTGACGCCACAAGGCACCCTGGCTCTGCCCGGGGGAAGGAGAACCTCCGAACTGAGCCACCAGTTGAACTGGAACTTGTCGCGGTACTGGACTGCCTGGATGGTGTCCTGAAGCTTGTGGAGGCCAGGATCATGGGAAGAGCCTCGGTCTGATAGCTCCGCAGAGAAAATCGTATTGGTTGCGATGGTTGTTTAGGTCTCAAACATGTGCAACAATAAACGGCTACCAGCGAGCCCACAATAATGAAGGCAATAAATATTGATCCAACAATGAGGAATGGAACGTAGATTGGTTCTGGGAGAAGAAAGAAAAAGAAAAGCCGTGCAAATTAGCCTACTGAAATAATAGGTCTGCTGTATAGAAATATAAACTCCACACCATTTATAAAGCCGCCCATTTCAGTCCCACTAACACACTGAGCTGCTCAGAAGACAGAACTTTCAACCATTATCACTGAAACAAAATTAAAGTTTAAACCTTGTAGGTTCCAGGGAAATAAAAATTTCTTTCTTTTGACAGTTTACTAGTTACCAAAGGTAAAAGCTGTTTATACCATGTTCTGCTTGCTGGTTCTTGGGCACTGCTCAAGAATCTCACTCCTGTCCTCCTCCCTCATTCCCCAGACCGTCGGGACTGTCTAATATAACACCATGAATCTGCAGGCGAAGCTCAAATGCTGCAGGTGCTGTTAAATCACTTCCATTCGAAAGGTGGAAGATAAGCTCAGAACGTCTGACTTGGGAAACCAGTCTCCGTGTGCGCTGCCGGATTCCTTTTGTTTGGGAAACTGACGGTCCCTCGCACGGTGGGGCTGTGCCTGCAGAGCACCACTCTCACCTCCGGGAGCAACAAAGTTAAACAGGCACAGCAAAGTTTGCCCATGCGAACATAAAATATAAGTGTGCCTTTCAGTCGAGATGACTCCAGCAGCCGGTCCCCTCGGACCGCGGAGCTGCCCCTCCCCTCTCGCACCCCGGGCGCCCGCTCTGTTTCCCGGCGCAGGGGCCGCTCCGCAGCCGCGCTCCCGGCGCCACCGCCCCGTGCGCACCTGGAGCCGCGCCCGCCTCCTGCCCACCCGATGGGACGGGGCAGGGAGCCCCGCAGCCGGGCTCGGGCCGGGGGATGCTCCGTGGGGACTGGCTCCCGCCCGCCTCGGGACGCGCGGCCGGGCACTCACGGGCGGTGACTCCCGGGTCCGGGGGCTCCCGGTCGTTGGTGCAGCCTCCCTGCTCCAGGCGAGCCTCGGCGGCGGCACAGCAGTAGCGCAGCGCGCAGGAGCCGCAGCAGATGGTGGCGGCCGCCGTGTCGAAGCCCTCGGGGCACTGGAAGCCCTCGTGGTAGCCGCCCTGCCCGTCTACCCAGCCGTGGCAGTACTCGCCGCCGCCGGGCTGGCCCCCGCCCCCGCCGCCCAGCAGCCCCAGCAGGAGGCAACGAAGCAGCAGCAGCGGCAGCTCCCGCCGCCGCCCCGCCATCTCCCCGCCGCCGCCGCCCCGCTGCCCGCCCGCCCCGACGGGGCGAGCAGGGGGCGGCCCCGGGTGCCGTGCGGGGCCTCCTGCGCCGCGTCCGGGAGCTGGGGGGCAGCTCCCCCCCCAACACACACACACCCGGCCCCCGCAGCCGCGCCCCCGCGGGGCCGCGCCCGCGTTCACCTGCCGCGGCTCCTGTCGCCTCCCGCGCCCTCCGTCCCCGCAGCATCGCCCCGCACCTCGCTGTCCTCCCGGCCCTCGCGGCTGGGCTGGCCCCGCTCCTTACCTATCGGTCGGATGGGGCTGGGTGCGGAGGGATTGGGCCAGGTCAGCCTTAGCGTTCTGGGGGCGTCTTCCTCTCGGCATGCCCCGTGCCCGGCCTCTGCGCGAGACCTGCGGAGCTGGAGTGCGGGAATATTCCGTCCCGCACACCCAAACGTGCCCCTGCCTCCCCGCCAGCCTGACGCCGCGAAGCAGAAGGGTCTCCTGCACTGGCAGTTTATTAAAGCAGCCCTGTGTTTCTAAGGGTTAAAAAACCAAGCACAGCGCATGCCTTATTGCAAGGACCCTTTGCTTTTTAACCTGTTTTCCTTCCTCGATACTTTTTACGCTCAAAGACATAGCAGCATATTCCCAGAAGATTTATAGCCTCTTTTAGTCAGACACGAGGCCTGTCACCTATATTTTCTAAAGGGAGAGAGTGTGTGTGGGGCTGGGAAGGAGGGACACATCTGTTCATATGAGCATCCGATCCTTTTTCTTCTGGAAGAATAATTGCAATTCACCAAGCAAAAACCACAAAAGGAACTGCTTATTCATTTATCCTGGAGGAAAAAAATATTTTAAATTAACTGAGCAGATTTGGACTTCTGGTTCAAGCAAAGAAACATTTCTTTAAATGATGTCTCCCCTGTGTGCTGTCTAAGAGGCACTCCTGCTCGAACGGTGAAAGTGCTTGCAAAACAAGCATTATATTAAAGCCATGCTGAACAAAAGAATTCATTTTTCCTGTATCTGAAGCTTCCTGCTATAATTTACCGCTGGGGTATGAATATGTATATCAGAGTCTGACCACTTGTCCAACATTTTGAATGCCCATGTCACTAATTTCCAGAGTTGGCAAGTTTAGTGTAACAAAAGGAACAAAGTGTGCTGTGTACCAGCAATAAAACTGCGCGCCCAGAGCCATCTATCAAGACATTAGACTTCTGGCCAACCCCTAAATACAGTCCACAAGCACAATATTTGTGTTTGTTTTTCTTTTAACTAATCTACTCTCTTCTTTTTTTTTTCCCTCTGACCCTTTTTTTCCCTATTTTGATTTCTTTAAGTGTAATCAGTACCACCAGATTGGAAAAGTAAACAAAAAATTTGTATAAATGAAAAATATTTTTCATGGCTATTGAACAGATATAGCTTTATAAATAACAAAACTGGATTTTAAAGAAAAACAAATAAATTTTGAACATGAAAATGTGATATTCTGTCCTCTTCTGCATTTTCATTTTGAAACGATGATGTGAATTGAAATTTACCAGCTGTCCTGACTACAAGTTCCTAGTTTTTATAAGCCAATGTTAAATATTAATATAGTTTTGCATTTACTTCACTGTGGTTTTAGAGCAAACATAACCTTCATGGAATGTTTTAAAATGTATGGTTTTTAAAGGCCTAATCCAGCTTCCAGGAAGGTCAAAAGGAATCTCTATGTTGACCAGGATGAGGCTTGGAACAGGAGCTCAGTAAGGTCTTCATGGTGCATTTAGCTGTCTCAGGTGCAGAGAACAGAGGGACAACAGAGCCGTCCTCTTAAATCTGCCACATTTGATGGGAATCACTGAGTAAATATGTCACAGCTCATATGTTGATTTTGTTAATTAATTCATCAGCTTCCAAAAAAAAAAAAATGGTCCGAAAAAAAACCTTCTGAGATATATATGAATATATATATACATACACTTCAGATCTTAAGCTACTCTAGGAACTGCAGAGGTGTTGTTCTGAGGTGGGGGTGGGAAGGAAACTGAGGGGGATTCCAGTCCACAGACATCAGGAAGGTTTTGAGCTGGGTTTATTTCTCCTTACTTGTTCCATCTCTAATGCTTGGGTTGTTAGGCAGAGGCTTCTCTCTGCTTCCCTCTTGTGTAAGGTAATGGCAGCTGTACAGTCTCCTGCAAACGGGCACAATTAACCTTCTCTTTATTTGAATCCCAAACTGCCCCATCCTGCAAGAAAAATCCTGTAAGATTTTCTTAATTATTGGATTGCAACTGTGTGTATGGTTGGTTTATTTTTGTATGGATAAATGGCATTTCAATCACTCAAGTGGAGTTATTTCACTTCTGCCAAATAAAAGTCAGAGGCACATTGCAGTACTACTTCTGCAAATACTACCAACCTGGAAAACTTGAAGATACATGAGGAGTTTTCCGATGAACTGCTGAGGTCTTAACTGACTTCTCTGGTCTTACTCTTTGCTTCCTCTGAAATACTGATGCAGTTTACAGAATGTGCTGTGACTCTGGTGGAGATGAACAGGATTGTTCTGACCTAGACAGTCAAAAAGCCTTTGCTTTGCTTCCCTTTTGTAAAGGATGCATCTGGGCAACCACATCCTTTAACAATTTGACATGCTAGCAGATTCATCTGCACCAATTTATGGCATTTGCTTTAAACTAAACCTTCAAATAATTAAGAATACAAGAGAAACAGTTGCAGATTGTTGGTGAGCACCCTTCATCTGCAGTTTGAGGACACTGGGTGGCTCCAAGTTGCTCAGCTTTGGACTGGGTAGTGTTCCTACAAAGTGCCTTTGCTGACTTTGCTTATTATTTATTCTTAGCTGAAGCCTTCCAGCTTCCAGGTGATATGTCATCAACTTAATTATATCATGTTAATTTTGAATGAGAAATACTGTTTTTAAAAGCTCATATAATGTTTCAACTGTTGTTGTTTATAAAGCTTAGTATTAGAACTAATGAAGTTGATATCAGTCATATAACAGGCAGAGAAGATAATTTCATTGTAGTTTAACGTTTTATTATTTACCAGGCTTTTCTTACTGTCTCAACAGCAAACCTATGGGGAAAACACATTATAGTACTCCTCATTTGCCTCACTGTGTAAGATCAAACAGTTTTTCTTAAATGACTTCTGATCTCCCAAACACTTCTAAATAATGTCACACTTCTGTCTTGACTAGGGCAACGATACATGAGCTCAGCTTATATCTTGGTCATTTCACCCTGGCTCTTCATTAAATTTTGCTTTGAGTTTCGAAAAACAGAAGGGACAAGTTGAGTTACCAGCTTCTAAAAACAGCCTGGTGCAAGCAGATTTCCCTTTAAAAATAAAATCAAAATAATATACCATCTAAAGCAAGCCCTTTAGCTACGTGAGTTGCTTCATCAAGCACATAAGGACTGCGTTGAATAAAATCCTGTATGCTGTTCTTTAAAATGATATCCTTATTCTTGGCTGGTTGAGAAAACACCCTTCCTGTAGCCGCCTTGCTGGGAGAGCCACCTGCCAGGCCACAGGCATCTGTGTCACCTGCCAGGCCACACACATCTTCCAGACTGGAAGGGCTGGCAGGAGCGCTGGGATGTGCTGCAGACTCAGCCCAACATCCCAAAAAGGAGGCTCCAGCTGCGTCTCTGCTCCTCCTCTGACTGCAGAGCCTCGTCCCATTGCCTATATCAGCAAATTAAGATGGACCCATGAATACCATAAAGTGTGTTTTGGTTAACTGAATCAAGGCGAAACGTGGTGCTTTTCTTCTTCCTTTTGCCTTGCTTCTTTTTCACTATTCTTTGGTATTTGGGAGGGAGGGATATTTCTGATCTGTTTTGGGTTGGGGGCGGCAGCTCTAACAGTCAACTTTTTATGATTTTTTTCTGGGATTTGACCAGCACTGCGTGGTTTTCCACACCAGTCAGGAATATCACCATGTTTCCAGAAGTCTCTCAGGAATACTTGAGGGGCAAGGTTATGTGGGCCAGCTGTTAAAGGCAGCACCACTTACGTTTGCCCACAGGTAACCCATTGAGAAAGCAGCTTTTGGAGACAAACACACGTCAGGCTATCTCAGCCTAATGACTGTCAAAGTGAGATTAATCATGCTTTAAGTGCCTTAGGGCTCACTCAAGAAGTAGAATGTTGGATTACTGGTGTCCTGATCCACGTACACGCATATCGCAGTAATGGTTGGTTATCTGAAATCTGTAGCACTGCTAGGTGGAGTTAGGCTCAGACTTCAGAAATCATCATTCTCCTCCTCAGGCATAAAGAGCAGAAGATATTTTCAAGCCAGCAATGCAGACATCCCTATTCAAGGAACATATTATCCCGGCCAACGCCCACCTATCCTTTAGAAGATCACTCTTGTCTTACTCATGAGCTCTATAGAGACCACGTTATGAAAGATGAAGAGATTTGCTTACATACAATAACTTACATGCACCGAATGTATCTCTTCTGTACAACCACAGCGGTGCTCTCTGTCTCTGCATCGAGGCACGCACAGAGCTGTTAGAAGTAGAAAAGCAAGGACAGATGTCTAGAAGAGATAGGAATTGGTGATCTTATGGGATGTGCAATCACCTTCACTTCACTCCAGCTGTGCCTAAAAATAACCTGTCTTATGGCTACCAAACAAGGTTTTCTGAAGAGGTGTTTAATTTGCTTTTAAACCAGAATTTCCTGTGCTTTTGAATTCAGAAACAAATTCTACAAGCAACAATGCTCAATTCTAAAAAAATCCAGTATGTAATTACACCAACCACTAATAGAGCAAGAGCCAATACAAACCTTAAACAAAAAGTAAAAAATAAAGTGTAGAAGTGACTGTTCTGTTGTATTTCTAACAGTTGTTTTCAAAGTACTGAACACAGGGACATGTTTTGACAGCCAAAAAAAAATTGAAAAATGGCCACATTTTGACCAGTTTCACCTGAAAACTGTTAATCAGTTGTAATTTGGCACATAGTTCCTTCTCTATAACTTGCAGAGAAAAGAATGAATTATTGCTATTAAATAACTATGTTTTCTAACAATCTTAACTGCTGTAACCATTCTTAAACAGTGCCAAGCTTACCAGCTAGAGCTCAAGAGATCAGTATGCTATTGCCAGGCAATTCCCTAATCCCCCAAACAGTCATATTAATGGATAGTGCAACAGAAAGGTCAGAGGAGAGAGATACCATCAGTCAGACCCTTGGTTGACTGCTTGGTTCTGCAGCAGAGTGTGCATTTCTTTTTCCTTGCAACAGAATCAATGACCAAAAAAAAGTGAAAGGATATGAGAGAACATGACATTTGAGTGTAGAAAAGCATAGAAAGAAAATGTGCTTATGAATGAAAACAACTGTTGGTTTTTTTCACTCCAACTGAGAAAAAAATGCAAACATTAAACAAGAAAACGTGAATACATACCAGTGCTTTTTTTCTTTTTCTCCAAAATAAATAATGCTGAATATGAGGGCACTGTTTCAGTGCTTAATTAACAGAGTGCCTAATAATCGTATGCATAAGTTTAAAAGTACGCAGTTTCCTTTTTTGTTATTATGAAATGAAAGCATGAGAATAACTGACAGTTAATGAAAAAAGAAATCTCCAGATGGACTAGTTATAGAGTGATTTTAGCCTTAAGATGCATCCTTTACAGAACTAAGCAAGAGCTAGTTCTTTAGGATATATTAATATCTACCACTAGTATTTTGCTTATTACACATGAAAGTTGTACCCAGATAATTCATCAGCAATGGGGTCTCTGGATCTAAAAGAATAATTCCTTTGTAGCACTAAACCTGGTAAACTAAACTGATCCCTTACACTTTAGCCATCAACCAATTAGATAATTTTATTAAATAGTGTAAACAGGAATTTTTTAAAAAATCCTTATATTACTGCTGTTACAAATTTAATCTGGGCATTAAATAGCAGCTTTCCAATGCTGAAAACAGGGCCGAATTCTGCATCTTTGAATATGGACACATTCCCTCAATTCCTCTGGTTTAGGTCCTCCAAACCTGCTTCCTCAGGCTACATTTCACCCAGGTAAGAACCACCTATCCAGGTTTGCATTTATATCATTGCATATTCTTAAAAGATAGTTGTGTTTTGTTCATTCATTGTATTTGTCCTGTCTTTGGTATGACCTCTTAACACTTCCTACAAGCAGATTTCCCAAAGTACTTAAGACATTTCATATCTGAAGAAATTAGCATTTGGTGACATAAATATTTTGCTAGTAATTTTTTTGATGACAGCTGAACATCCAACAGTTGTCTTCATTAGGCTGTCCTTTTTTCTGAAATAATACAGAGAACTGGAAGTCCTATAAAGTGTCTGAATAGAAGTCTGAATGTGCTCTCTAAATGATATTACCCTGTATTTTCAGGCATGCATTTTATTTGCCTTTGTGTTACTGCCGTGGTTTAACCCCAGACGGTAGTTCAGCCCCTTGCAACTGCTCACTCACTCCTCACCAGTGAGGCAGGGAAGAGAATCAGAAGATTGAAAGTGACAAAACTCATGGCTTGAGATGAAGACAGTTCAATAGGTAAAGCAAAAGTCAGACATGCAAGCAAAGCAAAACAAGGGATTAATTCACTGCTTCCCATGGGCAGGCAGGAGTTCAGCCACCCCCAGGAAAGCAGGGTCCTTCACATATAATGGTGACTTGGGAAAACAGGAGCCATAACTCTGAACATTCCTGCCCTTTCTCCTTCTTCTCCTAGATCTATATGCTGAGCATGATACCATATGGTATGGAATATCCCTTTGGTCAGTGGGGGTCAGTTGTCCTGGCTGCGTCCCCTTCTAACTTCCTGTGCATCCCCAGCCTCCTCACTGGTGCAGTGGTGTGAGGAGCAGAAAAGGCCTTGACTCTGTGTAAGCACTGCTCAGCAATGACTAAAACATCTCTATATTATCAACACCCTTTTCAGCACAAACCCAAAACACAGCCCCATACCAGCTACTCTGGTAGCACAAAACCAGCACAGTTGCCCTCTCACCTGATTCACTCTGGTCTTGTCACAATCCTTCCAAAACTGGCTGGTCTGTTTGACTGTCTCATGAGATCTATCATCCTCAAACAAGTTAGTAACTTATAAACTGGCTCCTATCATCACCAAAAACTCAGTTCAATAGAGCCAGGCACAGTCTGCATTGTGTCCCATCACAGTTCTCCATGGAACAACCTCTTCAGTTAGCAACCTCTTCATCTCCCTTGCCTTAGCTGGAGAGATAACAACAGGCTTCTGTGCTTGCTTCCCATGGCACCTTCCTTCATGTGAACAGCTGCCAGCTGTGAGCCTTTCCACCGCTGGAGGTGCCTGCAAGGTGGGCTGTGTCCCTGGCACAGTGTATATGAACAATTCTTCTGTCACTGTTTTCACTACAGCAAGTAGTGACTTTCAAACACTGTGTCTGCTCCTTGAGGGGCCTGGACCTCTTGCACCTCCATCTTTGTGAGCAAGAGCAATAACTATGAATTCAGTGGCAGCTCAGGGTTGCTAGCACAAGGTTGCTGCTGCTCAGGCCTCAGCTTGAGAAGGATTGGGTTGGTTTGCAGTGGTTAACCATCCAGAGTAGATTTTCACTGGAGAACTTCCAGTGGGCGGCCACTAATGTGATGTATAGCCATCTCTCCTAATATCCCCTCTGCTTACGTCTCTGCTGGAATGGAGAGAAAAAGACTTTTACAGCAACATTGGACCTACTGGCTTGTTAGGGGCTCCTGGATCAGCCTGGGAGTGATATCTGCTCAAGCCAGATAACCCCATGAACACTCTGTCCTTTCCTGTCTTAGTCACCACATCAACTTTCCTTCTTGGGAGATAAAACCTTTGGGAGAAGGAACAAAACTGTATCTCATGCTCACTTACATGCTTAGCTGTAGTCATCAGATGCCAGTCCTGAAGGCCAACTGTACTTCAGTGACACAAGGAATAAATTAATTGTGTCACTGAATCAAAACAGTTGTGAAGCCTGATTGTTACTCAAAGGAAAAATTGTGTAGGAAGATATTTTTGAATGCAAAACCAGTACAGGCTATACTTTGCCATGTAGAAAACCTAAAAAGGACTAAATCTTTAAAGAACTATGAGTAGATTCATAAAATGTTTTGTTGAACACGTTAGTTATTTTGGAGAGCAGTAGTGTTGGCTTAAAATATTTAGCTTTTGAATTTGACTTAAAGTATTTATGTAGACTGAATGTAGTCGTGTGTTTGGGGAATTAATAACTTTACTTCTAAGTATTACTTATTATTCTTATATACAACAGCCTGAGGAAATTTTCATTTGCTTATCTACATTTCAGTCTCTTTGCTTAGATTTCTTCTGGGATCTGACCTACAAAAACAGCTGGATTTATGATACTCTAAAGTTTACTGCAAACACTTAACAAATACTCCTATTTCAGATATGAAATTTATAGTGTTTAAATATAGTCTCCGATGTTATCATTTTTGCTGTTTACTGAGCAAAGCAGTTGTCAAGCAAATGTAAAGGAAGCAGCTAATAGGTAAATATGCCACGGAAAGTAACTGCACATCGCCATCTACAGAGCAGGCCGGGGATAGGACTGGTTTATCTCTGGGAGACATGAGAGAGGGTACACTTAACCAAAAAGTGTCACGGATTTTCCTCTTCTGGCAGCAGTATCTGTTGATGCAGAGCATGCGTTGCGAAAGGGCCATTATGATACAGACTGTGCGCAAGGAATAAGAATTGACACAGGGTGTGGAGAGTAATTATTTCTCTGAATGATGTTGTTTATAGTATCAAGGACATGTTCCACAGTATGGCCAGGTGAAACTCTGCAGGAGAGCAGGAGGAGTGCATATCCCGATCCTGGTGGGAGAGCTCCTGTGGGGATGCCAGGCTGCAAACCTCACAACAGCCCAGTTTGTGCAGTGTGTTGCGAGAGCACCATGACAGATCCTGGCTGATGGTGGAAATGGATATTTCAGCCACCAGCAGTCTCTCCCTCCCCACTCCTGACCTGTATCTGTCTCTTTCCAGTTGCCTCTCACCTCGCCTCCCTGCCAGCCGCTGCTACTGCCCAGCACTTTTCCAAGAGCTGGAATGATCAGTACTGATTGCAGGCCAGTCTTGGCCCCCCCTGCCCTTCCCCCTAGTTCAAATCATCCATACAACAAGGCTGCAAGCATCTACTCAGGCACAGCCAACAGCTTCATGGGGATGCATCATGCAGTCCCGGAGAAGACATGCAGGAGGGTGTTCAGTGTACCACACACATGGCTTATATTAGTAACACATGGGTAACATTTTACTCTCTCTGCCAGGCTACTTCTTTAAGTGAAAAAAATCAAGAGAAAATACATCACTGCAGAGTCCTCCTTTGGCTCCCCTCCTATATCTTCTATTCTGTGCACAATTGTCCATTTTAAAAAGCTTTTGAAGGACACCAGGTGGCTAAAAGAAACTGGGAACCATTGTGTAGGGCAAAAGTAGACATAGAGGAAGAACCAGTGATCACCAGCAGCCCATGGATTGTCCCTTGAAAATCCCCAATGCTCAGCAGAGCATACTGTGCTCATAACCTTGTTCCTGAGATCTTTGCTACTGGATGGCTATGAACTGAGAGCATTCCACTTGTGTTTATTGCTTTATTACTGAGGGTGTTTGTACATCTGTAGCAATAAGCCATTGGGTTTTAGACTAAGAAGTAGGTGGAGCATGTGCTGGCACTAATATGTGCAAATACACTGCTTAGCACAACTGGGTTCAACAGCTGGATTTGGTAGTTAGCTGGCATTGCAATATAAATCTTTGACAACATCAATAATAGTCAGTAGCCTCAGCCCTAAATTACTATTTATCCAATTATAAAAAACAGTCCTAAATTAGCTGAATCATGAGTCCCCATTAGCCTTCCTGTCAGAAGAGAAGTTAATATTTATCATACAGACTGCCTGTAGTCCCCTGTATTACTCACATTTGGCTTCCTTCAATGAGCTTATCTCATCTTGAATTGATGATGAATTATTATGAACTTGCTTTGGACATCTTACATCAGACTTTTGGCTCAGCGACATAGAAATTTCTCCAGGGCCATATTGTTGACTTCAGTCTCAATTAATGATCACTTATTATCAGCTCAGTTCAAATGTTTGGTTTCTAACTTTTGGTTGCATAGTCTAAACATTTACAAAGTCCAGATAGACGGTTTTAACTTAAAATGTTATGATTTTGATATTGACTTGATGCCTTCCTGGCTGAGTGTGAAGATTTTATTCTTCCATCACTTTGATTAATAGACCTGTTACAAATCCTATGCTTTAGAGTACCGACGAGTGAAACAGACAAACACCATATAGATTAACCTAGTTAAGAGCTCATATTACATTTCTGTGAGAAGTTTTTTATGTGCTCAGAAGTCGATGCACTCTTTAGTACAATTTTCAAATTATGAATTATTGTATTTCTCTGCAGTCAGCTATTTGTCTTTTCCTCAGCCTAAACTTTTGTTCTGCAACTCGTATTCTGTATGGTTAAACATTATGCTATTACACAAGCACTTAAGAGTTCAATTTAAGTATCAGGAAAGTATTCTGCAAAACTCTCTGCTAGCAAATTGCAGGTCTTTACCCCTAAGAGTTCAGACAGGATAAAAACTCACATCTTTACAGGAAACACTGGTAGTTCTCTCATCATCTACCAAGTCATCAGGCATTCTCAGTGCAGATGCTAGACCATTCACAGATTTCATAACATCTTGTTTCCACACCCTTCGTCAAATATCCCTTAGGTATTTAAAACATGCTTTGGGAAATCACAGGCTTTAGCAAAGTAAGAATAGAAATGCTCAAGTTCACTTTTACTAACACAGCTCATTTTGTCGTATTGGTTTGTAATCAAAGATGCATCCATGTTTTGTAGACTCACTTTAATATTCTCTTGTTAATTAACCAAGCAGATTTTATCAACTCTTTCCTAAAAGATAATTTGGTTAACTTCTGGTAAACATGAGATGTATTTGAAATTGAAGACACCTTTCATATTGTCAAGTTCATTGTACCAGGCAGGGCTTTTTATTTAGTTGGACAAGTTGAATTGAGATTAAAACACTAAAACAATTTTATCTTGAAAATCATGAAAAAGCACTTTATATTTTTTGGTTTTGGTCTTTTGAGATTCTTAAAACACTCATTAAGTTTATTAGTGTATGTTCTGGTATGAATATATGTGTATTCTCTGTCTTGCAATTACCAGCAGTCATAAAATGGAATTAACGTCTTAGTGCATACTTCGAGTTTATGCAAAGAATGCTGCAGAGAATTCCCATCACTTCGGTATGAAATATTAAATATATTCAATTTTTTTAGTGAAGATTTCTTCATATCTTTCTCTAAAGATATAGCATAGTAGGTAGTCTAGTTATCAGCTGGCCCAAAAACCCACGGCACTTATAACTGTTGAAAGTGTGAGGAGTGAACATGTCTGCTCAGTTCCCTGTGCAGCCATGTGCAGACTCAGCGCAGACACAAAAAGGATTTGTAAATATCCTGAGATTTATTTGAACCCTTAAGTTAAATAAAACAGAATTTCATGTGATTGAAATTCTACATCCCGCTGGTGAGTTAATGGCACATTGGCAGCAGGGAATTGGTGACACAAAAATCTCTATGGAAAGTGTGAAGGCGCCCAGAGCAGCGGCTTCCTTACTGTGCTAGAGCTAAAACTTCTTTAAAGCAATGGCCTTTTGTGACCACTCTCATTCACAAGGCAGCTTAATCATACAGATAATTTATTTATTTTGTTCCACTCTCATCTCTAATAAGTTTGTACAAACCTTTGACTTCTGTCCCACTGTACAGGTCAGGGATATCAGATGCTACCTCTTTATGTGTTCAAAATTCATGACTATTATCTGCTTATTAAATAGGAAGCCTGCCCTACCATCAGTTGTCCTGATTAATTCCATGATGAGAAGTGGGATAACTGTTAAATCCTATCTTTATTGGAGTGCTTAGACCTCTTACATAAACCTTGCATAGGCAAGCCATAAAGGGAGGATTATTTTTTACTCTGGCTGTAAGCACGAGTGCTCTGGCAATCACAGTATGACTGAAAGTGCTCAAAAGTAGATGTGTAAATGAAGCTATGGGCAAGAAGTTAAAAAATCTGTCACTCAGCAAAAAGTGCAGAGTTACAGCAAGGTAAATTTAGATGTCATTTTCCTTCTGTATTCATGTATTTGTTTATTAGTTAGCTGAAGAGGTAAAAGTTATAGATGATAAACTTATAATGAAATATCTCGTAACTTATGATACTTACCTGCATTCATTTTTACTCATTCATATGTGAATTTGAATATCATAGAGCTCAGGAGGTCTCCTCTGAGATAACTTCAGAGTCATACTGCTCTTGGTCAGATAATCTGTCCTGAAACAGCAGATAAATTTTAATGGGTACCAGATTATTTTTCTCCCAGCTAGCTACACCCGATATTATAATAATACCACTGGGGGTAGTTAGCAAATAGGCTTTGGTACTGATGTCTGAATATTTTCTAAATCTCATTGACTAGCTCAGCAGTATAATGAAATATCTGATGCCTGTGCAGTTTTTCCTACAAAGAGCTTTTTCTGTCCTACTGGGCTATCTTTAGAATAGAACAAGCTCTTTAAAATCCAAGTGATTTACAAACTTTCCCTTTTTTTTTTGCTGCAATTTTTTCTGAGGAATCAATGTCCATTTTTTAAATTACATCATTCTCTGTCTAATAAAATCTGGTATTTACTACTATGAATTCAGTTTAACACCAATAACATGATGAAAATAATCATCATTTGCAAAAGATGAGTAGCTCTGACCACATGTGTACCCCTAGACTTGCACTGCTGACAGTCCTGCCTCTCCCTCTGTGTCCTAGGGAGCCTGGCCGAGTGTCTGCAGTGTGTTCAGGACATTGCTACCTGATAACTGATGTTTGCTAATTTGCAACCAAGCCATAACCACTCCCAGGGGATGTGAGTCTCCTTTCCCCAGTCATACACCTTAGGTAAAGTTCATTCATGCTCTAGGAATTACAGAGATAGTCTCTCAAGGTACCTCTGGGTATTCAGCCACCCCATCTCTCCCTCGCTCCAATAATACAGCTTCCTTAAAATAGACCTTTCCTTTACAAAGCTGCCAGAGTCCTTCTCACTGTAGAAGACCACAGAGGCAGTGGAGACAGGCTGGTTGATCAAGCTTGGCTGTTTCAGGGTGAGCTTCTTGATGCAGTGTGTTCTTCTAAGGTGATTCTGAGTTTTGTAGAAAAATCGTGCACTACAGACTCCATCATTAAAAATGTTCTTTGGACCAACTATGTCTTATCTATCTGGAAGACTCAGAGAAATTGAGGGAAACTTCTGAGTAATTTGCCTCAGTTTCAGTGCAGACAGAACCAGTGTGATTACAGGGAAGTACCCTGCCACACTCAAGTGCTCCCTGTGAACTTCAGTTAAATTTGTAGCTTCTCTTAGACAAATAGCTGTGAACAAGATAGCTGCTTTCTGGCTAGATACAGACAGTACAAAAAATTGTGCTCAAAAAAATAATTGCTGCTATCCATCATCTGTTTCTTGTCTCACAAGTGATTGACTTCATCTGTTCTCGTTGGGTTAACCACGGGAAATACTACTGGAATCTTCCAGGACCTGATAACAGAAAAAAGTATCATAACACAACATGGTGCTGGATACTAATATTTTTGGCCAAGGAGTCTACTTGAATTTCTGAGTAGAAGAAGGAAGGGATTTTTTTTTTTTTTTGCTTACTTATATGTGTCTCTCTCATTCAGCTCCAGCTCCTGAGACACTCATCCCACTCAGGCTGGATCTCTCCCAGAGGCACTGAGTGGAGTCTCCCAGACTTTCCCCTATCACCCACCCTCAACAAGCCTTTGAGGACCTACAGACCATTACCCTGCTAAGTCTATGCTCATGGCAATTCTGCTATGATTCAGCACTTTTCTGGGAGAGAAGAAGAAAGATCCTGGCCTGGGCAAGGGGAAGCAGGGTGCTCTAAGCATCATCCCTCCACTTCTGGAGCATCATCCCTGCATGAGCAGGGCAGAAATACAGCACAACTAGGCAAAGTGGTGCAAGGCAATCTACCAGCCTAGAACAGAGAAAAGTGCCATTTCATAGGATTTTGGTTTCAAGAGGTTTCTTGCACACTTGAATTCACAGTGCTCACAGAGCATCTTTGCCCTCATCATCATTAACTGCATGGTAAAGGTGCTCAGAGGTGCCATTAGTGATGGCACATGAGTTGGCCAAGGATGTGACTGCATCACAGTTGTGCTGTGGCCTGGCTCACTCTCCCCAGCCCCTCTCCAAAGGTCTCCAATGGCACCATGGCTTGGTGAAGTGAACAGGAAGCTTCCCACAGACTTGAGTATGGCCAGTCTTCGCGAACAAAGATTTTGGGAAAGGTCTTTTACCTTTCAAGCCTGCGCAATGGATTTTTTAGGTGAGACACAGCATGCGCTGAACTGAGCCCACCCTTTAATCCTAAGGTTCATCTGCCGGGGCCAAGTAAGCTTGGACAATGGCAGTGAGGTCCTCAGAACATAGGTTTATTTAGAGTGACCTTCTCATAGATGGATGGCCTTACAGGGCTGACGAGCTCTATCTGCCTGGGAGAGTATCCCTGACTGGGAATCGAACCCGGGCCGTGGCGGTGAGAGTGCCGCATCCTAACCACTAGAACAGGCTTGAGTAGGCTTCTACTCAAGTACCCTGAGTAGGTGGCTTGGGAAGGTGCTGTCACCTGACCGACCACATAGTGACTGTCCTCTGGGGATAGCCAGAAAGATTTGAGGAGTGGAAAAGAATAATTTTTTTTTCTATATTTTTGGCATCTGTATGTGTTACTGTGGGCACTGTAACAACCAATATCTTTTGCCATTCTAATTACTAATTTGGATTTTTAAAAATTTTTCTATGCAATGGTAAGTACATTAACCTTTAGTTTAAAATCTTGCTTCCTTTTGAAATGAAAATCTTATATAAATTACCTAATTAAATCCAAATTATTCTCCGTTCAGTTCAATATATACTTATTTTTATTTTTTAACTACTTTAGCTAGAGGCATACTTTTGAATTTGTAGGTGTTTGGATAACTTAATTTAAAAGAGAAAAAACTACTAGTCTAGATAAGAGAAACATTGGTCAAATTATTCTGGTTGTGACATATGTGATACATAATGCTGTGTAATTAGATATTAAAGTGGTTGCTGTGCAGCAGGATGTTTTATGAAAATGGGACAAATGTTTTTTAAATGTACCACTGGAAACCAGACAGATGGTAACCTATATCCCCAAGGAGCATAGCTGGATTCTACCAAATATTTTATATGAATTTGAACTGTAGTGAACAGGAAAGGAGGGAATTTGTGATTATAGCTTAGCTCGCCATTAGTCAATGTTTGGCCAAATGTGCAAAGGATGCTTATATGGTGCTTGGTCTGGACCGTAATATTTTCTGGGGATTTGTTCTTTCTTGAGCAACAGCAGAGCAGATGGTGACAAAGCAGATCTAGCAATAAATCATAGAGACAGGATACTTGAAGGAAGCAAGATGATCTAGAGGAACAAAATAGAACTCAGGGGATAATTGTTACACAAATGCAGAGTGTATTCCCACTAATTTTATTCATGCTCGGGACAGTACTTAAAGGCTGAGTGTTTTCATGTAGTTTGGCTGTTAAAACCCCTATTAAAATTTTTAATCAACATCCTTTGGGAGCACAACTTTTCAGGGCACATACCAAAAAAAAAAAAAATCTCAGGTATGTACTGAAACTTCTGATGACTGCATAATTTAAAAATGCCTGACAATTTTAAACAGGAACATGCCTTTTGAGACTCACCAGTTTTTTGACTCTATAGGATTCAGCTCTAAAACCATGACAGGCTTCAGCACTACCATAATAGCAGTGGGAAAGACATCTGCAAATATTCTGTGAAGTGTAAAGGAAGAAACAGCAATCCCAGGAGGCAACATCTCAGTGGACCAATTTTAGCCTGCTAGCAGCTGGATGGTACTGTTCTCTCTGTTGCCTACAGGGGAGGCAGCCCAAAGCCCCATTCTGGCCAGAAGCTGATAATTCTCTGTCAGCCAGTCTGCAGCCTGACCCTGGGAATGGTGCTGTTTGCTCTATTGCTGTCACCTGCATCAGTGTGACAGTCCCTGTCTCTGTCAAATCTGTAGTCACGCATAATATTTCACCTGTAGTGTTTATAGTTACATTCCCCAGGATGAAAGCTGCTGATACTGAGGAAGGTAATGGTGAGTGGTTCAAGGCCCTGGGTGGTAAAAGGTCCTTTAGCCTCCCTTTTTTGTACTAAAGCTAAGCAGAACCTGACTTCCAAGAAATGTGATATGATGAGGAGATGCAAATTCCCAGCTTGCCAGGCTCAAGCAAAGGATTACCATTGCATTTTGTGCAATACACTACAGCTTAGATAATCCAAAAGATAGAAACTACCCATCAATTCAACAAATATTTTTCCCACAGATCTCCATATAAGATCATTCCTAGTGCCTTTCAGGATGCACCAGGGCACAAGCAGCATCATACAGCCTTGACATGCAGTCAAGCCCAATGATCTTATCATTTGTAAATATCAAGTGGTTGGTACTCGTGTGTCCCCTTGGATCCAGTGTCATTCACTTAAAGTTAGCATTTCCTCTAATCTGCCTCATCTCTGTGACACTGTGAGACAGCCCTACTATGAAGGAAGGCTGCAACAAGGTGTATTTGTGTGCTGCACAAAGGACTGTCACCCAAAGGAGCCTCTTCTTAGCTGATGAAGGACTAGGCAAACTAAAGGCAGGACTATTGAGCAGGAAGATTGGCATTTTTGATGCAAAATGTATTATGAAAACGTATTTTTACAGCTCAGAGTAATTTTCAATCAATAATTATAAAAATAGAGCTATTAAACGCAGATGAGCAGTTTTACGATATTGTAATGCCTCCATTTTCTTTTTCTGATCATATGTTGGAATTACTTGTAATGTGAAAACAGGTAGAAAAGTGAAATAAGCCATTAATGGGGAGGGCTAAAAGCATAGGGGTTTTTTGATTTTTCAGTAACTTGTACCCAAGTTTGAACAAAGAGAGCAACAAAGCTTATGTCTTCTGTCTGCACATATTCTTGTGTAGTGGCCAGAATTCAACTTTACATGGTAGACTTTCAGGAAGAAACAGCCTGATTTCCCATGTAGCCATATATATTAAGCTCTACATAATCAAGACTTGAATGCTGAGATATATTTGGGATGTGATTGCTGATTTGTCCATTTCTGATTATCATCAGGACATTTCTGTATTAGCTAGATATTGCAGAAGTAGCATCCTTGGAATACTAGAATATGTATAAGGAAACAATTTCTACTAAATGACACAAACAAAATTAGTTCGATTGTAAACTATGTTGTGCAGATATATAAATAATTAGAAAACTTTGCATGTTAGAAGTGGTGATGAGAGGCTCAGAAAGACAACCACTAGACAATCTTGGAGGGAAAAATCCACACAAGGAAAAGATAAAACTGCCACCTGATGTGAGTGGAAGCAGAACTACAAGCAGTACTATAATCTACTTGACTCTGACTGACAGAAGCTCACCAAACCTCAGAGGGAGTGACTGCACTTGAGATGCATCTGTATGCCATGATTTTACCTTGCACTTGTGTTTAGAATCTAGAGCCACGTATTCAGGCATGTGCTGGTGCATTTCATAGAATCACAGAATCACAGGATGATATATCATTGAATGATATTCAGGCATGCTGCTGGTGCATTTGGAAAGGCATCCTTCCCAGTGGAGTCCTAGCTGAGGCTGGGGACTAGGGAAGCACCTGGGGCACCCAGAGGGCACATGGACACAAGGTCCCCTGGTCATTAGGTCTCTCCTAAGTAAGGATGATGGCTGTCATGAATGTCACCGCTGGTAAAGGTGTAGTACAGGTTGGTTTTGCAACTATGATGGAGCCTTCTCTCCTCCCCTCCCCTCTCCTCCCTTGTCCTCCCCTCTCTTTTCTCCTCCTTCCTATCAAAGAAGGAATGAGAAGATAGCCTGCAACAGAATTTACTTATTTCTTTTCATTCGTAAAAAACATTTATAAGAAATGGTGTTGGAACAAAAATTTTAATGAGTCACATCTCAAATGCTTCACATAATGTTTCCTCCATGATAACAGTAAAAGATCATCAGAGTAAGGAGGCTGAAGTTCCTGCGTCTGAAATCTTGTACGTACGTTTATCATTTAATGCTGTACAAAGTCAGGGTCACATTAACACCTTTGATCCTCTGGAGTCATTAATTCCATCAAAGTCAATGCAGCCAGACCTATTAAAGCTTAAGATTAGCAAAAAAATTACCACATCAGGAGGTAAATGCATTCTAACATGGTGGCACAACCTTTTCATTTGTGAAGATAACTAAAGTTTGAGGACAGAGATGTCTTTTCCTAAACTTTAATCCTTCAGCAAAGTCAGTGTAAAGAGGAGCACAATATCTGGATCCATATTCATTATTATCTGTTAGAGATAGCTCTTTGTGACAGGGCTACTTACATCTTAAAGCAAAGGAGGAAAGCTTTTGGACTCCAGACTTGGGAAACCACCACCACTGTTCAACAGAGGGGTTTGGGTAATGCCTGCTGTAGGAACAGAGGGAACATCCTCATGTCATTCATGAATGAGACCACTTATAGTGATTTTATCTCCTTATAGTGATTTTACATTGCTGTAAAGTGCAGCATTAAAATTTTAAAAAGAGAGGCCATATAATTAATAAATTAAAAAATATTCTCTTAGTTTGAAAATTGTTCTGTTAGTCTGAGACATAATGATGACAGAGGCTACCAAGAAGCCACTTGTCCATAAACAATTTTACTGAATAATTAAACTTATTTCATTTTACTGTTAGCAGCTGGAAGCACGATTGCTTCTTTTCCTTGGAGTTAGCATTAAGGTTTGATTTGAAAGGTGCTGCTTCAGTGAATGAGTAGTACAATTACAAAATACACTCAAATATCCCAGGAGCACTATTTTTAAGCTATGATTTGGTAAGATACTAGTTGCTGGTATAAAATTTTCAATGCTATCTTGTGCACAGATGTTATTTTTAAGGATAAAAAAAAAACCTTCTGGTGCTAAAGCTGTGGGAATGAGGCCATTTTCATGTCAAGAGTGATGTATGGACTGATTGCTCATGAAAGGTGAAGACTTGACTAACTTATCAGATGTCTACCTTTAGAATTATGGCTGGATGAAGCAATTTGATCAATTACCTTTACTGATGTCCTGAGCAATCTGAAAGCTTGTTTTTTTGTTACCAGTTTCAGTAGGGTCCAGTTTGATGCCCTCAGACCAACATAACTAAACAAATTGCTTTCCATTCCAAAGAAAATGTAACCTAAAGCAAGATATGATTTATGTGACACAAATGCTGGCTACAGCCCATGGGGTCTGCAGTGCTTAGCTCTGTCCAAATTACTTTTAAAACCACACAGGAAAACTCTGAAGTTCAAAGAATGAGTAGGACTTACTACCAAAAAATAAATTACTAGGACCTATGTGGATACTGGCAAACATATCAAACCTTCCAGAAGTGCAGCTTTTTATGAAATGTTTAAATGGCTGGAGAGGTTGGGGCGCCGGGCGAGCAGCTCTGCTCAGTAGGAGCAGCTGAGGGAGCAGCAGCACACAACCTGCTGCTCCAGGTTGACTTTTCTGTGAAACCATATATCATGCAATTAAAAACTGAAAACATGGGTACCTAACTGAAAATGCGTCTGCTTTGTTGGCGCCTGATACAGAAGCAGAAATCACTTTGCATTTTGCATAGTCCAAATCTCTTTCCTTTTTCTGTTTTCCCATTTAAGGGAGCCAGTGTTCTACTGCCTTTCAAAAACTAGAAGGTGGGAGGGTGCTGTTGGATAAAGATTAAAAAAATAATAAACCATTCCAGTAACAATCAAGTTTCTTACCTTCCTTCCATTTTGTCAACTCTGTGTGGTGCTGAGGTGTGGTGTGAGTAACAACAAAAACCAGAAAAAAAAAAAAGGACTTCAATCCCTGTTGTCTTTTTTTCATATTTGATATGAACTAAACTAAAGTAACATAAAATTGAAATGTTTGGAACGCCTTTATAACATAGGAAACGTTTAGGCAATGTGAGAATACACTGCATTTCCAGAGAGTATGAAACACTGGAGGTTTTTTTCCCACCTGTCAGGAGAGAGAAGAAGAGGACAAGAAAGGACAGTAACTTTTTTAGAGCTCCAGCCCCTGGAATGATAACATTTTGAAAATAATATTTTTTTCCTGTTTTCAAGATAGTTGTCTGGCCTTGTGGAACTGGGCAACTCTTACAATAGTTTGCTTAGGAGAGAAAACAAGAGTCTGACTAATTATTTCAGAAGAGGTGAGACAGGTAAGATACTCCAGTGCATATTTTCCCCACTTTTCTATGACTCCTGAGCATCTCTCCTTGAATTAATGCATTTCTTCACTTTTTTAAGGAACTTATTTAAGCTACATGTCCAAAATCATATCAATGTGCATGCCTCTCTCTTTAGGTTGTTTAGCTTTACACAAATGTCAAAAATGTTTACTTTTGTTAAGTATCACTATAGTTACTTGTAGTTCTTAGAAAGAAATTCAAGGCTAGTTGTTTATCTTGATTATTCGCATTATACTGGGCTTACAGCATGACATCAAAATTATCTGTGTATATTTGAGGATCAAAGGACTCTTAACAATACCTTTGTAGAATTAGATATCAGGCTGGACTTTTCTATAATGAAAATATCCAATTGTATATTCTACATGTCTTGTTGCTGCCATCCTTATTTGGGCCAACTATTCAGCAACTGCAGTCACATGGATTTACTCAAACATGGGATGCAGACTGTGAAGCAGGGGCAATAAAAAAACTACTCCAATGGAAAGCATTTCAACTGAGACTTCGGATGTCCTTCAGAAATTTTCTTTTTACAGGAACCCTGTGAAATTCAGCTGCAGCAGTCATACAGAATAAAGAACAGATTTCTCGCATATGCCTGTGTTCTCCAAAAATATGGTATGGCATTTATCAAACACACACCCCTATGCACAAAGTGGAAGTTTATAGTTCCCATTTCAAAGTGTAAATATGTTTGGGATTTTGCTTTTGACAAGTACCATTGATGGATTTACACTTGTGGAAATTGGAACTGGATTCCTGCAGGGTGCAAGTGTGCCTTTACTTCTTATAGGAATGAAATTGTATTTCCAAAAATCACGTAGGCAAAGATTTAACTCTGAATGAATTGCAGATTATTATTTCCGCCCTTTAAGTTGAAATTATACTTTCGAAAAATCCCTTGTTATTTTCTTTCGTCACAAATAACTCTTCTAAATATAAGATCTAGTTCAGACTCAAAATGTGATCTGAGATCCCAGCTGATTTCTTTCTATTCCCATATTCATCCCAGCTGTAAAGGTCTGTTGGTTAAATCAGGCCTTTAAAATGACTGCTCTGTAATTCTGTGTCTTACAATTCGGCCTTTCCCAATCATCTTTGTAACTCAACTGCCCTCCAAGGATTCACAGAGGAGTGACTGACTGGCATTGAGACTAGATAAATTATTCTGTTGATGGTGCCTAGGAGGTAATAAAATTCACTTTAGTCCCTCAGATCTGGAAAGCCAACGAAGCCAGGAGAAGGAAATAGCAGTAAAAGCTGTGTTTTGTCAAAAAGTTAGTGAGTGTGTGACTGTGAATTCCTACAAGGGGTAGTCTCTAGAAGAAGAAGATACCATTTCTGCAGCCACCTTTAGACACAGTCAAAAACTAGAAATAATGGATGATTTCTCTATTACATAGAACTATACCTCATTCATTTTCTTTGTGACCAGAAGATATTTATATAACAGTTTCCAGCCAGGGAGCTCAAGAAGCTTTAAAAACTCCAATTAGTCGCACCTCTGAATTCGGGCAGTGCTATCTCTATTGCACAGATGGAACAACAGTGACACAGGGAAGCTGTTTATCAAATGAGCAAAACCAGCCTGAAGAGAAGGTAAAGCATAAGCCCCCAAATGCCTGCCCCCTCTTCCTGCACTTTGACCATTCTTCTGTCAAAGAGTCTTAATGAGCTTTATATATGTATAGAAATATCAATGCATAATAATCTGCCTTAGCATTCCAAGGGAGGGCTAATAAATGTAAGAATAAGACATAAATCATTGATTAAAATGTCAGAAGTGATGAGAATAAAAGATTGGTCCTGCCTTTGCTGAATTACATATGCAAATTTGCATACACTACAAAATGAACATCTCTAAATGAATGAATTAGAATCTCATGTAGAAATGACTGAGCCACATTTGCATGCAACATTTATTAGGAGGAGATGTGCTTATTTTTGGAATAAACAGTGACAATAAATCCCTGGAATCTGCTGAAGCAGCCTATGCCTGCAGCTTGTCAGAGCACACTGTCAGCCCTGCCAGTGTCTGCAAACAAATATAAGTTGTGCCCTGAAAAACCATAACTGGCGGGTTCAGGAAAACATTGACACGTCCCAAACATTTACAGGAGTTTACCACATTGTTTATAGTATGAAAAAAATTAAAAACACTGAGTTTTTCTTGCTTTATTTCCTTTTCAGAAAGACAGATTAGTACTTTGGCACATTTGAATTCACCATCAGGACAGGAGCATCCATATTTATTTGAAGCAAACTCTATTAGCTGAAAGACAGGCAACTTTTCAGGGAGACCCATCCCAAAGGTATTGATGCAATTAAAAAGTATTGGAATTGCAAAGTACAGCATACCCTGCTATATATCTATCATCCTAAAATATCTGGCATAGAGAATCATGAAATAAAAGAACTGCCTGAAATCTAAGTTAACTCATTTGATGTATTCATTCAAAAAATTGTACTTTTCATAAGATTTCATGAAGTACTGAATCTTCTTTGAGACTTTATTTCACCCGCAGCTCCTTTTATTTGAAGCTGAGCATGCTCAGCATCTGCATTTTCAGCCACTATCAAAACTATTCCAAGCATAGGAAAGTCGTTTTAACTAGTTATAGTTAAAGCACAAGGGGGAGAGAGGAGACCAGGAGGAAGCATGTGAAATCCTCCCTGAGTCCCACCCACGAGCATCCCACAAGAGACTGACCACTTTTTCTTCTTCCTTTGTTGCTGGTTACTTCTTGAAACGAAGAGCTTATCGAAATAAATGTAACCCGTTTTTCCCTGTGCGTGGTATTTGCAGTAGTGACCCTACAATTATTTCAAGAGCTTTGTGTATTAATGTCGTAGTTTGACCCCAGCCGGCAGCTCAGCCCAACGCAGCCTCTCACTCACTCCCCTCGGTGGGATAGGGGAGAGAGTTGGAAGGGTAAAATCCCCATAGGAACACCTACGAAAAAAATTAACCCTACCCCAGCCAAAACCAGCACGATTTATCAAAACAATGATCCTTAAGGAAGAAAAAACTCCACCTTTTCTATGGACCTTACTGCTTTTTTCTAGAAAGTCTGTCGCCTGTATTAGTGGCTTTCATTAACGAGCATGTTGTGAGTTCCGACGACTGGCACATGCAAACCTCAGTCAGTGTCGGGGCCGGCGCCGGGGGCTCCGCGGGCCGGGGCTGCCCGGCCGCCTCCAAAAGGGGGCTGGGAGCGCCCTCTGGGGGCGCTGCCGGGACGTGCGGGTCCCTCCCGCTGCAGGAAACGGCGTGCGGACATGCGGGAAATCTCACATCCTGAACCCACTCCTGCTCGTCAGCACACCTTGGTCTGTCCCACCGCGTCCCCTGGTGGAGCATCCCCCGGCAGGTGCTCACCTCTTCACTCACTCGGAGCCGGAGCAGTCAGGTGCACTGGCTGAAGGCACTCTCAGCAAGTTCACAGGTGAACCCAAGCTGATTGGTGCTGTTGACATACACGAAGGATGAGATACCATCCAGAGGGATCAGGACAAGCTCAAGAAGTAGGCCCACGGGAACCTCAGGAGGTTCAACAAGGCCAAGTGCAAGGTGCTGCATCTGGGTCGGTACAAGCCCCGGTATCAACACAGGCTGGGGGATGAACAGATCGAGAACAGCCCTGCCGAGAAGGACCTGGAGGTGCTGGTGGATGAGAGACTGGACATGAGCCAGCAATGTCCTCTCACAGCCCAGAAAGCCAATTGTATCCTGGGCTGCATCAAAAGCAGTGTAGCCAGCAGGCTGACGGAGGCAATTCTTTCCCTCTACTCCGCTCTCCTCTCGTGCATAGCAACCTTTCCCATCTTAGCCATTCTATCTTAACATTTGGCAAGCTTCTATGTCAGTCCCTTCAAGCCCACAGCTGTTATTTGGAGGGACTAATTTTTAAAAAGGAGTGCAAAGCACAAGTTTGAGCAAGGAAGAGGGCATTGCTTTTCATAGTTTTAGCACTTCAGTCGACTGGTCATAATGTGGATCCCTCTGAACAAGCCACAGCACAAGCACAGAGCAACAGGGTGGTTCCTGCTCTAGCTCACTGGTCTTCCAGGGAGATAATTTTAAAAGAATTAAAATTTAGAAACCTTGGGAAGTTCACTTATCAATAAGCATATTTGATTCCAAGCAAGAGGATTTCTTCTAGGTTTCATCTTAGCAGTGTCACCAGCAATCTACTGGCATTTCTAAATTGTTTCTCAAGGCAAGGTGAAGCCTGAAGAGATTGTCCTAATCTTTGTTAGGACACCAGATTTCCCATTTTACTTTAGGTTAATTGAACACCTACAGACTCTGTTCTTCTCATCATAAACAAGAAGGGCAGCTTCCTAAAACAGACCCAAACAAACGAAAAAAAATTCCCAAACCAAGAGGGAGTTCCCTCAACTTACAAATCCATAAACAAACAAGAGGAATAAAAAAGATGTCCAAGCAGCTTATCTTTTAAAGATAATTGTATTCTTGAAAACACAGTATGCACTACCGCGCATACATTTTGGGGGGAAAAGCCTACGTGCTAAATGTATTTCTCCAGCTTTAGAAACAATCTTGTCATGTTGGAGAGATGCCAACCAGCTTGCATTCCCTGCTCACCTTAATGGACTGAGCATGTCCCCAGAGAGTCATTCCTCTGAAGTTAAACCCTGGATGGATTTATCCATCGTATACACTCATCAGGTTTCACCAGACACCACTAAGAGGAGGGCAGAAGGAAATATTGGCAAATGTGTCAAAAACTGGTCATAGCTATCTGACCATTCTGAGTCTGAATATAATAAGTATTGACTTTTTTTCTCTTTCTCTTGTATTTGGTACTATTAGTTCAGCATTTTGTTACCATAAAATTATTATCAAAAAAACAGAATTGATATAAGTACAGCCTTTCAGTTCTTAATTTTCTGTGTTATCTACACTCATTGTGCATTGGCTTCATGGGCATTTTTGTTAAAAATTCTCTGTTATCATTAAAGGAAATTAAAAAAAAAAAAAGAAAGAAATAAAAAAAGGAAGTCCAGTCCTACAATTCCAGAAATTTCTGGTAAGTTCAGTAGGGGAGGTACTAGGCATTTACAGCAAAAGTCAGACTTGTGCTTCAGGAGCTTCATTCCCAGTCTGGAAATCACAAACTGATGTTTATTCTGTGGATGTGTACAACATCCAAACTGATGGGATTCTCACTCAGCAGTCATCCACGAAGTACTTGAAAAATAAGTATTTCATAGCAGAGGGAAGTTTCTTTAGAAACCTCTATAGAAATAAATGAAAATTTTATGCCGTTTCTGTTGTCATGGTTGTCTGTGCCCAAATCCCAAAACTTTTAAAACACGTCCCAGTAGCAGGTACTGTGTTATCATGGTCAGGTAGAAGCACAGGATCTAGTTAGTCTTCAGGATACAGAAAAGATAGACCAATCTCTCTGAGAGAGAGACTGTGGAAGCTCTGACCAACTCAAGTCACAAACTCTTCACATTACTTTATTCAATTTTGCACTTGCCTTGATGATCAAAAGGAGACTTCGAGGTCTTGGTTTTCCCAAGTCACACCAAATTTGTCATTATGACAAAGTGTGATCTTAAATACCACAAGGCTGGTAAAATCCATAAATACCCACAGGGTCACATGTTCTACCAAGAAACCTGCCCCAGCCTGGGCTCCTCTCTCCAAGGGTCCTCAGGTCCCTGCCAGGACCCTGCTCCAGCACAGGTTTCCCATGGGTTCACAGCCCTCTTTCAGGCATCTACCCGCTATGGCGCAGGTCTCCTCCACAGGCTGCAGGTGGATCCCTGCACCTCATGGTCCTCCATGGGCTTCAGGGGCGCAGCTGCCTCACCATGGTCTGCACCATGGGCTGCTCTGCTCTGGTGCCTGGAGCATCTCCTGCCCCTCCTGCACTGACCTTTTTGTCTGAAGAGTTGTTCCTCTCACATCTTCTTACTCAGCTCCTTTCTGGCTGCAATTATATCTGCACAATAGGGTTTTTTCCTTCTTTAATATGTTATGTCAGAGGCATTACTACAATTGCTGATGGGCTTATCTTTGGCCAGTGACATGTCCATCTTGGAGCTGGCCAGCAGTAGCTCTGCTGGACATGGAGGATATTTCTGGCAGCTTCTCACAGAAGCCACCCCTGTAGCTGCCCCACTACCAAAACCTGGCCACACAAACCCAACAAAAATATTGACTGTATTTAGTTGCTGAACAGTTAGTGTCTGAATTTCCAACATCTGCAACAACACTATCAAGCCTAAAAATAATTGCAAGAGTTTCCTAAATCTCTGAAACCCTTGCCTCTCTGTCAGCAACAGCTGTTCCATTAGTTTAATAGTCCGCACAATGCCCCCAAGATCCTCAAATTACCGCTTCATATTTCTGCCTTGGCAATGCTGATGTATTTTGTGTGCTTTTTTGCCACCAAACCACTCTACTTCCAAAGAGAAATATATAAAACCAGGAAACTCTCTTCTATAGTTGCAAGCAAATGGTGCAAATGGTCCATGAGATGTGAAACTTTCCTGGGAAGTTTCCCCCCCCTGTGCACTTCTGGAGCGTTAATTTGACAATATTGTCTGCATAAATTAATGAAAGCACTGTAACATCTGAGTATCGTATAAATAAGGCTAGTAGCTTACAAAAGCAATTACTTTTCAGTGTGAAACACTAGGAGCATATAGGCTATTTTAAAAATACTTTCTGAATTTCTACTGTCCATTATTGCTAAATGTTGTCAATTCCAGAAAGAGTTTCTTTTGCCTTTATTATTCTTTTTTTAATTTACTTTGATATTATAAATATGCATTAAAAACACTTTAAAAACATGATCAAAATAAATATAGAGTGTGCTTAAAATATCCTGTCAGAATATGTTTTGATTAGAAAAATTCCACAACTCGATACTAAAATGTGTTGCAGGAAGATATTCAATAACATTGTGTTTCAGTTAGCGAAACATTTTCAAAAAGTTATAACATCTGTTGCAACGTATTTGGTGTAGATTAATTTGATTTTATCCTCCAGTTACTTAGTTCAGAAATTTTAAATTAAATATAAAATTGTAAATGTAATTCATGCCAAGCAGAACGTTCAGCTCTCTTGCTCCACAGGAATTTTTTTTCTGTGTCTTCCACAGAATGGGAATTCCACTAGAATTTCCCACAGAATCAGGGATCTGGGCAAAGATTGTCAGCCCTATTGTCAGCTCTGTGGGAACTTCTTGTCCCTAGTTCCTTGGCATCACCTCTCTGCTCCCTTCACTAGTAGCATTAATGAAGATGTGGTGTCTTGAAGGTTGATAGATTTGAACTCAGGGTGGCAGTTCAAAAAGGATATCAAAAGGATACCGGATTTCAGAGCTTCAGGATGGGTTTGGTCTCCAAGGTAGGTTGCCTCCTGTTTTCCACAGAGAGGAACCCAAAGGAAGATGTCTTTGGACGCCAGCTCAGCTGGCCATCGGCCCAGCCAGGCACAGCCTGTGAGCAAATGCAGGAGGGCTCTGCAGATTCCGCTCCAATTGAGTCAGTGTGGATGGAGATGAGACCAACCCTCAGGAAGCCTATCAGAAGGGTGCCCTCCTCTCCTTTGGATGGAGATCCACAAGCTCTTTACCAAAAGAGAATACTGAAAATGAGGCTTTTCCATGAAATCAAATGAGTTGTGGGCCCATTCGCCTCTCTCCAGTTTGTCTCCACAGGAGTGCTGTGAAGCAAAATCTGTCTTTCTAAAGCACTCAAAGCACAGAGGTGGGATTCACGGCATGGCCAGAGGCAGAGTGAGGGTAACCAGCCCCTGAGTCTTCCCCAGAACCTGTCACCAAGTGGAAAGCATTCACTCTGCAAGACTGATGTCACCCTGTGAGACACTGGATTATTATGCTAATTATTGGCTCCAACCAGTTGAAGTGTGTGTGTGTGGAGGAGGGGGCAGGTCAAATTTCACGAAGGTGAAGTGATGCCCTGCTCCATACCCCAGTCCTTTCGAGCCTCCTTGGGCAGCCCTGGAACAGCTGTCATTTACTGGACACTGGGAACACTGCCCCACAGCATCCTCTGGAGCCCCTAACCCAGCCCCAGAATGGCCAGCAGACTGGAAGTCCCATCTGGGGGTGGTGGCCACAGGGAGCCAGAGCAGATGAAACTAACACCATGTGGCCATCGCGTGGTTGCAGCCCTGCTATTTACTGGACTCCTGGTAGCTGGATCTATGCTGGATCTGGGGTGGTAGCTTTAATTCTCTTTCTCTCTCTTTCGTTACTTCTTCTTCTTCTCCTAATCTCCTTTCTTGATATTTGGGTAACTTAAAGCTGGATGGGTTGGACTTTGCTAAGTTGTATGAGTTAACATGTGCTAAGTCATTGCTTTGTAAAATGCTTTATTTCTAAACTTTTGTCAAATTCCCTTATTTTCTGAAGTTTGCTAAAAAAAGTTATTTGACCTCCTGAGAAACATGTGCAGTGCCTTCTCCCATGCACTTTCTCAAAGTATTAAAAGAACTGAAGTCCCTTTAAATAGATCCAGCAAATGGATTTTGGGAGTCTTGTATATTTTTAAAGTAAAATGCCACTGACGGGCTCATAGCTCAAACCTGGGGTCTTACCACCCCTGAAAGCCAAAAAGTCAGGAGAAAGGGAGTCAAGAAGATGAATAGTATTTAGACTAACAACTAACAGGTTGCTTAACCAACAAAACAATGTTAAAGATCAATCAAGCTGACAAGAGGTGTGAGCAGGACACTGGCACTTGCTCAGGGAACATGAGCAGCATTGTTGTCCTCTTGCAAGAATGTGCCAACACGTTTAGCTCACCAGGTTACAATAAGGATCACCAGCTTTGTCCACAGCCTTCAGGGATGAACTGCCTTGACATACCTACAGCCCTGCAGCTCACCTATGCATAAAAACTGCACAGTTTTAAGCCACTGGTTTTAAATCCTCATATTTCTCTATTAATGCATGACTTAAAAGCTGGCTTAGGTTTAGATTGTTACTCTTCAAGAATTAGGCTCTGCATTTCTCTTGAGAATGTAGTATATAAAAAGGAACAATGACAAAGGGCTGAGAACAAAGAGGACCATATTCTATCACAGTACAATGGTACAAACCCATGGTATATAAAAATTTTTAAGATTGTTCAGTTTAAGTCTTGGTAAGGAGATGAATGGAAAGGAAATATACTAAAACAATGTTCATTTATGGGCATTCATCATACACAGTTATCTGCATGATGACCCACAACTTATTGATAATGTACACCATGCAGTTAAGCATTGTTCTCACATTCTCATGTTGTCACATAATTACTCTGGGTCTGAGAAAGTACTGCCATTCCATTTTGTCAGTCCCAACCTTTAGTTGCTCAGGCCTTTGGCATTCCCACATTTCAGTATTCACCCTCACACATCTGATCTGTGTGAGCAGCTTCATGACTTCCTTTCTCCATTTTAAAAGGCTTATTAATTGCCATGTATGCTCATTTACAATTAAGAGGTCCCGATCTACACAAGAAATCAAAGCAAGTACTTTTCCTCACAAAGTCTAATTAAATTGTGGTGTTTAATACCAGAGGATGTTACAAAGACCAGGCATAAATGAGCTCAGAAGAGACTAGACACATTTATGGATGCTGGTGCTATTGCCACCTGTTAAACTCAGGTTCAGTGGCAACCTCTAGCTCAGGAAGTCCTTCAGTACCTGAAGGGAAGGCTTGTGCTACATGTGCACTGTTATTTATGTGCTTTCTTAGGCATCCACTTCTGGCAATTTCAAAGAGCAAATACTGGGCCAAATGTATGTGCCTTCTTTTCCGCCTGGAGTCTCTGATGTCACTAATTTTTACAGAGCAGGACAGACACAGTCGTTCATGAGCAACCAGACAAGAAAGGTGCAGTTCCTACTTCTTGAGCTGAAGGGAGATTTGGTTCAGGTTTGGGATACAGCTCCCTTAAACAGCACTAGGGGGATCTGCAGTGCCCACTCTCAAAGCCCACAAGGCTGCACAGAGCTAGTACCAAACACATTTCTCTGCCTTATTTCTCAGCTCAGAGCAGGTGGAGTGTGTGACAGGAGAAGGAATTGCAAAACACAGATGAATGGAAGAAAATGCAACCAAGCTACACATACAGACATCCACAGTCTTCAGTTTAATGCTACTAATCACTGTGTGACCAATTCAGACTAGATCCCTGATTTACAGGCCCTTGTGTGTATGTAGAAGATAACTGCTTTCAAGAAACCCAAAGATCACAGGTCCAGAAATACGTGCAGGATCAGTGCCTACAGGTACCTGCCTCTGGACTGACTGACATCCTCATCTCAATGGCACCTTGCCCCACTTCCCCTGCTTGGGAAAACACCTACAAAACAAGCCAGTCCCCCAGCACAGAGGAGACCCAGCCCAGCCTATTTATTTTTTTCTAGCTGCCTATTTGCATTTTGACAGCATCAATTATTGCTCTATAACAACATCCTTTCTTCTCAGGAACAGGTTACTGTGTAACTCTTTCACCTTCAACTTTCTCTGCATTGGCAAAAGCTATGTATTCTAGGCTTAAAATCTTGGTATTTCATCTTGGTACCTCAACCTTCCTATACAAAAAGCATGTCACCCTTTTTTGATGTCAAGTATCTCTAGCTGCAGCCCTAAATCCTACTTATAGCAATGAATAATAATAATCAATATATACTGTCTGTTTTCTTTCATAATTTCATGTATAAATTGCCCATATCCCTTAAGAATTGGTGTGGGAAAATACATTCTGTAGCATTCTTTGTAACAAAATAGTTACAGCCTATGCTACATACTAGAAATTCAGTGAGACACAGCAAGAAATCAATAAAAACACAAATTGCTCCATCAATACGTACATTCATCTATACTCTTCAAGGTTATCTTTGCTATGCCAACATAGAGACACATTTTCTCCATATATAGCCTTGCATATTAAACTAGGCAAGAGAGAAGGGAACGGAAACAAAAGCTATCAGTACAAATCTAATCTAGCTAGCATTTACATTCAAAGACTTCAGGGTTGTTTTTCTCCTCTGTTCAGGAAGCAGTCTGAAATCTAGGCACACCAGCTGACACTGACTCTACATTCCATGTACAATGGTCTTCTCCCAAGGCAGGTATGCTTAGCCATGGAAAAGATCCCCAAATTCACCTTATGTGTGTATTACTCTATCCACTGGTATAATATCTATTGAACAGGACTTCTTTTGCATCAGTGACAGATGAATGTGTTATAACAAATGAACTGATGTGTTAAATCTTGGTTGGTGATCATCCATGTCAAGGGAGAACAAAGAGAACCCACATAAATGGCTTTTGGGCATTTACGTACATGGACTTGTGTTGAAACCACCACCCCAGGAAGACCCCACAAAGCTTACATCTTTACTCATGTTCCAGTTCACAGATTATGAAGGTGGTATTTTCAAAGCAGAAGTAGGTCTGTCATGCACAAAAGCAGATTCTGCAAATGTTGAGCTTTAGGGCCAGAAGAGTTCATATTTTCAGTAAAAAATGGAAAAATACTAGGAAAGATGTGAGGTTGGGCCTGTCAGAGGTCTCTAATAGAGTCTAAACAAGAACAGCAGTGACAAGGAAAAGTTTCTTTGCATGAGGTCTCTGACACAGGCTAGCTGCAGCAGGAGATGCCTTTCTTCCTGTAGTAGTCAGTCACTGCAGAGAACAACATATCAAGAGATCACACTGGTGAATACATGCACTGTTGGTTTGGCGTGTTATTAATATTGAACACAATAATGCATTGTTTAGTTGCCGAATTCTAATTGCATCATTTATATATCATTTGTATGAATCAATCAAAGCCTGACTTGCCATGCCAGTATCATTGGTATTTTCCCATTGTGTTTGGTCCTGATGAAGTCTCTGGTCTTTTATTTCTATTTCTACATTACTATGTTACTATTATATGCAAAATTTCTGCAAGGTTATGCATTTTCCAATAGGAAGCGATCATTAAATTTTTTATGGTGGATATCTATTATTTTTGTGGGCAGATCTTCCTGATGTTCCCAAGAACAGAAAATGAGCCTTGAAAAAACCCAGAAAGAGCTGCTTCCTTCATGCCATTTTCCTTATGCTGAGTGTATGGGCAAGAGCTGTTCTCTTTACTCTCACCCATCACTAGTGAGAACATGAAGGTACAGATGTGAATGAATTTGATACGTTCTGGGCATCTCAAGTCTTAATGTAGGATCAGTCATGTGTTACTGGAGAGTGTCATGGATTAGTTCTTCAGTTTCTGATCAGATTTCCCTGCTGGATTGACCTAGAATTTATATGCCTTGATCCAATTTTTTTCTGGAAACTTGTATACATTTTAATTACTATGGATTTTTCTTTTCCCATCAGCTTGTCTTCTACTTCTTAGAGGAAAACTTCATAAAAGACCTTACCAACACCATACAAGAGAGTAAGATGGAAGTCATTGTTCTTGGAAAGTATCTTGCTGCTCTAGAGACTACTAAGTACATCTCTTTGGCCATGTAACACTTAATATGACTCTCCATTCTTCTGCATGTGAGGTGCATTTTTATTACTCCTCACTTTAAACGCATGTACAGTGTTTCTATGAGCTTTGCCATGAAACCTCAGTGAATCTTGCAGGCAGCAGCAGAAGTATCAAAGAGCCCAAACATCCATATACCATAGGAACTGCATAGTGGCACCATCTTAAAACTGTAGAAACTTTGTGTGCTGCAAAAGTTAAATAGAACATTTAGGAACTTGTTTGTTTCCTTATCTGAAGGCTGAAAGCAGACTTCATAAGTGTTTTCCCCTACATGAGGAGTCTCAGCAATACACGTGTTGTTATGATTTTTGCCCAGTCCGTGTTCAATATGGAAATGACAGTCTTGCAATTTTTGTAATCATCTCCCAATCTATCTCTGGATTTCAGCATTTAAGAAGACAGGGGCACCGCAATGCCCCATGATTAGCTCTGATTGTGAAACTCCTTCTATAACCAAAATGATAAAAGTGATCAATCACCTTAACAATAGTTAATAGCTCTTATCCAAAGCCATAATAATCCCACTCTGCAGTTTGACTATAGCAAGCTATTACCCTCTCAACCTAGTCTTGTGTCTGAAACATCACTGTTCTCTCTCATCCAAAAGCCTGAAAGGACACCATATACCATGGTCCTACAGGCTTCTTTCCACCTTCCTCCACCCCTGCACAGTAATTCCTGCTCCTCTCTGACTCTCAGTCACCATCCTAAAATCTCAGTTATCTCCCTAGGAGGATCTTATAGGAAGTCCTCAGTCTTTGAGACCACCTCTTGCTGTCTGGCTGTCTTTTACCTCAACGTATGTCACATCAGTACCAGACCATTCTCTTTCACACCCATCCTTTTTCCTAGCAAAATGGAAAAATACCACGAATTTTTAAACACATTATCTCTTGGCATTTGCATGTTAACAAAGAGCAGGAAAATGAGCTTGTTTCATAACAAGTGTGATCCCCCTGGCCTTCATTCCAGACCTGAAGGCCTGCAGTGAGGCTTACACAACCTATAACATCGCTCTGAGGGGTGCAGGGATGCAGCGACTCTACCTGTTCCAGTTCAGCTACTGCCTGTCACAAGGAACAGGCAATTACTGATGGTGCCACAACTTTAGGGTCATTCCGCTGAACTGTCTCGGCCTCTCTGGTTTGCCTCAAACATATTTCTATTCCTTTCTAATCAAACTAAGCTGAGTATAATGAATGTTAAAGGACTTTTCACTTTTACAGGTTATGAAATAAACCTTCTGAGAAAGTGAAGACAAAGTTTGTGAGAATGGTGGGGTATGAACATATGATGTTTTCACACAGAGGCAAATTCAACTGGGCAGCACACAGGAGGGATCATAGAATCATAGAATAGTTTGGGTTGGAAGGGACCTTTAAAGGCCATCTACTCCAGTGCCCTCTGCAATGGATGGTCATCACCATTTGTGTTTCAGAAAAAGTCATCTTCCTTATGCTAGACTCAGAAGGCAGCAGGATCTTCAGCATCCTGTAACTGGGTATTCATTATTGCCATCTGCATATGTGCTGCCTCAAACTTGTTGCTATTTTTCACACATTTCATTTGCAAAGCCAGGCAGGGCACTTGTGATGCTGATTTAGGGACTGATAAGTTAATATTTCTCAATCATTTTTCTGTGGATTTATCACTGAGAGCTGGTGCAGCTCATCAGCAATCCTGCATGGGTAAACTCATGAATGAAAAAAGGAATTCCTGCTGAGGTAAGACTTCTCTATAACCTTTGGAGAGCCACACAAACCTCTGTCCTGAGAGAAGCAAAGGGCACCATGGAGTGGGGAGAGATCTGCAACCCAGATCGCAGGATGAACCAGGAACACTTACAGTCTCCCAAGGCTTGAAGAGTAGCAGAGTTTCAAAGTATGCTCTCATTAATCATCTTTTCATTAAGTAATTCATTAAATAGTGGACAGAAAGAGAGAAAAAATCAACTCATCAGTATTGTAACATAGGTAGGATCATAAACAAGGTAGAGTAGGACAAAATGACTGTGAAAGTGGAAACAAATTTCTCAACAAGACAAGGGAAAATCTGGATACAGGATGGTGAGGGTGTTGCTGAACTCTCCCCAGGAACAGAACTTGGTCCTATGTGCACATATATTGATCTAGTGCAGTCAGCAGCTCCTCAGCTGTTCCCTGGGGAGACACAACATGGGATGAGCAAACACTTTTTCACTAAGGCTGGCCAGCACTGGCACATCACACACAGAGTGTTTTTGGCAAGATTCGTGTATCCAGAGATGTCTCTCTCTGAGAAGCACACTTCAGCTTCCACATCCTTATTTAATATATCAATAAGTAACCACAGGTTCTCTTTTCCCCTGCAATGCCCAGAAGTTGCATCCACTCTAGAGGGATGCTTCACTTACTCTGTGATTCAACAGAAAAGACTTCCCTAGCTGAGCTTTTGCATTATGGCTTAGGATGAGAGAAAACCCTGATTTGAAAGCATTCGATGGAGGATAAATAGGTTTATTCAGATTTAGTCTGGGGTTTTTTGCCTCCTTGCCTACCCTCAAATTCTTATCAAATAGATTTAGTATTTTTTTCACTGCAATGACTGTACTTTTTTTATTACATGGATTTTTTAGTTCAAAATTAGATCCCCTCCCCTTTGGCACATCTGCAAGTCCTTTTTTCTTAATTTATTATTTGCTTATACATTGAGTTCACACACTCTCTAAGTAGAGATAAGTTTCCCACTGTAAGCTCCAATGTTTCCATCTCACTTCCCACTGCCTGTGGTTGTTATGTCCATGAGAATATCTGTGTGGGCTAGAAAAATCAGAAATTTGTAGCTATAATCCATCCAGACCAGGCCCAGTCCAAGCGCCAGGGACTGTCTGGGGAACACCACCATGCAAACTGCTGATTGATGAAGAAGTTTGCACAAGGTTTCAGGCTGCCACAGTGTGGGAGATCTGGTAGGTGCCAAGAGCAGACATGCTGCAGGCGGCAGGGCATCACGGCATCACAAAGCCCCACATCTTCACTGAGGGCTGTGTGACAGCTGACAGCAAGTCATACAGCAGCAACACCAAGCACCAGTTTTGGTTCACAGGATCTCCCTTCCTCACTTCAGTCTCGTCTTCTTTTTCTGTGGGCTAACTTCATCTCTTGTCTGACTTGGCAAGACTAAAAGATTGTGAAGGGCAGCAAAGCCCTGCTTATGTTTGTCCTGCTTTTGTCAGAAATGCTGATCTAATGAATATATCATAAAAGAGATTGCTTAGGCTTAGCCAAATGTTTTCAGAACCAAATGATTCGGGGAAATAGTAGTTATTCAGTTAGATTATAGACACAGCCAAGAACATCAAAGTCCTCAAGAGCTTACTGTTTACCAGCTGATATAGAGAAGATCATGGAAACATCTAGCCCCTGCAAGAAGACTGCTGGTAAAAGAATTCCTCCAGTGAAGGTTTGAGACATGTAACCACATTGGAGGCACAAAGATAGTGGTCATTACAGTGCTTAGTGCAGGGAGTCATACATGTTCCCAAAATTGAGTGGTTTGTGAAAGACTCATAAATACTTGAATACCAGTCCTCAGACTACAAAATCACAGAGATCTCATCTTGAACAACCCTGACTGTAAACCCACTTTGGGCACGAGCTGCTCTGATACATGATGTCTCTTCAGAACTTACTTAAAAATGTGCCACAAGAACAACTATAAGAATTCACTGTCTCTAGAGGACTTACCCTTATTGCAGTGATTCTCCCACTTTTCTTTAAAACCACCATTTTATCCCTCAATGTGAAAGGCCCCATGAGACAATGGGCCTTGAATGATTGTGCTGGGATTAATTCTTTTTTTTCACTACTATATTAAAATTATCTGAGGCAATACAGTTTTTAGCCTGAGAAGATCTTATGTAATCAAACTTCTCAACAATGTCATTCATAATAATGACAATCCAGTGGGAATGTGCAGCATCTTGAATTAAATCAAGTAGTGTATAAATATAACCAAGGTATTCTCAAAGTAAATGCAACTAACCAGTTTAAAAATGGCAACTGGCTTTCAGTTTCTAATTAGGGTGACATTTTGCAAGGCCATTTCTGGGTGAGTTTCATGTTCTTTCATTCTGTTCTGCTTTTCTTATTTGTATAATGTTACCAAGGCATATATAAAATACATTTCAAAGTACAGATATCAGCTCATTTACAGCTAATTATAATAGGCAAGTGGTGCAGTAAATGGAACACCCGATTTTCTCCCCTCTTTTTTTTCCTTTTGTGATGTTCTCCAGGTGACTCCCATGCATAATGTAACACTAGCAATGCTGTTTGCATAATAAGCTATTTTCTACCACAGAAGCAGAAACATTTTATCACTACAGAGAAGGCTTGGATTGTGAATACATTTTCATATAAGTTGATTTATGTGAAAATTACCAATAAATGCATTCTAGCCATAAGTAAAATGTTTGTTCTTACTTTAAGAAGTAGTATTATTTGAAACTTAGGGGGAGGGGAAATGCACATCCGATCAAGGGAAAGTATTTTATTAGTATGATTCAAATGTCAGAGCTTGCAGTCACCTTTCAAGGTATGGAGCCCCCTGAGTTTCCTCCAGTGAAGTCAATGAGAGCAGAAAATACTCGGCACTAGACAGAATTACTCTGCATCTCACCACACTGAACCCCCACTCTATGGCTTTTACTGCAGTATAAACACTAAACCAATTTTGGCTCTAACACGGTGGTACCTTCTGCAGTCTTCACAACAGTTGTTTGTTGCCATCTTGTTTAAAAGGCAGCTACATTTTACTACTGTGAGGTTTCCTTTTTTAACATGTTTATTTGAATTAGAGCCACATTGTCAGTAAGACCAGCTCTGGAGTCTGACCTCCCTGCCACTGCTATAGGAACAGGACCATGAAGTCTCGGTCCAGTCCAGCAAATGCAGACAGATACCAACCCCTCCATGTGCTCCGGTAGCCCCACACCACTCTCATATACCCACGCTGCAGCAAGCAGAGCAGTGGTGTTAAAAAAGCCTCTACATGGCCCTACACTCCTCTCAAGATCAGCACAGGATCACAGCTCACGTGTTTGGTCGCAGATGAAATGCGACCTAGATGCATGTAAAGCACCAGCACCAGTCTCAAAACTGACACCCTTGAGACTAAGTTGGTGCCCTTTAAAGCCAGCAGAATAGAGGGCTTTGGATCCAGCCATTTACATTGGAGGGTATCCCAGAACCAATTAACTGCCATTGCAAGTGCGCTTTTCATGGGCTAGGGTAAAGAGGCATTCCTTGGGAAGTGCTGGACTTGCTCCTATTCGGTGGGGAGCTGATCCTGCAAAGTACAGTCTGTAAGCAAACTTTGGTCCTCGTGAACCTGTGGGGACCTCGGCAGAGCTGCCTGACACAGCAAGGCTGCATCCTAGCAGAGCAGATCAAGTTTCTACCTTTAAAACAATGAATAAATGTACACCTCAATTTTTCAAGGCAATACGCTGCTCAGATCTCCCGCTACTGTAAATCAAGGTGGGTTTATTGACACCAGAGGAGTTTTGCTGAGTTACATGAGCTGAATGTCTGATCCAGTGCTGGTGATCAAGATTATTTCTGCTTAAAACATAACTCACAGAAGAAAACTTTTCTTACAAAGAAAGTCCCTGGCTTTCAACCCTACAAAATTAAAAGGCTAACACTCCAGTTGGAGGAGGATTGACTACTCCAAATGAACAACGCATAACATTTTTTTGCCTGAAACACCACTCTGTAGTTGTAAACATTGCTTAATGTCATAATTTCCCTGTAGATTTCGTAAACTTCTGCAAAACCACTCTCTGTAGAAATCCATTGATTTCACCTGCATTATACCAAATAGATTGGCACGAATTTTCTTCCAAATACATACTTATTTTTCTAAATGCCTTCCAGTTTTACTAATTAACTTCTCTTCCTTTTCCCTACAGACCTGCCTGTGAGGAAGAGCACCGTTCAGCAAACAGCCTTGAGCACTACACACCGTTCTTCAGTTCAGCAGCTGAGAAAATGCTGTGACTCTTTAGCAGGTGTCACTGAACCTCAGTGGAAACTGAGCCTTCTGCAGCAGGCTCAGCAGTGCTTAGGCCTGCACTGCTTGTGGTCCAGCCCTTGCTGATGGCAGGATACACAGTGAACTGTCTTTGAGCGAGATCTGACAATGCTTCTGCCCTGGGTTGCCTCCAGGCAAAATCCTGCATCATTCATTCCCACGCTCTGCTGCTGAGAAGTGTGTGTACCTACCTCTGCTTCTCATTTACATTTGCTATTAGGGTCACCTTATAGAGCCCAACTCACTGTATTTCTCACTGAAGTGAAGGATGTTTTGTATAGAAAGGTAAATTAAACCCTTCTCATAAGGGAATGTTTCCTGGACACAACTGAGTCCAGGCTTTCCTGTGTGACTCAGCAGCACTTCTGTGCCCTGAAGTCTACTGCTTAGATGTCCAGCTCCACACCATCAGCCCAGAGGCACAAGTTAGCCAGCCTCTGCTGCTTGAGACCCCTGTTATATTTTCATCCCCTTTCAGGTGAGCATTGCAAGCTACATATTTTGGCTCAGGATCCCTTTTTATGGGTACTGCAAATCCTCGCAGGTCTCCCCTGCATGATATCCTCTTCCTGCTGTGCACTCATCCAGTCCCCACCAAAGATGGTCCCTGTCCTCTAGCCTGCTTGGTAGCTCTCCCTGCATGCCCAGGAGACTGGCTAGTACCTCTAAAGATGCCTTAGCAAAGTTTCTTGCCATTTCAGATTTCTGTCTGTTCTCTGTGCTCTGACACTGTCACTGCTGGCACCGGTGCTGTGGCAGCTCCATTGGCCGCAGTTGTGGGTCACTGAGTCAAAATCTCTGACATGAAGAAGGAGCAGCCCAGGTTACCCAACTGTAGGCATGCCAGGCTCTCCCAGTAACAGGTACCAAGAAGAAAGTCTTGGATAGGTTCCTTCACTTGTCCCCGAACTTGGGGCTCCCAGCATGAATAGTCCGGTTCAACTTCCCTTGTCCCAGACATAACAAAACTGATGCTAATTCACAAAGTAACACTATGTTTTCACATTTTCAATTTAAAAGCATTTTAAAACTATATTTATTTTACTACTCTTAAATACATTTGTGTCTCTAAGGTAGTAACTAGTATAGGTGGTGGAGTGTGGAATCAAGAAATTAAACTAACTCATTCAGACGAGATAGTGTGGAGACTAAAGGTGGGAAGCAAGCTACAGAATAGGGGTGTTAGATCATGCATTCTTAGTTACACATTTACTATGTCTATAACAGCACACTTTTCTATTTTAAACCCTACTAAGTGGAGACTGTTTAAATGTACTGCTGTAGTAATAAAGAAAAGGTCAACTCAATGTCTGTCTTGGCCATTAATCAATCTTTCCCATACTTTCTAATTATCTTGATTGCCTGATTGAGTGAAGCATGGGACACTGATCATCTATATGTTCCTTGGTTATATCTGCTCTTGGCACTTTTTTTTTGAGACCAGAGGATATTTTCATGTAGTCACTATTTTTTCAAAAGAGATCCCCAACTTCTTCCTCTGACAACCATCTCTTTTTCTGCCTTATCTCCCACCATTTTCTATAGCAATTTTGCAGGCTGTTCCCTATAAAATGTTGAAGTGTCTTTAATCATCTCAGGCAGCAATTTTGTGTTGTTTTTTGCCTCTCCTTTTCAGTAATCTGGGATTCCCAGTACTATTCTCTCTCTCTCTCCCTCTGATTATGAATTGTAGCTTTTTGTTTTTAGAGGGAGCTTAATGCAATGCAATAACACACAAACACAGGAACAAATTATAGACATGAAAAGATCAGATTTTTTTATAGTGATAATTTCCTTTTACTCCTGGGTGTCACATATCCATGAGGGACCCCAGAATTTCACCAAGACCAGCCAGATAGCTCATTACCAAGACACCTGGGACTGCACAGCATGTCTCCAACCCCAGGTGACAGGGAGTACCTTGTAGAAAGATATGACAGGGGAGAGGCAGCAGGTCACATTCAAACTGCATAGATCCACCCCAGGGATTGGAAATGCATGTGACAAATGGCACACAGAAAGGGGCAGTTGTGTAGCTCCCATATGAGCTCTGGGAGATGGTTTAGTCTCAGTTCAGCTGTACAGAAAGTACCAGGGAGACATGAGACCTGCAAGGATGGAAACTTCATCTTAATTCTTCCATACTGAATTCACTGGGAGTCTGAAATGTTTGAAGAATGCAGAATAGGATCCTTCAGAAACATTTCTCACCCTCTTTGATTATCTCTACAGCTTGATTGAATGAGTCATGCAACCCAGCTCCTTCAGATATCCATTAATGCCCAGCAAACAAAGCATATTCAACACATCACTGTTTTTTGTTAGGTTTGTTTTTTTTCCTGTTCACAAATAGCTTGAGAACAAATGTATTCATTGGCCAGTAATTTTTGCAACTTACACAGAGTCTACCATTTTCTCAAGTAGTTGATGGTCTGAGCACTGTCTTCCTCCAAAGCTGCATCAGTGGGCAGACAGCCTCCACAGGCTTTCAGTGAGAGGCACCAGCAACTGCTCCAAACCACTGCAAACCTTGGCCCTCGCTAGAACTAGTGCGCACTGGCGGTGTGAGGCTCAGGTACCCCAGCCACAACCCAAAAACCTGAATCAGACCGAGTTTCTGTGGCATGATATAAAAATGGAACTGGAATATGCCTGGGCAAGGGTTCTCCTATTTTTCCTAGTGCAAATGCTGTTACCAGAGAGACAACTCCAATTGTTAAACATCCCCTTTACACACTGACATCCTCAAAATCGAGGTAATTTCCCCAGCAACTCGGGGGCAGTGGGCTAAATCTAGGGAAAGCCACTGAATTCCCCAGTGCAGCACCAGGATCCACAACCCTGGGCTGAGTAAGCTGTCACCTTTCCAGAGCAGATATCCCCTTGGGTCCTGAAAGAAGTCAGTTGAGGTTGCTAGAGTGTCACACTCGTTTCTCCTCTCCTCCACTTTTCACACACTAATGGCAGAAACAATCCACAATATGTCTGAGTAGCTCCTGCTGCTCAGCATAGCTCAAGTCTTGGTGCTTCCCTGCTCTGCACATTAACCACCCACCAGATGTGTGCATCTCTCCCCACTGAATTGCCAGAGAGCCTGGCAATCTGATTTTCTTTCTTTCTTTTTTTTTTTTGATGCACTTTGTTGGAGCCAGCTACTGATTTTATAAATTGAGAGCCATGCTGGCAGGACTTGTGGTACCCTGCTAGATTCCACCCCTGGCAAATGGTGCAGTCTACTAGAAATAAACAGTACAGCCAGGTTAGCATGGATTAAGGGAGATTATTGTTGTATGACTTTATCTTATTTCCTAGTCTTCCAAAGAAAACTCCACAGTAATAAATGAAACAGTACCCCTAATGGAGAATTACTAGCTGCAAAATTATAAACTTTAGATTCAGTAATAGTACATTCAGGCAATATTTACATGAAAAATAAGAAAAACCTCTGACAGAAGAATCCTTCATGTACTTGTCTGGTTTTATCACTCAGCTCACAGTTTTATCTTGCATTTAATCATATTGCCCTTCATCTGCCATCCAGTAGCCAAAGTACTAAAATACCCTTAATCTCTCTGTATCTCATTACAATGTGAGACTATGGTTTTGCAAAACTTTCTGTTAAGTATGATAAATCTCAGCTGCATAAAGTATATGCTCAAAATTCATACAGTACATGGAACAGCATTAAAAATTCTAGGACTATTTTTAAGCAGAAAAACTGGATAAAATGATGCAGAAAATACAGACTGATAGGTAGGTAAAGTGTTATTAATAGATCATAAAGGCAAATGAAAAATATCAAATGCAATTTCATGTAATAAAAAACAGAGAGAAATATACATCAGTGGGTCTGATGGCATAAGACTTACTTGAAGATTGTATCCTTCCTTCCTCAGAGGAGGGTTCCCTGATATCTGTTTAGGGCAAGTACAATTGAAATCACTTTGTTTTGGTTTTAATCTCTAAATCTATAGTCAGTATGACATAACATATTTTCAGGCCAGAAGAACTTGATACAATAAGTCAACAATATTTATAAAGATAGCTATTTACTTGATTAACTCCTCATCAGTTTTAGACCACACATACTCCGTGACACATAGCACTACGTCCTTAATTGAATATGATTGTCGTTACACCTTGGCATTAAAATTATTTGTCACCTGCCTGCTTTTACAAGTGGAAATCCCTTTAAGCAAATGTATGTGTGAATAAATTGTTATTATTGTTGTTGTTGTTGTTGTTGCTATTATTGCTATTATTTTAGCCTTCTCTTGATGGAGTTTTACATTCTGAAGAGTACCAAGTGGCACTGTGGAAGTCTCTGGAATGACTGGATTTGGGCTGCATTATTATACTGCAAATAGCTGGCAATTTATTAGTTACACATTCCATTTGACTACACCAGTTTCTGTGTATTTTAAGATCTCTCCTTTTGAGTATCTCTAAGACCCCTGTTGTTTCAATTACTTATCACTGTAGCCTGAGGTATCATCACTATGCTGAGGATAATAAACAACTCCTCCTATTTCTGCTGCTAGAGCTGCGACTAACTTAGCATGATCAAGAAGCAGCATAGGATGGCGAAGTAAGTGCCATATGGTAGGTGGTTGATCCTAAATCATATTCTGCTCTGCCAGCTTTATTGTGTGGTCTGGGGCAAATCTCTAAAAATCACTTTTTGGAAGAGCTGAGCCCATAATATATACTGAGTACATAAGATTGCATAGTAGTTTTGAAATTATATATCCTCTGCTGTTTCTTTGCTGTAATAGGGTTGAGGTCTAATGCTAGGGACATAGCAGGAGTCTATTTAATACAGCAAATTTATAAATGCAACATTGAAGGACTAAGCATCAGAGCCATTTCATTTGCATTACAGCATGCAGCTGGATGTCAAATGCACATTCTGATGAGGATAGCTTTAACACTTAGGGTCCGAGGTGTTTGTCTTCTCAAATGTAGTCATAATGCTTTACTGAGTATTGGTTTTGACAACTATCCCACAACCCTACTGTTCCCTTCAAAGTTTGGATACAGCTTCGCCTGGTTCTTCTAGTGAACGTCTTATTAACACTCTCTCCATAGCTTATTTCTATTTTCTCACACCCAATACCAATATTTGACCCGTTTAACACAGAATTTGGGTCATGTAACTTCTGCTAACTTGTTATAACCAGGTCCATCCCGTTGATTAAAAAAGTCTTAGTTTACAAGAACTTCACCTGCCCTGAAGAATGTTGTAGTTTAGAGATATATCTCGTCTGTGTCTATTCATCATCTAACTTGAGTCAATTTAAAGGGCAAGGAATTTTGTCATCTTTTATTTGCTTACAGTGCCATAGAAGTTATACATTAAGAGCTTTTTCCTTTACAGAGGAGTAGAGAAAACAGTCTCTGAACTCCAAAATCATAGAGAATCCTTCTGTTACCATGCTTGCAATCATGTCTTTCAGCTAATTTATTCACATTAAGTCTAGTGTCACAAAGAAAAAATGCTTTGCAAACATTTATGGCTTCTATGAGTCTGAACAAATGAATCTATAAGTTCCTGCCTCTTTAAATACCTTTCTCACTCTCCCCTCAATATTCAAAAGAAGCAGTCTGGTTGCTTTCTCCTGCTGGTGAGAGACTGTGAGGTCTCAGGCATTTGAATGTGGCTTCTTTTTCTGGGTCTTATGGACAGATCAACTTGCAGACTTTCAGGCTCAGATATTGCCCAGCTCTATTGCAGGACTGTATTCTTTCCTTATTCTGACTGTACTCTTTCCTTATTCTGACTGTACTAGGCTACAAGCACAAAAACCCTGGTGGTGGGACCAGGCCAAGAGCTGGAATCAATCTCAAAATGGCTAGTGTGATTTACTAAAGAATGGTAGAGTCCAAAATCTTTGATGCTGCCTTCCCCCACAAATTTTGCTACCTCAGACCCCTTGGAGGGGTTACCCAGTAAATCAAGTATCGAAAAACAAACGGGAGAGTAAATGTGAGAAGAAAAGAAAGAGACGGCAGAAGCTTTCCATTCTGGCATGATGATTCGTTTGACCTAATTAGGGAATTTAGCTAGTACCAAGTTAGGACTGAATTTATAGCACAGCAACTAACCATGCATAAACTGTACAGATGCTGTTCATGCATGGCCAATCCAAAGCACCATTCCACCTGCAAAGAGCACCAGCTGCCTCAAACAGGCACATGTTAAACCTGTCCATGCTATGGATGAGATTAAGTCCAACCTTTGACTAAATACCACCCATGCCCATTAAACCATACCACTTCATACTTAGGCATTATCCCTTTGTCTCAGTAATATGTATTACCAGAACATGTTTTATCTATATTTTGTATTTGCCTTAATGGATGTTGTCATCTGCAAAGTAGGTGCCAAATCTTGCAAGGCACAAGTGTAATGTAACAGAGTAGGGGACAGGAACTGGAGACACATCTCGGGAGACAGAGCTGCTTCCAACTATGTCAGCCCTCCAGGACAGCTGTCTTCCACAGATCTGGCCCTGGAGGGAATAACAACCAGCAGAGCTGAGTGTTGAATAACTCCAGGGTCCTTATTTTGGAAGGAAATTCTTTGTACAAGAAGGGAAGAGTCCACAGAGAACTCATACAGGTCCCCATGGATGAACTGTGAGCAGAGCAAGGCTGCCAGGCTCTCCAGGGGCACTAGCTGCTGGTAGCTGGGTCTCTCGCAGAGATGAAAAGATTGACAGCATCTTGTGTATCCTTATTGGAATGGTTAGTCTTCAATCTGGGAAAAAAAAATATCACTGAAAAATTAAACAGAGAGACAAAAGGTTTGTTTACCCTCTCTGCATTGAAGATGTTCAATAGGATGCAGAGTTACATTCCCCAGTGCTGGGGGTGTTGTGCAGTGATTTGTTCCAGTGCAAAGTGTTTCTACAATGCCCGTATTTTATATCCCACAAAGAAAGCAAAACAACCTCCCCCCAAATTACTGATGATCTCATTTTTTAGCATGTAGGTAAGTAATGGGACAACTCCCTACAGTCAGCACTTTAAGTTTGTGTCCTTAAAATGAGACTCTGATTCCTCTCACATTAACTTTTCCTATGTCTGCTTGAAAATCCTACGGTATGAGTCACTGTAGCATGGCAGGAGTAAACATCAAGCAAGTCTTCCCCATATGCAGAAAACTAGCTCCTCCCTCAATAAAGACAGAACAGTTTTTTTAATTTGTACCTCACCAAGATGTAATCTTGAGATGTTACAGATAGATCTGCATTACAGATGGTTACAGGCATTTTAAAGAATACAAAATTAAGAATTCAGGTCTTTTAAAGTGAAAACTGACACTGTTTTTATACTGCTTTATCTGCAAAGGCATGAAAAATCTCAGACTTCAGAAGGAGTAAAAATCATCACTCATATGTTTTTCAAAGTATCATTGATTTCCCAAAATAACCTTTGTACATGCATAATCTTCTAATTGTAGATTTTTTGGTGTTAATTATACATAATACCTTGCTATCTGTCAAGACTTTCTCAAAATCTAATTCCCAGAACTAATATTTCTTGATCTTTAACTAGTGAAATACTGACTTCTAGACCCAACGAAGAGTGAAACAACTGGAGACCTTAAACCTCCAGTGGAAAAACACTGTCATTTCAGGCCTGTCGAGGAGTAAAGAAAGGACTGTTCTGCATTTTGGGAAAAGAAAGGACCATTTCTCTAGAAACTCGGTGAGTTTTTAGCAACAATTGTTTAAAGAACCTCATTAGCATAAGAAAAAGGCTCTTGGTGGAAATGAATTAGCAGTCACAGCGCAGGTGAAGCAGGCAGATAATATATGCAAGGTAAATGGAATTTATTGTGAAAATGGTCTATCACATGGCTGTCATCTCCACCTGCTTTTCGCCTGACATACACTCCCATGTCATAGGAAAACAACCCCACTTAAGTTTCCCCCCCATGTGGGAACACAGCCTGTACCTGGAGAGTGTGTCAACTCCTATGCCCCCTAGGGTATCTCTGGTCCAAAGCCCCCAGGGTTGGTTGCCATCACTAGCTGGCCCACCAAGGGCACCCCATCCCAGCCAGCAGCTGATTGCAACAATCTCACAACCAGCACCCCTGGCATTTGAGTCAGGGAGAGAAGCCACTGAGGTACAGATATATATGCCTCAAACTGCAGAGAAACATCAAGAAGGATTCAGTTGTCCTCCACTCATTGCCTTATAAACATCCAGTTCTACAGATCTAAGGTAGGATCCTGCTTGAGTATGGAGCAGTGAACAGGAATGGAGTTTTACGGGGACAGTCCTACAAAGTTTTTAGGCTGGTGTCACTGAGTTATTGATGTACATAGAAACATTCCCAGTAAGGAGTAGTTCTCAGGGGTTCTCCGATGGTAAACAGTTAGACCAAGGGGTCATCTCCATCTCTCCTTTCCTTGTGGCAGGGATCCCAAATATAGGGTATTACTGTCACCATCATCAGCATCATCAGTATTTTGTATAGAAACACTGGCAACTTCTACACTTTGAAAGCATGGTTAGCAGTGGTTGTTTGGAGAAAGAATAGAAAAAAATTAAATGAGCCCTTGGCAGGTAGATCCTCCCAACTCGTGGTTACCAACAATATAGTGACTTCTTGGCACAGACATTGTATCCGTAACTCACATGTAATAGTCAGTAATAGCCCCATGCTCTACACATTTCTCTGATGTCTTTTGGATGCATTATACTTTGGGTCTTCTTAACAGTCTAAGGTGGTGGTATGTTCATGCGTGTGGCATGTGAAATAAGCTTGTTTAAACTTGCTAGTTGAATGAATGTCCCCCAGCTTTTACAGTTAAAGGAACACTGAATCTTCATTCTTCATTTACCTTTCCTACACCACTTATCCTTCTATAACCCCTTGTTATAACTCTTATAACTCTTTTTAGTTATCCCTTCTCCAAACTGACAAGTCCATGTTTATTTGCAGTCTTTCTATATGGAGGTTTATAGAAATCTAGTTGGATTCTGCCTAATTCACCTCACACTTTGCAAGATGAAAAAAACGTGGATATTATACTGTATAATCTGAGAAATAATATTTGATCATGTAATTAGACTGTATCATAGGCAAATGCACTAGGGAACAGAGTTAATGTTGCATGTACAACCTTAATTTTGTTTCCTGACTTTTAAATGCCGAACTAGGCAACTTTAACATTTTCTTAATGCAATTTTTGTATGGAATATTATATAGCCTATTACATATGCATGCATATTGAAATATGGAATACATTAGGCTGCAGCACACAGGCTGTGGCACACACATCTCAGTACTAGATACCAGCACTAGTCTTGACTGGCACTGGCTCTGTTACACAGGTCATATCAGAGTGGTGGTCTCAATGTTTCTGAGTGTCACTGCCCTGTTGTTTATTCAGTATTTACTGTAAGTCATACGGGAATGTTACAGATTGTTATCTTAAGAAGTTGTTGGGGGTTTTTTAAACTGAATTGATACTTAAGAAGTTGTTGGGGGTTTTTTAAACTGAATTGATACTACTTTTTACAGCCTCCTCTTCTAGAAAGCTAGCCTTATTCAAATATTTAGGCTTCAGCAGCTTAAGAGAAAAAGTATGTCCTTGGAAGCTTTAAAAATTATGAAAATGTAAAAGAATACTATAAAAACATAAAACAGTTTTCCAAACATAATGACACCATGGCTTTACTTCCTGATCTCTGCAGATCTCCGTGGGTATTAAAACAGTATAATCAAAAGCTAATCATCTCCCCTTTCAAGTGTAAGAAGACCTTTTCTAGCTACAAAGAGCTATAAGATGATTGACTTCAACGCTGAATTGTAAAGGATTAGACACTGTCCTTTCTTCATCTTGTTCCACACTGTAATATCAGGGTATCTCTGAAACTGTATGGCAGTTTCAGAGGTTAGAAGAAATCCTTTGCAGAGACATATTACTGAACACACTGCTGGGAAGACACTTGGATGAACCAGAATATAGGATTGATTGATGTAGCTAATCTAAATAATTCAATACTCAGTCATCAAATGAAAAATAAAGCACATCACACATGTATTGTCATGCATTTGAGACACAAAAGGGTGCTGTTGGACATCAGGTTTTATTTCCTTGGTCAAAGACATCTAATATGTGTTAGGATTACAGAAAGTTAATATCGTATGACAGGAGTAAGAATTCTACTGTCTTTGGAGGTTACTCTTGAAGAATGTCACCATGGACTAGATGGAATATACCACTTATAAATCACAGCAATGTTCTTCCAATAGATTAAGTGATTTTTGAAAAGGGCAAAAAAAATCAAATAACATATTCAGCTCAGCCGATCATCTAGTGAATATTAAAAAACCTGATCTGATGAATAAATTATTCAGTAGAAGCAGGCAAAATTAACAAATTATATATTTGCTGAACAACAGTTAAACCATTCAGCACATATATAATTAAATATTTATTCATACATATTTATAAATAGTTCTTACACATTTTTTTGTTTCATCCAGGTGAATAAAAACTCTCAACTCTTTTATTCTTTCTTCTGAGGATAGTGGAAATAGCCTGCCTTCACAAAGCCTGATCTCAAGTCAGCATCTCATCAAAGCCAGCTTCATTTGTATTTTTAATCAGATGCCTATGTAAGTGAACATGTAAAATCTTAACTGTGTAAGCATCCATTTCAATGTTTAGTATTCAAGCTTTCTGGATGTTTATGTGTCTGTCTGCAAGGCAGTGTAAAGAAAGGAAGGCTATGTTTGTCCTCACGCTTTGGCCAGAGCTGGGGCAGTGCATTTTCTTTCAAACCTGGACAGCTGTCTTTCTTGGTACTTGGGTTTTCCAGAAGCCACAGCATATTGCTTTCATACATATATATGGTTACAAAACAACAATTTGCTTGGAAATCATGGTCTCATCCATCATTAATAGAGATGATCAGAAAGGATGTTTATTCCAGCAAAAGAAAATTACAATAACTGTAATATTGAAAAATAAAAGGGGCTGGAAAAGTACAGAGACAAAAAAAAAATCCCGCAAGCCTTTTTTTCTCAACAAGTTAAGTTCTACATAAGTGAAATTCTTGTTCATGGAGGGACAGTAAGAAATGCTGTCTTCCTTGCTTCCTTGAAGAGCCACTCTTCTACTAGCTGGGAAGATTTTCATAAATTTTTAAATATTAGTTCAAATTAAAATAATGTAAATTATCTAAATTCTGATCTCCTTTATCCTACCTAAAGGTGGCAGAACCAGCACCAAACCCAGTAGATATTTCCAAGGATGGTAGATGATACAAGATTTCCTCCATTATAAATTAAGATTCAGAGACAGAGCATGAGCTAAAGTTGATCTCAACTCTTTGTTATCAATGGCCAAGTCTCTCTTCTGTTGTAAGTCACAAACTCATTGTTACATAGCAAAGAAACAAGAATATAATAATGAGGATGCTGAAAAATGGTCAGGATATAAAGAAATTCTCATGAGAGAGTAATCACAAACATAAAGCTAATAGATGCTCAGCATATTATCATATTATCTGAGACAACTACATATCATAATTTTTTTCCAGATCCTTTTCATTTAAACAAGTAAAAGCACACATTTTTATAGAATGTTACTTATTTGAAGTGCTGTTCTGAGATCACCTCTTGATGTCTTTTGGGTGCAACTCATCCATGTGCAGAGAGACAGAGGTGGGTGGTGCATTAGGTGAATTCCAGCCTCTGCCAATACAGCATCTCTACATTTACCATTGAGAAAACATAGTTTCACCTTTTTTTTTTCCTAAGCAGATGCAGCTTGTGGTGGACACACTCCCAGGCATAAAGACTTGTAGGGTGATGGAATTTCTTCTCACTTGAAACTGCAGCAGTCTCCTGGCCCTGCCCCCACACAATTTTGCCTTTACATGCTGTTGGGTTTTTTTTTCTGTTTCTATGAATGTGGAATTAAACTGAGTTTGTGTTTCAAAGCACCTCTTACAACTGAGCCATTCTGTGCTGCGTCAGTCAGTGTGCAATTGCGCCTCAGGAGACTCCAGGTTTTGCCCATCACTTTCCTCTTTTATGGACTGCAAGTAATGATTTTGCCTCCAAGGACAGTTCTTCGGGGTTTTGCAGAGGATTAATTGTGGTACTTCTACACTATTACTAATGTAGAGAAAGTCTTTCATTTCAGTTCTGTGAAGTGGTTGAACTCTGCATTTAAGAATGAGTTGTTGTCATGATTTCATGTAAGTTTTAGGGGTTGCTTGAGAATGGGATAGTGATAAAGGGAAACATAGGGAAGAGTTTATACCTTCAGTTCCTAAGAGGCCCTCTTTAAATCTGGGAAAGGCGTCTAATTTGGGCTGAAGCCTTTCTTCAGCAAATAATCAGGTGTCATTCCCATACTTCCATCACTGTTGGTATCTCCAGGCATCTGTCAGGCCTGTGTTTTTCATCAGATTAAGCCTAGTTGACTCTCTGCTTGGTAGACACTACAAAGCTGATCATGTATATCCTGTTGTGCTTGAACCGCAGTTAGGTTTCCCATCTAGATGAGTTTAAGGAAGATTCTGCTTCCAGATGTTTTCCTCTGTCCATCCCATCTGTGTTTTAATTGCAACTGATGTGCACAGCTTCCTTGACAAAATCTGACAGTATTTTTGAACAGCCACCAAGCTGTGTGGGTGCTGGGCCCAAACATAACACTTCAGTGCAAAGTAACAGTAACATCTCCACTGGGGGAAGTCAGTGATTTCTACTCTAATTGAGTTCTAGCTCAGTGTGACTTCTAACCTGCAAGGACAACCTTTTTGCAAGCCTGGACAACAGAGATTGGAAAGTTAAAGGGCAGAAACTAGAAGGATCAGCAAGAGTCACAGAGGTTTGGCCAAGAATCACAGAATCATAGAGTATGTCGAGTTGGAAGGTATCCATAAGAATCATCCAATCCAAATCCTGGCCCTGCTCAGGACCATCCCCAAGAGTCACACTATATGTCTGAGAGTATCACCCAAACACCTCTTGAACGCTGGCAGGCTTGGTACTGTGACCACTTCCCTGGTGAGCCTGTTCCAGCAGCGAACCAACCTTCAGGTGAAAAGTCTTTTTCTAATATCCAACCTAAACCTAATGTTCCAGAGAGGAGAGGCTATTCCAAAAGAGTACAGCATAGACAATGAAGCTTTTTTAGGGCAGATGGAAGTTGAGACTATGTTATGTCATCTGTTTTATCCATGATATATTTCTAAAAAATTCTTAGCAACAAGTGCCCTATTCTGTTTCTCCCTTCTTGAAACTGCTTTATGTAAGCTATCTTTAATTAAAATGAACTTTTCCATGTGTCCACAATTGATTCCTTAAAATATTAATAATTTTCCCTACATTGAATATCAAAGCCATTACTTTTTCCTGTGTATCCTTTAACTCTACTTAAATAATTCATTTATCCATTTTCCATCCCTCAGGGAGACCCTTTTTTTGTTAATACAATGTGATCGCATTTAAAACAGAGGATATTTCCTTCTCCTAAAGATATAGGATATTTTCTTTCTTTCCAGTGTTTATTCAGCATAAGAATCCAGTTAGCAACCACTTTATTAAGATACAAATGTAGCATGGAAATATGTATCTGCCTGTGTATAAATGCCCTTTCCACTGCTCATCAATCTTGCACTAATTAGAAAGACAAAAATATTTTAAAACCAATTAATGTCACTGAGAAACATTCCAGTAATTCTCAAAATACAGTGTAACTATGATAGATACATTTCAATTATTTCAAAGCATTTTCTCAGAGCACTGAGTAAGCAGAAGGGAAAAGAAGGGGCTCAGAGCTGCATTACTTGGCTGCTGAATCTCTGACATAGGATGTGGATTAAGGTTTAAGTGAGACCAGCAGTTCATGTTCTCTCTCAAAAAACTCCCAAGTCACCTGATTAAAGTGCAACCTTGACAAATATGCACAGCGTTGTCTCTCACAGTTGGAATCACCAAAGAGGCTAAAAACAGCACCATGAGCTGCATAATCTCTAACCTCAGGGGACAACAAAAACAGAGAATTGCTGTGTCAATCTCATTTCCTTGTTAGGCTCATTATCATAAATGCAGGCCTTTGGTTTTGAATGCCACACTTCAATAACATTTACCTATCAACAGCTGCTGAAATATTGAATTCCACAGTCATCTTTTCCTTTTGATGCTTTCCCTTTTGTTTCTTTATCCATAAACATGAGCAACTGAGCTAAGCTTAAATTAACTAGCTGGGGTTAAATGTTTAGGGCAGCAAATTATGGCTAGCCTGCTTGCAGAGTGGTTTAGATTACAGAGGAGAGTTGCCAATCTTAGCTCTCATCATGCACTCCAAACGTGCAGAGCAATATTGGCAGTTCATGGTCAAATCCTGCATGCTTTAGTTATCACAGGAGCACTGCTCCCATGAATAAGTGGAGCAAGATTTAGCCCCAGCTCAGAAGATAGAGATGAATCACACTTTTATTCTTTGAGTACCTCACGGTACCTTCAACACAGGCATGTTCAGTGATTGATAGTCTGTGTCTAGATTAGGTATTTTTCTATATACTGACAAATATTCTCTTAGCGGTGGTTTCTAGGAGCAGAGGAGTATACACTGCACCAATGTTGGGTTTCTTATTTTTCATTGTGCCCTTTGTCTTTGTTTTGATTAGGGGTTTTTCTAAGGGTCAGTTACTTCCTATCATTTTTCCACTCTGAGTGCTCCACAATAATCCTGTTACACATCTCCAGCCCTTATCATCAGTAAAACAGTGGAAACTTGCATCAGTAAACAGGTAGGGAAAGACACAACCTTCGCTTCAGGGTCACATCCCAAGTGGTGGCACAGTCTAAGGGAAATGAAGGTGTTTGGCTTTCTGAAAATGAGCTCCTGGTATCAGTTAAGGCTTTTTTTTTGTTTGTTTTTTAGTTGATCAAGGCAAGGGCTATGTGTTAACTGTTTTCATCCAGTGTCCAATCAAACTGGGACTGTAATTCAGAGATAAATGTTTGGTTAATAATAATTTTGTGATTGCAATGCTGTTACTCTGAAGACCACTGGGGAGCTGTAGGCTGTGCTGCAGGGAGCAGCCATGGAAAGGGGCAGCCCACAACTACTCACGGCAGGCACAGCAGCATCTCCCCCCCAGTTTGACACCATTGCTTCACCCAGCCTACCACTTTGCCAGTCCAGGGCCACACTCCTCAGATGCAAAGGCACAGAGTCCTCCTCCAAGAGTGACTGCATACCTACAGAGCTTATGAGGAAAATGGTGTTTCCCTAAAAAAAGATATCCCATAAAGGAAAAGGTGGGACCACCTTTCGTTACACAGGATTGAGCTGCAGGAGCCTCTCAGGTTAGGCACAACACACAGTCTTTTGGCCACAGGACCACAGTCCCTTTTATGAAACTCAGGGGAAGTCACAGAAGGAAAGGGGGAGACACCAACACATTTTTTAGGTCAACATACCCAAAAGAATCACTGACAGCAAAGTAGAGGAAAAGTTGAGCCTTCATAAAAACAAAGGGGTATTTTGGTGGTGATGGGCACTGTCAAAAAGCTCAGCAGAAAGAAATCCAGTGCATATTCCATTTTCCTCACAGATGAGGTCCCTGTCTCATTTCAGTGGATAAACCTGCTTCTCTCTTCATATCCATAGAGACCCAGCATCTGCCTGATGAGCTGCAGGGACCCCAGTAAAGAAGGCAGCTTGGAGAACATGATCTGCCATCCTTGGTTTTCTGTGTTTGTACAAGGTTCACATCAGGCAAGGGCTGTTTCCTCCCACCAGGAGCTGAAGGGTAGGCATCAACACCAAAGAGTAGTGAGCTCCTAGGAATGTAGTTGACACCTCAGCAGGTAATTTTTGGCTGTTTATTTGAATCTAACTATTAAGAGCCCAATATTAACTTTATACAATTTTAATACTGACCTCCGAGAGCTGCTGACCACAGCTGTAGCAGAGGCCAGTCAGATGAGAAAAGGTGGAGGACAGATTTTGTTTCTGAGTGGAAGCAGACTGTATCTCACACATATTTCCAGTCTCTCTTTTGTCTTACAGTACAATATTTTTTTAAAGCACAAGTGATCAGAGACAGTCTGAAAACAAAAGATTTATGATTGATTTTGCTTAGGTAAAAAAGCGATTTCTATTACACTAGCCTTTCCTTAGATGCTTTTGGCTTCTACAAGGAATCAATTTATTCTATTTGTCAAAAAAATCAAAATCAGAAAAAGCCCAGCTCCAGGTATGCCCTGCATGAAAGAAATGCCCAGTTGTAGAACTTAGCTCCACTTTTCTGCTGTAGATGGGCTGAAGACCGCAGGAGTTAATTACGTCAATAAAGAAGGTTCGCTTTTAATTTCCAGCAAGCCAGACTCTGACTAAATAAATAAAGCTGAAATGGGAGAGTGATGACCACAATAAGTAGCTGAAACTCCATGTCATGACAGAGGAATGATTTCCCACCCGCCACTTAAATACAACTAAGGTGTTCTGTAATTTTACTTCCACAAGCTAAAGGGTTTATTGTAATCCTGATAAATTATAGCAACAGAAGCAGGCGAGAAGTGGGACAGAAGAAGGAAAATGTTAATGCAAAATATAAAATTGCCTTGCAGAAAAGAATAGGGAGAGCAAGCAAGCAGTTTGTTATCATTTATTTTTCTTCAACATATCATTTGGTTTCAGCTGTCTCCCATCTCACCCAGATCTCCACCATTTCTCAGAAACGTCTCTCGATGGCATCTCATTCTCCTCCTGTCTTTCACCAGCGTTTCATTATTTCTTAACTGTCCCTGAAAGGGCCCGGGAAGGCGGTGGGGGGAGCGGGCGCGGAGGGAGAGGGACCAGCCTGCGCCCCACGCGTCGGCCCCATTTAAGCAGTTTCCAAAAAGCGAGGGGGGGGGAGGTGTGGTGTGTGTGAACTGGGCGTTAATGTTAAATGTGATTATTCTCCCGGATTCCTGGAAATCTGACATGCATGAGTTACAGCGAAACCTCTTTTATTTCGCCATGAAATGCTTTTGCATAATGAGAAAGAAAACGTCCTCTGTGCCCTAATCAACTCTGACAGGTCCTGGACTCCCAAATACTTTTATTTATGGCATTATTTATTTCACCCCTAATAACTGGGGAGGCGGGCCCGCGGCTCGCTCCGCGCGGGGAGAGGAAGGGAGGGAGGGAGAAAGGGAGGGATGGCTGGCCGGGCGGCGGGGCTCCGCGCCCGGCCAAGGGGACACAAAGTTTTTGCGGCGGCCGGCGCTCGGCGGGGCGGAGCGGGGCCGTTCCCCGAGGCCCGGCCATGCCGTACCGCGCGCTGCCGACCAGAGCTCGCAAGGCTCCGCGGCCGCTCGCCCCCCCGCTCCGCAGCTCACCTGCCCCGCAGAGGGGGGCCGGAGGCGGTGGCTGCCCCGCCAGCGCCCGCCTCCCACCCCACTGCCATTAGCAGACATTACCCTAAACACTTGCCGGTCGCCGCCCGTCTCCCTCCAGGCATTGGCGCGGCCGCCTGTCAATCAGGCCGGCGCCCCGCCGCGCCGGGGCTCCGCCGTGCCACAGAGACGAGCCGCGGCGGCGGCAGACACAGCCCTGGAGCGGGGCCGCGCCGCGCCGGGGGAGGCGGCGGAGGATGGAGGAGGAGATGCAGCCGGCGGAGGAGGGGCCCAGCACCCCCAAAATCTACAAGCAGCGGGGCCCCTACAGCGTCCTGAAGACCTTCCCCGGGAAGCGGGCGGCGCTGGCCAAGCGCTATGAGAGACCCACCATGGTGGAGGTGCCCCGCGGGCGCGGAGCGGGGCAGCCCTTCCCGCACGCCGCCGAGCCGCTGCCCTACGCGTCGCACGGCCCCTTCCCCAACGGGCCCGCCCGCCCCGCCGCCGCCCCCGGCGCTGCCCAGGGCCACCCCCGCCCGCCGCCGCCGGCCCCGAGCTCGTCGGGCCGCTATGGCCCCTGCCCGGCGGCGGCGGGGGGCGGCGGCGCGGAGCTGAGCGCAGGTACCGGCAACTCCTCTCCTCCGCCGCGCAACTTCGCGGGGCACTTTGCAGCAGGCAGGAGCGGGATGGGGGCTGCGGGCTCCCCTTTCCCCGACGCGCACACCCCTCTCCTGGGCGGCTGGCGGCGGGCTGACCCCCGCTGGGTCGGTCCCTCGACTGGGGGCTGGCGGCGCCGGGCGCCCCGGTGCTGGGTGTGGGGGTACGGGACGGGCGGCTGTGTCCGCCCGTCGGTCGGGCATCGGCCGAAGTTCCCGGGGCGGGCAGGGAAGGGTCGCGCTGAGGGCTGTGCCACAGCCGCGCAGGACTTGCCAGGGCGGGCGCCGCCGGCCGTGCGCACCTGCGGGAGGGAGCGCTGCTGTCACCGCTGCCGGCGGGGCGGGGGGCGGACAGGCTGGGGGAACCCCGGGCCGGCCGCTCCGCCGGGGAGGGCAGCAGGCTGGGGCCGGCTGCCGGAGGAGCTGCTGGTAATGGAAAGGCTGCTGATGGAGAGGTGGTGATTTTAGCAGAAAGAAAATAGATCGGCTGCTTGCCTGCACCGTTTTCGTAAGATGCAGCGAGGAACAGGAGATCAAATTATTTTTATTTTTTTCCTTCCAAGGTGTAAGATACCGTGATGCTAAACGTGCATCTTTCTTCTTGTGATGGCTTGGAGTTAAAAACCACGTAGATCTTGATATGCAACCTAAATTTGGCATCAGGAAATGGGAAATTGCATCTTTAAGCAGAGTACAATCAAAAATGAATTACAATAAATCCTATATAATTGCATAGGTCATTCTCTTTAATGAGATTTTATTAACCTGACTGTCAAGCTTTTGAGTCAGGCAGATATTTTATCTTCTTCAACTGATAAAAGTGTCAGCTATAAACCACCATATAAATATTCATAAATCTACACATCTGTGGCAGCCTATCAGCATCATTCTTTTGGACATTAAAAGCATTCTAATTACTTTCTGTCTAGCAGAGCTGAAATGCTGCCTGTTATAGTATGTGCTTGGCAGGCATGATTGCTTTTGTTTGCCATCACAAATAGCAGCATCCTATTTTATATACTGATGGTCCAGAATATATTCAGGGTTTGACTGAACAGGATGAATATTATGAAGCACCATCTGGTTTTGATAACATTGGGTATATTAACTCATCTGTTAATTTTTGACACATCATTGATTTATTTATTTAGAAAAATTGGATCCTGTTTTGGTATGTTGCTGTTTGCCTTTGTAACAAATGTGATGACATTTCCTTACTAAACAGGGAGATACGCTAGTTAATAGGATATATGGCTGTGTTTTAATGCCTGTTTTCACTTAGAAGCAGCCGTGTACTGGAGGAATTTATCATGTCTTGTTACAAATAATTCAAGTACTTTACCAAAAAAGTTTAATACTTGAATAGATTAGCCTGAAAATTCACGTCTCTGACGCATAGCTCTGTGATCTGTGGCAGAAGGTCATCTTTTTCCATGAAACTACTTCTTGAAATGCCCAAGTGGTGGTACTTAGGTATTCTATGTGGCTCACAATCAAAACAGTGATGATAAATGTAACACCTACATTTCTTTACAAAAGCAGATTACGCCATGGAAAACATTCAGCTGTCTGGTAGATGATATACAATGCCATATTCCCTACAAAGCCCTCTGGGCTTTGGTGAGCAGAAGTTTGGACTCTTTTCTGCCTGTGTACATTGTACTAACCAGGCACTAGAGTGATCGGCAGAGTTTGTCATTGATTCAGTCCTGTGCTAAAGAAAGACATAGTTGAGGAACTGCCATTTGTGCACTGAAGTTCTTTGAAGTCCCTGCCCCTTCATCTGCACGTTCAGGCTTTACTTTTACTTTAGGTTCCTAAATGGGTCCCAACATACCCTTTGCTCAGACTTAAGTACCAAGAGAAACAGAACAGGAGAAAACAAAAAAAAAAACTTGTTACAGTGTGCAGAAGTGGGATTTTGTACACGTTCTTACCAGAGGCTGATAGTTGTTATCAGAGGTGGCCCACGAAGGTAAGGCGACTAGAGCACGTCTCCTATGAAGACAGGCTGAGAAAGTTGGGGTTATTAAGCCTGGAGAAGAAAAGCCTGCATGGAAACCTCACAGCAGCCTTCTAGTATTTGAAGAGGACCCACAAGGAAACCAGAGAGAGACTCTTGAAGAAGTACTGTAGGGATAGGACAAGGAGTAATGGGCTCAAAGGGGAAATTTAGGTTAGATATATGGGAAAAAATTCTTTATGTGAGGGTGATGAGGCACTGGAACAGGTTGCCCAGAATCGTGGATGCCCCATCCCTGGCAGTGTTCAAGGCCAGGTTGGATGGGACTCTGAGTAACCTGGTCTAGTGGGAGGTGTCCCTGCCCATGGCAGGGTGTTTGGAAATAGATGAACTTTAAGGTCCCTTCCAACCCAAAATATTCTGTGATTCTATAAAGCAAGAGGCAAGGTTTAGACCTCCTGGGTATTGTAATCCCGGAGGTAAGGGTGCTTTCCTGAGCTATGCACCGATCCTTCCTGCTTGGTGATGGAGCAATACCATGCACCTTTTGTTGGAGGAGACATAGTGTTGGTAAGCTGAGCAAGGAGCTGGTTGGGAGCCCAGAGCTGTATGTATGTGAAGTACTCACATTGACCAGAGCCTTGAAATCCTCTTAACAAATGTGTGAGCCAATTTAGTAGCTCAAGCTGCCTCTCGGGAGGCAGAGCTGGGGTTTTGCCCCTGAGGAGTGGGAGCATTTGCATGTGTTCCATGCATGGTCACTCTGCACTTTGCCCAGCATCTCTAGATTTCCCACAGAAGCAAGGGGCAGAGGCCCAGAACAGCTCTTAGCCAGAGGTTTATCTCAAGTTGTGGGTGTTGTAGGGAGGGACAGGTCCTTCTCTTAGCAGGTGTCCAGGTGCATGTCCATTCTCCACAAGGCAGTCACCATCCATGACTGGTACAGTTTTCCCATTAGCTTATCCCTGGCACTTGACATGTAAACACTTGAATAAAGGAGTGGAGTGCTGTAAGTCATGGTTTTGTAGGGACACCCATTTCACCTCAGTTTCAGAGATCTTTTTGCTGATACTCTTCACCTGTGCAGGCAACAGTGAGCAATATGGCTAGTAAAATGCCATTACTGGCATGCCTAACTGTGCCAGCAGCTTAAGCACTTAGTGCAGTTGATTCTTAATCTTCAGCCATGGCACTTCTGAGCTGCAAGTTTGCTTTCCGGAGCAGGCACCTCAAACACAGCCACAAGTAAGGATGCTGCCATATTTTTGCAGCTCTTGCCAAGAGTGACTAGTTTCTTCCTCAGTCCCTCCCTAAGAGACTACCCTCACTTCCAGACTTCATCAGAATTGCAGGAAGACGGAAAGAAGGAAAAGCAGGTATTCTCCACCCAGTGCCACAGCAAAGAAAAATCTAGCTTGAGATCCCATAATCTAGGGAAAAATCATGTATGAGAAATGTCATCTTGCTATGAGAAATGCTGCACTGCAACACAACCCTTCTCTCTCCTCTAGTGAATAGTGGTTACTCTGACCGCCGCTGCTGCTGCTGTGAGCCACACATATGGATGCATTCAAAGCCCCATTTTCTTACATGAAACATTAATTCTTTATTATTTTCCTGCTATGAAGACAATGTGTATATTTGTCTTTGGTAGCATGTACATTAAATAGTATCGTAATCCACCAAAGAAACTCATCTTCCTTAGGAAAGCATAATGTAGACCTTACATTGGGGCTTAAAATTTAAGGTGGGCTTTCATGGAAAGCAGAGAAGGAAGAGCAGAGCTGTCCTAGAGGTATTACCAGTGCCAGCAACCTGGCATATTTAACATGACCAGTTAATAAAGCTCTGTCCTGCCAAGACAGAAAAACAGTTTGTTAAGTGAACAGCAAAGGTGAAGATCCTTGTTTTGGCCTTAACTGAGGAGCTGGGAGCCCTCATCTGGAAGTAGATCTGTCAGATCAGTACTGAAATGGCCAGACTGTGATCTTCATGCAAAATGCCCAAGAAAGTATCACATAGTCATGGGAGGTGTCAAATGGTCTCGGTTTTGTGACCCAAGTGTAGATATTTACAGCAGTGGTCATATCTAAAAACATAATGACAAAGTCTCTATGCTTAGATAAAGCCTACTTTGGGGCGTACAAGGCTGCTGCCCCAGGATCTCAATTAATAAAAATATGGTTATAATCAAATCAAGAAATGCAAATAATCAGGTGAGAGGGCTGAATCACTTTAAGGTGAAGAGTGAGATGATTGAAACTGCTAAGGAACCTGGACTTCACAGTCTTGCTGAAAATTAAATACCAATGAATACATTCCCTGCAGGGAAGAATCTATGGTATTCAGATCCACTCAATAGTTACAAAGATGACTTTTTAAACCAGCTGCCCAAGGATACCAAGGAAACTGTGGAAAAGCCACAACTTGAATCCAGAGCCATTGAGACCAAACACAATGCCTTATTAATAAAGCTGTCTGGTCTAAGTATTGAAAAGATACTTAGGCGTAGGAAAAGCTGAAGTTATACCTGCCAATTTTTCCAGACATCTTTTCTGATGCATTAGTGTAAGTCATCAGGTTGAGTTTCAGACATTTGCTCTTACTAAACCCTGTTTTCAGTCTGGCAGTTGAATAGCTAAGAGGCTCCCATAGTTCAGCATCAATGAGAAAAAGATGTAAAGATGAATGCTGTATCTGGGAGTTGATACCTGATTTGCCATATGTATCTTCTGGTTGCTTGTAGCCTCAAATAATCTAGTTATGAATGCTTATACTTTCAGCAATTTAATCCTGCTCTCTTAGTGCTTTATGGGCCTTATCCAGCAGGTCCACCTTCAGGCAAATGTCTTGTTAAAGTCAGTAGAAGTCCTGTTCTGTAAGACTAAAGACTGTGGGGCCTGAGACATTAGAATTACATGGTTGATGAGCATGGTAATAAGGAAAAGAAATATCACAATAAGGCTGTAATAAACTGTTTACCCTGTTTTAGTCCAGTGCAATGATTTCAATAGAATCCTACTTTCATAGAAAATACATACATTACATTAAATCAATTAAGAATTATATATTGGTGTTTATTCAGTAGTAATCACATAAAACCAATTTTTTGTCATTTCTTAAGTGATTAGATGTTGCACAGTGCTTGCATTTCTAATTACAATCAGTCTGTAAAAGCTGAAGTCCCAATTTCTACAATATATGCTAAATGGGCAGCATTTGTTTTTAGTTTTCTCCATCACAAAAATAACTGTAGTTATTCTCATTTAGGGTTGTTCAGACTGTGGGTGCATGCACTATAACTGGTATAGAAGTAGCTTCAAAGTGCTACCCACTTCAGCACAGAGTCAGATGTTTCCAGAATGTGTGCTGAGAGCATCCCTCGCTGTTGCTGCCCAGAGGTAGCCACAAAAAAAGCATTTGTGACCTAGCCCTGCTTTGTCATGACTCTCATTTTTATGTCTTTGAGTATGGGATGAAGTTAAGAAAAAAAAACAGTAATTGCTGTTACTGTGTCTTTGTAGTAGATCTGATTCTGAACTGAAGACTAAATCAATACTGTCATTTCTGTATAAAATTTCAGTTACATTTTAAGCCATTATCACAGGGAATGTGCCTAATGCATTACATTTTACAACAAAACTAATAATTAATTTCGTCTTTACTGATGTCAGTGTGTATTATAGCATTCTTCAAAACTAGTATTTTGAGTGTCAGGTTACTTTTTGCTGTTTTTTAGGAGAAACCATAATAGTAGAATAACATCTCTTATATTAATCTAATCCCTTTTCTATTGTTTCATTCATATTTTGTCCCCTTGTAACAAGGATATGCAAAGAATGAGTAACTGTTTTGTCAACAGGGACAATAATGATGAAAATACAAACAGGAAATACAATTTTAGGTCTGGAATCAGATTATAGGATTAAAATTAATGAAAAAACTGTTCTGTAGTAGGATTGCAAAGTTCCAATCAATATCATCCTGTAATAATTTTAAAGGGAAATGTGGGAAGAAATAAGGCAAAGAAAGCACAACTTGAGATTGTTAGTGATGCTTCAGTTTCTTGATTTTCCTTTGGTTTATCAGGTCCCAGCTAGATAGCTGCCATGTCACTGGGGTTCCATTCTTCTAATTTATATTACATCTGTTGTGCTATTTGCATTGTAAGAGTTAAAGACAGCTGACCTTAGGTTAGTGCAGAAAAAGAGAGGGAGAGACAGCAGGTATGGAGGCTACAGAGCACCTGGCACCTTACTGGCACCCACTTGCAAAGGGAGTGGCAGTGCCTGTGCATTTCGGCTCCTTGGAGTTTGTAGTGTGGACAGAGGGTGTTGCATGCTGTGCACCAAAGGTGTGTTGGAGAAATCTGCCCTGGTTCATCTGAGCCCATTTACAGCGATGTGTTATGGCTCTTTAGCACAGGAGGCTGATTGCGAGGACGCTTAAAGTGACCTTAGGGCCACTCCATACCTTCATATGCTGCTGGGCAATCCCTGCTTGGCCTTGGGCAGCCTCATGACCCAGCACTGGGCTTGGGCTTGCTCTGTCCACCTCACATCACTGTTCTTAGAGTTAAGTCCTCAGGAGATCACATCCTCGGGTTTTGTGCCAGGGAGGACTCCTCTGACTGTGTTCAAGACTGAAAGCATTTGTATGCTGCTTCAGCCCTGTCCTCTTTGCAGAGATCTGGAAGATGGTGCAAATGCAAATTAATGTTGTTCCAAATATTCTTCAGGCCAGCTGTACTAACCTCAGTGTGAAGTAGATTTTCCACAAGACAGTGTATCTTCTGGATTGTGAAGAAGTACTGTGAGAAGTGGCACCTCTTAAAGGCCTGAATTCTGAATGTTTCTGTTATTTATGTGTTATCAGTGTGATGAGGCTATGTTTTCATCTCTACTGATGAAGTTAAGATAAATGAAGGTCTGGGGTGCTTAGTCTCATGCATCTGTGGCAGGTTTCAAAAGTAAATGCATTTATCACTTTCTAAAAGTCAAGTCTGCCTGAGAAGTGCTCTCCAAAATTGGCAGCACTTTAACCCACCAGTCTTTTTTTCGTATGCAAAATGTTAGTTACATCTGTTTAGGCACCTAGAGGAACTCAGCTATGAATAAGCTAAAAAAAAATTAAAAAACATTATTTTTGTTGGGGTACCTAACAGGTCATATCATACATGTCTTGGTCATTTTCTTTCTGAGTCCAAGACGCGTTACAGCGGCTTGAGCTATATACATAGACATTGCAGAAATAGATCATCCTACTGTGTAGCTTGTAGCTGCTATTGCTCCCTGAGGTGTGACACCTCCTGTCATTAGAGGTAAGGCTGACTAGGTACAGCATGGCATCCTTATCCTACTTCCAGAGCTGAGCTGCTGTCTCCAGAAACTGCTACACATCTCCATGTGGAGTTTCCTGATTGTATCCAGTGCATCTTGAAGAACTTCACACTGCTGCCCCTGTGTGATACTGGCCTGCTCACAAACTCATAGGAGGTCAGCAGGACAGAAAAAATTCCTCCTCTGACCAGAGGAGCTTCATGTTGTACATTTGATGTCTTTGCTTTATTTAAGAAGAGGGCTTTGTGCTTATCACATGGGTTTTTGGGTTGTTCTTGAACATATCTGGAACCTAAAGCAAAAGGAACAGAAGCAAAGTCCATAGAATTGGGTGTGGGTTGTGTGAAGTGTCAATGTCAAACAACTGCAGCAAAACCGAAAAGGAATAAAAGCAAAGCTTAGAAGCCTTGTTGGAGAGGAACAGGGCATAGGATGAAGATGTGGTGCAAATATGTACAGACAACGCTCTCCAGCATTTTGAAATAGGCTTTCAGAAAAGTACTTACTTGAAATTTTACTTGTAGCAAATTGGATGGAATTTGTATTTTCTTCCCCATTTTCCTGACTTAATCCCTCTGAAAGAAGATGGCAGTAAGCTGTGTCTATCATCACAATGCATTTCTGATTAACAACAAGGGCACAAGGGCACTCTCAAAATAGAAACAAAGTCAGGATTGTTTTAAATCACAGTATTGCAGAAGTATTAAAGCAGAAGCCATAATTTTAATGTGTTCAGAAATAAAATGCATGCTACAGTAAACGGTTGTGTACGTTCATCTAGCTGCTACTGCCTGGCATAACCTTTTGCATTAGGTTTCTGTGATTCATCTTTTCTTTTGTTGCAGAGAGTCGAATGATTCTGGATGCCTTTGCCCAACAATGCAGCCGGGTTCTAAGTCTCTTAAATTGTGGTGGAAAACTACTGGACAACAATCACTCTCAGTCCATGATTTCTTGTATAAAGCAGGAAAACCCAAATTATAGTGAAAGACAAGAGCAATGTCAGCTTGGGAAAATGGTCCATAGTCAGACGTCAGACATTTTAGACATAGAGATGCAGTATATGCAAAAGAAACAACAAACCTCAGCCTTTCTGAGAGTTTTTACTGATTCCCTTCAGAACTATTTGCTTTCTGGGAGCTTCCCTTCTCAGAACACCTCATCAATAAATGATTTTAGCCATTTGGCAGATGTGGATCCACTTTCAACCTCTCCAGTACACACTTTAGGTGGATGGACATCTCCAGCAACATCGGAATCTCATGGTCATCCATCGTCTTCTACGCTTCCAGAGGAGGAAGAGGAGGAAGAAGAAGAAGGTTACTGCCCTCGGTGTCAAGAGCTAGAACAGGAGGTAATTTCATTGCAACAAGAAAATGAGGAACTTCGTAGAAAGTTGGAGAGCATTCCAGGTAAATAATCTCTTGCCATATAATGTTGCCAGTCAATGATTAAAATAGTTTGGGTAATAGTTTGTTGCAAGTCCTAGTCATTTTTTAAGTCATTTTCTAGTCATTTCAAACACTGGAATTTGTCTCCAGCCAAAATTCCTATATCTGTGCCCAGTGGAAAAATGTCTGCTGATACTCATCCCTATAAACCTTGAGTTGTAGACTAGTGAGCTGTGTTCAGGTAGGGATGTACTTGGAATCTCAAATTCCACATATCAGGTGATTTGTCGCAGTAATTTCAAACATATTCTTTTGTAACTCATTATCTGTCGTGTTCTTTAAGTACATTGCAGCTTTTAAGACTAATTCCCTTTTGGGCCCCCTTTTTTTGGTTACTTAAGGAAACTATTCAAAGTTACATCCATACTTTTACCTGAAATAAATTTGGCTTTTAACTTGAATAGTATCTCTTAAATTGCTGTTAGCTTAGTGAGAAGCATTAATACATCTCCTCCCATTCATCTTCAAATAAAACCTAATAAAAAAGCTCAACAACAATTTTTCCAGTTCAGCACTACCTACAAGACACTGGGAGAGAGAGAGAAAGAAGACAGAAACACTCAATCTAATAGAAACCCCCTATGCGAAAAGCTTCTCTTGCCCTTTAAACCTAGGACTTCTCACTGTTGTGTCAAGATACCTGACGAGTGGTATTGGATAAGAGCAAAGTATCTTGGACCCATATATTCTCAACTTTCAGCACAGGTGAAAATATACCTCAAATAATTATACTAAAAGCAAATTGGCATTTAGCAAAGAAAAGAAGCATACAACACACTTCTGACATGTATAAACACTAGAGAGCTGCACCTTTGCTACCTGAATTTGAGGTGATTAGGGTAGATCAAAATTAAATGAACTAATCTCTAAATGACAGAAAAGCATGTATAATATAGCATGGGCTGCAAGAGAGAAAATACTTGAAAGCTGTTAACTGTGCAGAAAGAAGGCAGTAACCAACTACTGCCCCAATATGGAGGGGCAGTTGAAAAATCTGAGCAAAAAGCAAGCAGCAGTCTTCATAATTCTTCTCCCCAGCTATCAGTGATGTATTATGCATTATTTATATCACATTGTGTTTTTCTTTTGTGCTTTGGTCCATAGGGGTGCAGACAAATCCCATAAGAAGCATTGTTCAGTGCGGAGAAAACCCAAAATTTAGAGTAATTCCCTCACCCCTCTCAAAATCTAGAGTTACCACAACACATGCACTCTCACTGGTTTCAGTAGTGATTAGTACATCATCTGGGAACACTGCGTGACAAAGGGGATTGTGTGCACTTCAAGTCCTGTTGCGTCCTAGCTTCAGGTGTGTAAGACCAAAAATGATCATTTAGGATCTGTAATCTGACCTACAGCTTTCAGTCTGAATGCAGTACTGAATGTGGTAATCTTTTTGACTTTTACTAAAGCATAATTTACATTTGACTCAAGTAGTATGCCAGAAGGCCTCCAGTCCTGAGTTAAAAACACTGGTGAGCAACAGTTTTACCTCTTACCCTGACACTTGGTTCCAGTGCTTAATTACACTGGTGAAAATATGTGCCTTATTCCCCGTCTGACTACCTGAAATCAACTTCTAGCCATTGACTTTTATACTTTGCTCCACTAAATTAAGTGCTCTCTAAGTCTTGGTACTTCTTCTGATTGAAGGTACTTACAAACTGAAAGCTGACTTAATTTCCATTTTAGATAAACAAAGCAAACAGAGCTTCTTGAAACTCCTCAAATGAGTTGAATACTTCTTTGCAGTTCTTTTCTCCCCTTTTGATCGTTTCTTTAAAATTTGGGCACTGGAAATGCGTACAACACAGTCCTATCTGCCTGATCAACAGTGAATAGTCTCTTTGCTCCTACCCATGGTTGCCCTGGTCAGTTGACTACTGGTTGTGCTGCTGAGCTTCTCATTCTGTGCACATTTCTTCCTAGATGTGCGTACTTTGTATTTGGTGGTGTTCATGTACTAAGTGTTCCAGTTTGCTCTGCTTGCCCTGCTTGCCCACTGTTTGCCAATTCTTCCATTTCTGTATCATCCAGATTTTTTTTTATTCTTTTTAAATTAACTTTGTGTCCTGGTTAGAAATGCTGAACGGTAATGAGGTTGTTAGACCCTGTTGAACCTTTCTAGAAACACATCTATTAATGATGATTTCCACAATGACAACTACTTGAGTTGTCAGTAGCAAGTTCCTAATCTATATATGTTCTACTCTACTGATGTTGTGTGTTGCTCCTTTTGCAATCAGCTAACTCATGGTAGTAAGTTAAATCCCCTTAAGGAGCCTACGTGTCTTATATTGTTCAACCTAGCTTTTTCAAGTGAATCTATAATCTCATCAAAGAATGATGATCAGGTTAGTCTGACAAGATCTACTTTCCATAAGACCATTTTGACTGGCATTAATTATATTCATGTTCTTTAGTTCTTAGTCAATTGAATCCCATTGTGATCACCTGTATTTTGCTAGGATTAATGCTGGGTTAAGCAGCCATTATTTACCTGGGTCATCATAGTTACCCTTCATCTCCCTTTAAAAGCAATAACCGTGCATAATCATAGTCGTTTTACATGCCCCGGGAGTAATGAAACTCCTTGTTAACAGTGTATCAAAGGAAGCAGACAAAGATACAGTAAACGTGCAAGGACGTAGGACTTCATCTGCCAACAAATAATCATCATCAGATGCATCTGTTGCTGTCTGGTGACATACAGATAGATCTGAAGTGACTCGTGTGTTTGGAGAAGCAGTAAGAGCCACTGAAGCTGCCTCAGATTTTGCTATATGGTAGGACAGAGATTTGAGCTCCTCAGGCAGTCCCACAGCCACCACTGAGCAAAGTTAATCAAAAATCAACTAAAGGCAATGTCTAATTATATTTGTCTCTAATGCTGATTTTGTTCCAGTGAGCTTCTACTACCAAAAAAGCTGGCAGAAATTTTTCTGTTACTTGAAATGCCCAACTGTGTATGTAAATAGGAGCAACACTCATTCTCTGAGCCCTTTTTTTCTTTGCCCATCAGGATGTTGCATGCCTCAGGAGGGAGCCAGAAAGCCCTCTGCAGAGTGTTTCCCACTTCTATCAAAGTCATGATGGAGCACAAACTTTCTTCCTTGTGAATTTGTCCACCTCATGCTGGGCATCCAAAGGGCCAGGGAAGGCAATGAGTGCAGTGCAGAAGCAACTGAGGAGGCATCAAGGTTGCCATACTGTCTCCACGAAGCCACCGAAAGAGCAGGATATTTTTTACGTAGTGGTTTCCTTCTCATCCTTGGGGGAACTGGGCCAGAGCTGCTTGATGAGGCTGGCAGGGGACCCTCTGGGGTGGTGTTGATGTGCACTGTGCTGTCCCAATGCTCTCTGAGTCTCCCACTAGCAACCCTTTTAAGAGACTATAAAAGCACCAACTCCTCCCTTCTGGTGTATAATATGAATCATTTTATCCTTTTCCTGAAATACTTTGCGTTTCTTTTTTACTTTCCATATGCAAAAGCCCTTTTAAAATCCATGAGAGTTTGCGATCTAAAAATAGTTACCAAAATATATCTCTGCCTCTAGTTCTGCAGAGCAAGGCTCACAAAGACACTACTGAGAAGAAGAGTGTTTCCTCAGCAGATGTAAAGGCAATGACTTTTTTTCTTTTTTAACAAATATTACAGAAGACATATCCTCCTGTAGCTTTTGGACATAGAAAATAAGATTTTTCACTTTTCAAGACTCTGCCCTGTTGCTGTAGAAGCCCTCCAGTTCTGTAGGATCTTTTTGCCTATAGCCCAGCATCACTTTTTGGCAGATCACCACTGGAGAAAAATAATTACATGGGTAAAATATTGCGTATATTTTGGTTGTTGCATGGGTCAACATATTTTTCTCAAAAAATATGATTTGACTGAAACAATACTTAAATTTGTGTGAAATCTTAATTGTTCCAGCTATGGAATAAATGAAGAAAAATTCATATTTCGGTTCTTGGGTTTTGGAGCAGTATGACTTCTTTTTCAGTTTCCCCAATATATTTTTTTAGGGAAAATCATTAACCAAACATTTTAAGGTTTCAGTTCAATTGAAGAGAAACTTTTTCATTTAGTGTGTTATTTTTTCTTGTTTTGCAATTATCATTAGATGATTTCTGGAAGGAGTGTGGCAAAGTTATCATTGGCTCTTTAATGTTTTGAGACCATCAAGAACAGAGCAAATTAACCCATCTATATGAGGAGAAAAGTGTATCCTAATCTCTTGCCTCTGTATAGAAATTACTAGGGCTGTGATACATTCCCAATAGTGAAATTAAAGACCTATTTGTGGAACTGCATGTAAGACCTGGATTTAGACCATCTAATTTATCAGGATATTAAGCAGTTCTTTGTTATTGTCAGCATGATTTTCTTGCAGTTTTTGACCTAAAAGGAAGAAAATATTTCCAGGTGGTTAAAGTAAAGGCCCAAAATCATGAGTGAGGGTTTGCCTTCTGGTGCTCCCAGCTTTGCTGCATGGTTTTAGACAAACCAGTCTGAAAGTAGTGAAAAGGTATAAATAAGTAAGATGAAGCACAACAAGGCAGTGATTATTCTTGCCTCGTTAGCACAGCAGCAGAACACACTACAGTAAACAGCAGAAGGATGGGAATGGAAACCACCCTCAAATGTAGAGAGCTGATCACCTATAGAGACGGCATTCAGGGTGGCTGCAAGTAGCCAAAGCAAAGCAGCGTTTACAGGTAGAGTTAATATCAACATAATTGAAAAAGTCAGCCAAGTTTTCCAGGAGGTTTTGTGTGCCCAAGGCTTGACTCTTTTTCCTGACTATTGGATGATCTAATAAAAGATATTACTTTTCCCTAGAAATCCGGTCCCCTTTATACTTTCAGAGCATCATATTTCCAAAGAGCCTACTACAGCCACAGCATAGATAAAGCAGCCATCAAGGGTTATGATGAACACTTTTTCATGTCCTTTTTTTTGGTCCTTTTTCTTGATGTTCACATTTAACCACTTCTTTGGTTTCCCTTGATGTCCTGGATGTTTTGGTCTGATCTGTGGCCTTGTTCTGCTGTTCAGCTTCAAAGTGTGAAGTTACTGTGAGAAGAGAGAGCCTCGAGCACAGTCACCCAGTGTTTGGCATGAGAACCCCTTTGAATTTGCAGTACAGCTTTGCTTTGCTGCTTGCGGGTGCTGGCTTACTTTACTAAACCTGCCTGAATACAAAAACTTACTGAGACATATAATTGCAGCAGACCAGGGCTTTATTTATCTGTTTTCTGCATGCTTCTGGGTACAAACTCATGAGAATTTGGGAGGTCAGGTTTCTTAGCCTTCCTTGGGGAGCAGGAGCTGGTGGGAGTTTTGTGGGGAGCTGCAGTTCAGCCTGGCAAGGATGAACTCCCAGTCTCAACTTGGGTTTGCCCTTTGCAGGTCAACATTTGGCATTTTAGTGACACAAACGGCTGTCCCCACTCATCGGGGACTCTTTGATTTCCCTGTTTGTTATCAGCAGCAGAAGTGTGTTGTAGAGGCGTTTTTACAGACAATATCCCTTCAGCAGGGAAGACTTCAGAGCTCAAAGAGAGCATAAGAAGGGATACCTTCTAATGAGTGGAGGAAAGTGAGGGAGCACAGACAAAAATAAAAGCCACAGGAGCATGTGACAGCATCACTTAAATGAGAGATGCACAGCTGCCTTGCTTTATCTCTTTTCGGCTCTTGTTTAGGTAGAGGTGTACATACTAGAGGCGTATGGAAGGGGAACATTCTTATTTCTGGAAGAAATTTAAAAAAATTAAAATTAAAACTCCAGTGGCCTTTTAGATGCAGATTAATAGAAAGTTAATGGTTTTCCACTCCACATGGAAAACACTACTGAGAGGCATTTTAAAAGTAATGGGATTTTTGCCAGAATTTTTTCTCCCTTCCCTGTTTTTGACAAGCATGTAGGTCATCTTAGGAAATCTTGAACACTCTTCTACACATAGTGTTGATTATTTTGATTTCTCCTGTCTGCTCTCACTACAAATGGTTGCTGCTTTTATTTTACCATCCAGTCACAAACATCCAAATTTGTAGGGTCTTGAGCACTGAGATCAGTTCCTCCAGAGATCCTAACCCCCATCTCTCCTTGCCCCTTGTTGTTTTTCCAGCTCAACAACTTGCCTTCATGGACCATCCAGCTTTCGCTGGCTTTCAGCTGACTATTGAAATAAAAAACCATATGAGCTAAAATAATCTGAGCCACGTACACTTGTCCAAATCTCAGGCAGAGAAGGCATCTCCATTAATGTTATAAGAAATTCACACAGCCATGTGGTTCGTCAGCACGTTCCCTATCATTTGTTACATCTTTTTGACAGTCGAGCATCAATTTAGAAATGCCCTGCAATGAACTCGGAGAGAAGCATCACTCAAGGTCAAGCAAAGGAGGACACATTGCAATGCTGAGCCAGTCGTAACTAACAGCTGCTGGCCTGAGTGGGGTGGATGTAAATGTACACCCTTCCCAATTCTCCTCCTCCTGGCAAGTCAGAGGTAAATTGTCTTGAGTGCTAAGGGATTTGTCTTCTGCAAAACACCAGGAGGAATACTAGCCAGTGTCGGCTACAGAGCACAAAATCTCATTAGTGAACAGAATAACCAGATTTCATACTGTCTGTTTATGGGGCTGAAACCACCACAGGCAGACATACTGCCAAGCTGGGGGTGAGCCATCCTTTCTCACTAGGCCTGTCTGATGCTGCGGGAGAGGTCGGAGATACACTTTATTTACCTTGGAGATGTGCCTTATTTACAGCAAACCTAAGCATGTCTTGACAGTGCTGTGCTATGGCAATATAAACAGTCCTGGAGTGTTTTACACTGGGAGGCCACATTTTGGGGACAATAAATGAGAGCCCTCATTTTGACAGATACCAATGCAAGTGATGTTGCACAGTAACATTTATAATGAGCAAAACCCCAGCCCAAACCAATAATAAAGATGTTCTTGGCACTTCATAAAAAGTTGGAAACAATTATTAGAGCCAAAGGTTAAAAAAAAAAAGAGTGGGTGATTACTGGGAAACATTAAAAGCATGTTATTGAAGGCCCCAAAAGACTATCTAGAAGGAAAAGTTTCATACTGGTTACAAAAACAACCAGCTTAGAGGGAAAATGAAGGAACAGTTAGAAACATAACAGATAGATTAGAGGGGAAGTTGATGGTGATGAGTGAAAAGCAAAAGTTAGGATCAGTGGCAAATTAATAATAACAATTAAACCTGGAGCATTGTCTTGAGAAGGCTTTCTTTTTCTGGCAAAATTAAGGAAAAATATGGCCTGCTAATAACAGTATTGGACCATTATCAGATGGAAATAGGTTTTATCAATAATATGGAACTGCTCATTGAGTATTTCTGTTTTAGTACTTGTGAAGAGTAAAATAATGCGATCACACCAATATAATGATGATGGTAAGCAGGTAGAGATGTTTTCCATTTCCATCGTAACTCTGGGTGTTAGCACACATTCATCAGCTGCTTCACGTGGGACTGCAGTCTCAGCTGTCTATCCCAACTCCCTCCCAGTGTGGGGACAGTTGAAGAGCTTGTTAGTCAGAGCCAGAATTGCCAGACTTTTTGAAAATTATAAAGAGATGTGGATTCCAGCCCAGGTTATAGGACAGAGTGGTTCAAGAACAGAGTCAGAGATGTCATTGCCAAGAGAGCTGCAGCATGGGCTGCTGGGAGGGGATAGCTGCTTGGGCACACCAGCTTTTCATCCCTTTAGTGCACATCAACTTATTACCAAAAGAGCTAGGCAGCTGCTACAAAAGTGTGATGTTTTCAAAATCATAAGGTTTGGACAACTCCCTTCAGGAACTAAAACAGTATGTTCTGGAATATTTGGGATGCTACAGAAGACCAAAAAATGCAAATACTGTGTGGTTGTTTTTTTTTAAAGGACATAGGAGATGTCCTTTATGATTGTGGGTTTGTTGGCCTGATATTGAGCCCAGACTAACTAATTGCACAGCTGATACCAGCTTCAATTAATAGAGTACTAAAAGGGAATAATGCCATTAGTACCAGGCCAAATTATGGTTTTGATGAGACAAAAACTTTGATTGATGAGGGCATTGCAGATATTCAGGGTGTTACATCATATTACAAAAAGTGATTTAAAAATACAAATATATTTGTATCCAGGAAATTGCCACAATGCAGCTGAATTTCTAGAGGAAATTTTTGTGGAACTGTTCACAGCCCGTGCTTTTAATACTTTAATCCATGAAAGAAAGCACACAGTCATTGCTCACAGCTTGCAAGCAGTGCAGAGGTAGCAGTGGATGAGGAAGATGAGAAGTGACAGACTTGGCCAATCACAGTGCTGATTATCATGTACTGAGGCACAGAGAACATCACTCTACTTGGTTTCAGCCCCTGGGAAATGTACACTGAGAAAGGCTTTTGGATGACACAGTGATTTTCTGCCTGAGTATTGACGCATAGCATGGCCAAAAGGACCACCATGGCCTTCAGCTGTACCAACTTGTAAGCTGGTGTAGGGACTCTGCTTTTAGCAGGAGCCCAGCACCTTGAGAACATCAGTGTTGAGCTTAGCAAAGAGAAGATGAATAAATGACTTCACCACCAACTATAAGCATGTAACAAGTGACAGGCATTTTCCATTTATTTTTCCAAAGATTTTATAAACCCAGTTGAAAGAAAAAAAACAAAATGCAGACTTGAAATAAAGTTTATATTCCTGAGGGTGAAATGGTACACGCTGTAACAATGAGCTGAGGGTACAAACTGCATCACTGGAGATGATGACTTGGGTTGTAGTGTGTTTTACCCGCTGATGCTGTCTGGTGCAAAGAGGATTTAGTCCAGGGAGTTGCTGTGCTGTGTGGCAGCTCAGGCTGAAATATCACAGCCTGGCTTTTGTCATTGGCACATTTGGATGTCCACCACACTCACTGTTCAACTGTGTATTAGAAATTAGGATACTCTGCAGAGAAAGCTGTGACAAGCTATGTCGAATAAGCACTTGTTACAACATACAGATGCCTAGAATACCAATGAAGTCTTAAAACTTGGATCAATAAACAGCAAATACCCGCCACCTCTTACACATGTCCTGCTTAGCATCTTAGCAAGACCAGCCTTCCCCGGTATGCCAAGTGCCCTGTAGCCCCTCCTCCTTACCCTTTAGCTCCTGCTAAGACCTTGCTCTTTCACTTGCTGCAGGCCAGCTTACTTGGCCACTTCCAGTGGCAAAAAGGTTGAGGAAGGAAAATTACTTCCTCAGGTTGAGGAAGGGCAGGAAAATTACTGCCTCCCCACAGTCTTTCTACTAAATTATAACAAGCCAGTGTTATTTCAACATTGGTGTCTTTCCCCTTGGTTACAGTAGGTGCAGATCCTTGTTAGTGATGTTGGTGCTAAGTGGAAACGTGCATAAGAGATCAGCTCTTGGGATTATGATCTTGTTAACTCTAGAGACCACATCAAAGACAAAGATAAACAAAATTAATAAGCTAGTACATTTAAATGATTATTCATCTTCACAGTTGGGAGCCCCAGGCTCTTACAAAGTTATGTTTGCTGTAGGGTTTGGAGGAAATAGGAATATTTGCAGAGCCATAAGAGGGACTGTATCTCAGTAGCAAAATCAAAGCTTTGAGTTTCTGCCTCGTGCTGCCCTCTTAGTGGCTTCTTTTAGGCTTCAGTTAATATGGCAGTCGAAGAAATCTGGATTTGCAAATAGAACCTGGTATTTGAAAGGCTGAGGTTATTTGTACCAACAGCAAACTGTGCTGTGCAATGGCATTACAAGTCAAAAATGTTCAGCATCCTCAAGTCACTACAGTGATAAAAAAATCATACAGTTTTGTGGCCAAAACATTACTGCTTTTATGAAGATAGAGGGTTTTATAAGCTTTGTCTAGCTTTTAGTACTTTTGTGTTTCTCACTGGTAATGAGAAGGCATTTTATCAGTAGCATACAGTCAAAGTAGAGCTCTACTTCATCTGCTGGGGACACAACAGGTTAAATAATTTCCTGTCATCTCACTTGTGCCTCATCCCTTTGGAAGAACACAGGTAAACATATCTTTGGATAGCCTGCAGTGAAATTACTTACTGTGTGAAAAATCAGCAACAGGAGTAAATACACTGGTGGGTCACATTACAGAGAAGTCAGTGTGGGGTGCAATAACATAGGAATTTATTCGTCATATCAGGCACTTGCCATGGCTTCTGTATGCACAGTCATGGGAGAGTGGAATGCTTAGACAAAGTTTTAAGAAGCAAAGCCTTGCCGGTGAGTCTCGAGGTACAGAAGGGACTCTCTTGCTTTCTAAACTCCTTCTCAGCCTTGGGCTGTGTTAACCGTTTAAATTTAAAGGAATTATAGAGGTATGATTAAACCACTTTGTCCTGTAGGTTTTAATGATGGCAAAACAGATATGTTTATATAAATGAATTATTTATTATGACAAATTAGCGAACAGGTGAACAGATGAAAGATCTTAACCAGAATTATTTACTACACAGTGTAAAAGCTAAAAAATCTACTAGTAGAGTATTATATAACAAAGTAATATAGTGCACTGTAACAAAACAATTATATTAAAGCTATTGTATCGAAGCTAGCAAAAGAAACAATCATTAAGTAGAGATTGATATAACTCACCATACAAGTGGGCAGATCTCTGTCTTTCTCTTAACCCCTGGGGAGTAACCATGAAGAGGCGTCCCTGCTTCAACCTCCACACTTCAAGGAACTATGTGGAAGAATTTGCCATAAGGAAGTTTGGACTGGGCTTTTATAGTTATGAAGGGATGGACTGGTAGTCACAGACTTACAAGGTCACAGACTAGCTTATCTGTCACATCTTGTTTCAACAAAAGGATGTATATTCGAAATCTGGTGAACCAGGATGGTCTTAGCATAATTTAACACCAAAACAGCACCCTGGTGCCAGCAGCTGAACTTGCATGATAGTTTGCATGATGGCCTGCATAGGATGCATTATTGGATTTTAGGTCTGTTCAGGATGGACTATCCTGCCACACACACTGCTGGATGTAACACCACTTAGCCCTCAGTAAAGAATCTGTTTTGCACTGAATTGTTCTGCACCCTGGCTGCCTAGACAGGGGCACAACTGCTGCACAGTCTGAATGCTGAGGAAACAGTGCAAAATACCTGTAAATCCTACTTTGAGACATTCTCAGCTATTTCAATGCTGGCTTTCAGATTGCCAGCTCGAGAGAAAGCCCAAAACACCACTTTTTTCCAGGCATAAAGGCTGAATGCCAAGAAATAATAATAATAAAAAAGATTTCTTCTGGGTTTTTAGCTGAAAACTATGATTAAGTCTGAATATTTTACAAAAACAATCCATACGAAGTGTGAGAGTGATAAGGGACCTTAGACGCTAATGCAACATTACGACTGACTTGCATAGGTTTTTGTGTAACTCTCCTATGGTGTTTCAGGCTCAGGAGAAAAGAGCTGTATCTCAGAAATACTCCAGAGTTAATCACAGTTGTGGCAGCATCTGCTTAAGAGAGACCCGTAATTGAATCATCCCTAATTAACCTTTCACCTCAACAGAAGAGAATAGGGTGTTGGTACCACTCCTAAAATGGATGAGAGTGATGGGAATGGAAAGCATGAAAGATGAGGGAAAGAGAAATAAAGCAATTTGTTTAACACCTAGTTTTATATCAAATTTGGGAGGAGGGAGGGAGGGAATAGATATTAAGGTATATGAATCATTGAATCTCTTCAGTATAGTTAATCAGACTGTAGTTTCAAAAACATTTGAGCATATTTACATGTTAATCAGTGCCATATTTAGGTCCAAGAAATGTTTTCTCCTTTGTATGGTTTGGGCTTTTTACAGTATTTACAGATTTTTTTCTTATTATCGTTACTGCTGACCTAATTTGTATTTGTAATAATTATAATTTCAAACCAGGAAAAAACCCTTTGAAAACTAGTGGGCAGAAAATAAAAGCAATGTCAGAGATCTCAAATAGGAAATACATCTGTTGTACATTTATTAAATGAAATGCCTACACAAATCAAAATGAGAAGTATTTCCTGTTTGAAATGAATCTCACAGATGTACAAAATGGATCCTGAAGAACACTGCTTGATTTAGTATTGTTGTTCTATTTCATGGTATATAGCTAATATACAATAACTGCAATTTGTTTCATGCAGTGCCCTGCCAGACTGTTTTAGATTATTTGAAGACCGTACTTCAACATCACAACCAGCTTATGGTACCACAGCCAACAGACCATCCAACTGAGGTAGTATACAGTGAAGACAAGCTACATCTTTTTATGTTTGAAAATTCATTGAAAACATGTCAGCAAATAAATAAGCACTGAAATAATATATTTAGTTGTAAAAAATATGTAAAATCTATTGTTAAACTGTCATTCTTAGCTTCAGTAATGCCCCAAATGGAGGAGACTAATCATTAGTGTAACCTAGAATGACTTTACTAAGCAATATGCAATTCCCTCCATCAGCACTAGGTGCACTTGCCTTGCTTCAGGTAATTTTTTTCTCACTTTTCCTCAGAAACATCACTTTTTTGATAAAAATTTAGGCTAGGGCTATCTTGGTGAAAACTGTAGCTGGGTGACTGGCAGTGACTGCACACGGCAACTGCTGGTACAGAGGGGCTGCAGCCCATGTGTGGGGATTACCAACATGTCGTGCACAGACACAGACACGTGTGTAGCCCTGACATGGTTAACGCTAAAATACATGTTTTCTTCATTTTGCAGACAGACCCAAATATAGACTTCTGCAAGTCTATGGAGAGCTTTGCTTTTCAGAAAGCATCCCAAACAAAATGTTGAGTGCGAACAATTTTGTACTTGATACCGAGTTTGGGGATTTTTGTAATTATGACCTTTTTAAAAGTGGTGCAGTAAAAAGCAGGACATTTAAGTCCTCCCCTTCTCTAGAAGGTAGATGTATAGGTCTCTCTAGCAGCTCTAGTGTAACTCATGTTAATTTTGCTCCAGTGTCTTTCTATCCAGGCTTGTAAAAATGCCTGAAATTAAGTGGTTTTGTTGAGACTTTTCTCGTTTAGGCTGTCTGTATTTGAGACCCTTGCTATGCATGTTTTTGTATATGTGTCACTGTACATTCACGGAAACAAAATCAGAAGAGGAAAGACTTAGGTGTAGTCTGATCTCCCTTTGCACATAAATGATACGTAGTGCAAGCCTCACATAGTACAACTTACCATAGTTTCGCTGAAGATATTTAGCAGCAGTTCGGGGTGTGCATCACTTTTTTCCTCCATTCAGTTTTATCCTGTGCAAATTGATATATACATATTTATATTTATATACAGTTAGTTATCACTCAAATATATTCCAAAGATTCATTTATCATTTTTTAATGGTCTTTTTCTTAACCAAAATTTTCAAGTACTGTAAAAACTGAGGCTGTTCTGTAACATCCCACAAGGAATACCTTGTTGCAATGTGACATAATTTTTCCTTCAATTAAACACATAGATATAAATCTTTTATTCATGAGCTTAATCATATACAAATACAAGCATGAAGGCATTTGTATTTTGGTTCTTCCTTCGGGGTCTGCTTATTTTATTTCTGGGAGGTTTTCTGTTTGTTTTAGATTAATGAGTGCTGGACACACTAAACCACATCATATATTTAGTGAGAATGTTTTGCCCAGAAGTACTGTTCTTTCAGAGGAAACAATTAAAGTGTGTCTGTAGCAGGATCCCAGTAATTGTTTAACGGAGTAGCATAACACTGTCGTACCTTTGGAGAAGAATGAGGAAAAATATCCTAAATTTCAGTGGGAATAAGGGAGAAGCATTATAAAATTGAGGCTGAGGAAGTTACGCAAAATTTATTGCCTTCTCCTCGATTAATAGTAATGTGAGCTCTCATGAAATCTAGACATTGGGCCTTTCTGCACCGTGTTTCCATCAGTGCTGTATATACATAAACACAGAGGTAGCTTCTAGGATAGCTTGCTGCTCAGCAAAGCCACATATGAGCATCCGTCCTTAATGCACGAGGAAGCCTGGAGCCTCACCCTGTGCAGTGGGTTTGCATTGCATAAGCCCTGCCTGCCAGGGCTTAAAAGAAAGACAGTACCTACAGAGTTAGCTGCAGCTTGTACTTTGCACTGGTATCAGTAAGAATGGTCCTTGCTTTACTAGAAGCTTTTTGTAATAGGAAAAAATAGGTTTCAGAAATCTAAGGTAGGAAAATAATTGACTTTATAGAAAAGGGATGAGGAGCTAGATGCTGAAAAAAATAAGTACCAACGTGAGTATCACATGGTCCTGTGTACTGCTGTAGTGGAACAAACCAAGGAAGTACTTGTGTCAGCTCCCTCTGGGATACTGTGTTCATAGTTGCTTTAGCATAAGAGTATAACAAACACCTCCAAAGAGCTTTCCATGCTGCCCCTCTGTGATTCCTCCTTCTCCAGCCCCTTCACCATTTTGGCAGAGGACAAGGAGCTGGACTGGATGGATGGTAATGTTCCTTCATGTCAGAGCTCTTCCGATTTAGGCTTCCCAGGGGCTTATGTACCTGCTAAAAATTAAAGCAGCTTCTTGTATCATGAATGAAGGGGGAGGACTTGATCCTAACCCATTTGCAGTGTTATGAGGAGACAATGAAGTGCAAAGAGAAAGTCCCAAATTATAACAGAGCTAGACTACAGGCGAAGGGTCTTTCTCTTAGGGACTACAAGCTTGAATTTACAAGCTTCAGAGGTAGTAAAGTGTTGAGTTGTTCTGGGGGTAGTGGCCCCTCAGACAGACAAAGCCCATCTCTTCCTTTATATTTTGACTTCCTTTGCAGAGTTTTGGATTTGCCCATAGCTGTCTTTGCCAGCAGCTTGCAGCAAGGCAAACAAGTAGCAGACAGTCACACAGGCTCAGCTCCCAGTGATGCTAACCCCACTGGGAGGCGGTGCTACTCTAGATCATACAGATTGTCTAATGGCCCCCTCAGCACAGTCCTCACTAAATTCAATTTTCCATATATCAAGCTTACAAAAAAATTAAAAGCAAATACCTGAGAAGAAACTTCAAAGATGCACTCAAGCTGTCTCCCAAGATGTTATAATAAATATATGAAAGAAGGCAAGGGTAGTCCTTAAAACAGCTTTGAGATATTAAAGGCCTGGAAATGAGGAGAACTTTGCAGCGGTTGCCCACAATTGCAGCATGTGGCTGATTGCCTCAATGAGCACCAGACCCTTGTTTCTGTGGCTCACTGCGAGTTCCTGTCTAAGCTGAGGGCTATGCGAAGAGTTTACTAAATAGGCTTCTAGATTTATGCATTTTGATAAAGAAGTGCAGCTGTAAAAGTGAATGAGTCTCTAGGAGGGTGTAGTTTGGGGTTTTTGTGTACTTAAATTATTTTAAGCATATTACCAGTACCATCTTACATTAATTGGGTAATCCTGGACTATAACATTTTATGGGCAACAAGAATTAAATACAATTTAGGTACAATTGACTTAAGAGGGCTTATAAATGTGTGTGGATTATAGGAATCCCCATAATTAGTCCCACAGCATTCATTTAATGTTGGAATGTTGAAGCACACAAACTATGAAGGTTTAAAGCAAAATTTCTTTCCAGCTGACACAGTGGCATTTCTATAAAGCTATAATTGGAGTTAATACAGCATTCATTAATAATAATAAAGCTTTTAGTTTCCATAGTTCCTTTATTTATTTTCTTTACATTTTTCACAGTAACATAACTGCTGTCAAGTTTCAGGTGTATTCTACAGAAGTAATAAATTTATTATAAAAATAGACCAAAAGAGTCACCCCTGAAGTAAACTGTCAGCTGCAATGAAGTGATCCATTTGATCACGCTCTTCAAAGACCTTTCTAATGCATTCTAACATATTAAGAAGAAACGTTATAGTTAAATAATATACCCAGTCACTGATTCTTAACTCTTTTGAACCCGCTTGTTAAAGTGGAAATTATCAATAACCACCTCTCAAAATGTATTCCTTGTGCCTCACTCAAGCTGACTTCTAGAAAATGGAAATGTAATTTTAAAAGTAATCATTTCTCAGTAAGAGCAATGTTCACTTTGGGTTGCGTTTCACTGTCAGTATTGTGGCTAATTAAAAAACATATCTTCTATTGCAACTGACATTTTTACCTATTTGCCTTGTAAAATAAGCAATGGAAATATTTCACTTTTCCAGGGGAGTAAGCAGTTGCTGAACAACTACCCTGTCTACATCACTAGTAAACAGTGGGATGAGGCTGTAAATTCTTCCAAGAAAGATGGACGACGGCTCCTGCGCTATCTCATCAGATTTGTTTTCACAACCGATGAGCTTAAGTACTCATGCGGCCTTGGAAAAAGGAAAAGGTCAGTGCAGTCAGGAGAGACAGGTCCTGAAAGACGTCCTCTGGATCCAGTAAAAGTAACATGTCTCAGAGGTACTGCATCTTTTCGCTCAGTGTCCACCATATGTGATCTCATTTCACCACATTGGCTCTGGCTCAGTAGAAGCATTTGGCTGACAGTTGCAGAACTAGAAGGGGTTTTACAGGCAGGTGACAAGCATCCAGAAACCCTCCACTTTCTTTTTATACATACATACATGTATGTATGTATGTATTATATATGTGTTTTGGGTGGTTTTGGATGGGAAAAACAAGGCTGCTTATTTAAGAGAGGAGGAATGCAAGGCCACATGACACTAATACACTTTAAACAAAGAAACAAATCCAGACAATCCTCATTACACTCTTTTATAATAAACTATCAGGGTATTTTTTAACCCTGATACACAAAACTAACCAAAGGAATAATTATAACCTAATGTGTAGAAGAACACAAGGCATCATTGGTGTTAGAAGATAACCAAGTTTCAGAATAGGTTTGGACATCTTATAGGGTCAAGAACATCTACAGGTGAATTACCTACAAAGTGTATACAACTGTGTTGTTAAGAATTTAACTTCTTTTTTGGGATATTGATGCAACATTGGCTGAAAAAGTTAGGGAATAACTTTCCCCCATGTTTAGCCTGAAAAGGAAGGGGAGTTTTGCAAGCATTTCGCAATGTCAGAGAATGAGGATATTGGACAATATAGAGAAAGGGTACAGATTGAGAAGGATGTTCTGTACTTTCATTTCCTAAAATTGTTTGAAAGGCCTGTTACAAAGATTTATAATAGAACATACAAACCTGGACTTTTTAAATCCCAAACAAAAACATCTTTTAATATCAACATCTGCATTTTATCAATGCATATACTTATTATTTCTTTAACTCATAGTTAACTTTTTAGTATTTTATGAGCATATACATGAAATTTTGGTTGAACTAACTCAAGAATATTTAGTAATCAATGCAATGTAAAAAGCTATATTTGATCAGTCAGTGATAAAAATATCTTTAGTTATTCAACTGGAGTCCAAAGTGGTTATATACATCAGATGGAGCCTCTTCCCATCCAGGGTAGAAGAATCCAACAGGGCTAAGTGGATAAGATTTGTGATTGGGGTACATTGATGTAACCAGGTAATGAACTCATTTTGCATACAGGCAAATTAGGCAAAGAGGCTCTTTTTATACTACAAAGGAATCTTTTAACCAGACCTGAATACTCTATCAGAGCTTAACTGAAGGGCAATTGCATTGCACATTGTGCCGTAGAGGTCTAGAGAAAGATCCAGAATTCCAGAAGTTTTCCTGAGAACTGAAGGCTAGATACAAGTGCTTTAATATTTATTAAGTTACTTTAAATTTCGCTTAATAATTTACACACAAGCAGAGTGTTGATACCCTTTTCTTCCTCTTTCTTCCCCTGCCTCCCAAGACTACCAGTAAATCCACCTGTACATGGACTTTTGCTTATGGCCACTCTCCTTTCTGGGGTCCTGGACATACAGAATGTGGGGAGTGCTCCTAGGGAGAAAGAGGAAGGGTAATTTCTTTAATTTTCAGAAGCTTGAAGAGGAAGCCAAAACTTTTCAGTATCTAAGGACCAGCTAATAAAGCAGAGTAGACAACTCTCCGTTTGAGCTTTTGTGCACGGGTGCAAACAAGACAACTTTATCCAGTGCTAAGAGCTGGCCACTGGCTCCTGCCCATTTACAAGGCAAGGTAACAAGTGTCTGAGTAATTCTCAGCCAATGGCCAATTATACCTTTCCACCATAGCAGAGAGTGTAAATTGGTTGTCTCTCTGCACTCAGAGTAGTTTAAATATCTATAAACATTTTTAATATATTCCTACAACTGACTAGTGTCTGGAACCAGCTTTAAAACAGACTGGCATGCTTAAATTATATCATTACTCCTTTATGTGGTAACCATTTCTCTGAGAAAAAGACAAGTCTGTGGAGGCACACATGAGCAGAACTAGGAAGGAATTACTGTTGCCTGTGCGGATTTCCAGGGAAATGAATTTAAAACAGAGATTGCTATCACTTTTGCAGACACACTGCTGGAGGAGCTATGCAAAAATCACATCCTAATTGTCCAACAGATGAGATACCTTGCAGGCACAGGAACTCATGTAAAAGCACAGCAGTCCCCGTCTCGAGATGTGGTGACAGTAATGAAGTTACCTTACACCACTTATTGTGCTGTTGGCTTGTCAACAGTAGAAAACAGAATTTAAAAATATTCTGGGACACACAATACTGCATGAAGGAATAACTAATATTACGGAATACATAAGAAGTTCCGTTTCCATATGAGCTATAGTGTATCCAGTATCTCTAATAAGGTGCCCTCACATTTAAAATTGGTTTTGGATGTTTCAAAGTCCAAATACACCTATTTGAGCTATGTCTAGCAGTTACAACTCCAGAATTGGTAAGGCATCTTGTGCAAGGTCTAGCATATTACATGTCAAAGGATCTGAAAAATAAATTATAAAAAATGTAATCATTACATACAAATAGCTGCATGTGGAAGCACCAGCTACTTTAATAGCCAAATTACATGCAGTGCAATTCATTTTCTCCTGCATTGAAAACTATTGGAAGGCTAACCAACTCAGCCCTCTAATCTCATTTAGCTATTTCTAAGGCGAGTTTAGTCTGAAAAAATAGGTGTGAAATACAGGGAGAGGAAAAAAGCAGAACTTAAAAGGAAAAATATCCCGAACAGAAAGGAGCATCAAACAGAAATAATGGCAGTGACATTTTCCAGCAGGTTGTGGGCTCCTGCAGCCTGCAGGTGCTGAAGCAGCCAGCAGAGGGAGGTCATAAAGATCCACGACAGCAATCACCTTGAGGTATAAACACCAACAGGTTTCAAATTAATACATCCCGTTCATGTTAGCTTTCACGTGTATTGCACATGCTGAATCACAGCCTTCACTTCGAATTAGTTCTTTTTATTTCTGCAAGAAGGTATTTTATCTCCAGGTCCCATGCATCACCTATTTAGCTCAGGTATAAAAACATACACTGCATGTGGAGAAACACACTTGTACAGCAATAAAATAGGTCCCAGTGGCATTATCATGGCATCCCCCATAAGGCTTTACTTCTGCTTAAGTAGAGCAGCAATATCCCCTTTTATTTCCTGTGAGCTATTGATGCCTGGGTGATAAAGAATGCTGCAAAGACAAGCTGTTTTTTATCCTTGCATGTTTTCCTGCAGAGTTTATTAGGATGCATTGTACTTCCAACCCGGACTGGTGGATGCCATCTGAAGAGCAAATAAACAAGGTGTTCAGTGATGCAGTAGGACATGCTCGTCAGGGGCGTGCGGTGGGGACTTTCCTTCACAATGGGAACTCATATTATGAAGGGACTGACCATCCAGGATCACAGGATGAAGTCTTCAATAGAGGTATGCAAGATGGATCTGGTGATTGATGGCAGTGAGAACCACCTCATACAACAGTAGCAACCACTTAATTTAGGAGATACTATTTGTTAAACATACTTAACCCTGCTGTCATTTAGGAGTCCAAAGCATGTTTGAACACATACTGCGTGTACATTTCAGCTTCTCCATCCTACCATATTCCAGTTAACAGAAAGAAATCCATTTCAAGTCCTTCTTAATAAGACTTCTCAGTGCCTATTATCCAAATACTTCATAGCACACTCAAAGGAAAAGTGCAGTTCATTTCATCTAGTTGTAGAGAAAAGGTCATTAAAAACTAAAAATGTCAAAAGAAACAGCAGCTACTATCTCGTCTGCCCGTTGATAACAACCCCAGACCTGGACCCAGAACAGCTGGGTGCTATTTGCTTTCCCTGAGTAGGAGATGTAAGAACAAGTCTGCACACTTACAACGAAAAAAAAGTGGTCTCCCATTTCCTAACAGAAAAGAACACAATTATAAATGCTACCTTAAAATACTGCACCAGATGAAAAATTCAGGGACTTCCTTAGGCAACTCTTCCAGGAAATTAAGCTTCCGGGTAAAACAGCAGCAATCATCAACAGTAGAATCCTTCAAAGACCCAGAACAATAACAGGCACTTCCAACAGCTAAAAAATTGCATTGTATATCAGATAGACAATATATTTATCTAGATTTCTAGAGGAGCAGACTTGATCATGACAGTTTTCATTAAAACAAGATTGCTAAAAACAAATTGCCATTTCAGAAGACAGATTTTCCATTGTCTACTGCTATTCTGCAGCCATATTGTATGGCTTTAGAGGCTTCAAATTGCCTTTTCTTGGTTTTGCTTTCATTTGTGTTTTATATCCATTCCTTGAAAAAGATGAGACAATGTGCTGGTTTTGCTCAGAGTTGGATTCAGGGAGGGGTTGGGCAAGAAGAGCCTAGTTTAGACTTCTGTATTTGATAAACATGCAGTCCATACTATCTAAGAGCTATAAGAAAAGAGCTGTTAGAGCAGAATTCACAACGGTACACAACATGGAAGCAGATACCAGCTTTAAAAACAAAAACCAGTCTACTAAAAACCTTTAATTTTAAAGGTTTAGGAGTCCACTGTCCCTCCAAATTGATGCACTCCAGAAATAGGCAATGCCAAAGAAATTGTACCCTTTCCTTTCCTCATTGGGGTGTTCGCATCTCCTTACCCTTCTCTGGTTGCTCAGGCCCATGCAGGCATCCTTTACAGCCTGAACCAGCTCTTCTCGAGACAACATTTCCCCACTGGCAGGTACAGGGAACTGGTTTTTGTAAAGAAAGCTCACTTCACTTTTGACCATCCTTAGTGCTACCTCATCAGTGTCGACTCTCCTGAATGCATATCTCACACTCCCCAGCTTTCCTCACTGCCTTGTGCAAGCCACGAGAATAGCTACTAATTGCTCCTTTTACTCATCTCCTCTCCTTCCCAATCTTCTCCCTGTGCACCAGGCAAGGCAGGAGGCACCCAGCCCCTTCCTCAGAGATCAGGAAGGGCTCTCTGGAGCGCAGCGCTCCTCTAGCCCCAGGCAGGCCGCAGGGCTTCGGCTGTCTCTCAAAGCTCAGCTCGCCCACACAATAGCTTCTTCCTGCCATCTGCCTCCTCTTTGCCTGCGGTTGTAACCAGTCTCTCATGGCCCATGGGGCATCTCAGGACACGGGCTCCACCATGCACTGCCATAGACAGGACCTCACTCAGCCAGGATATGCTTTAGGCCCTTAAATGTCCAATACCTCTCAGTTCATTTTAATTTCGGTGATTTTTTAGAAAGGGGTTGAAAGGCACTCACTGGACCCAAATTAACTAATTTATTTTCTAAAAGTCAATTACCAGTTTATTCACAAAGGACCTCACTAGAGCAAGGGGTTTGGAACTGCATCCCCTCATTACAGGCAGGAGGGGGACATTACAGGCAGGACTTTCTTGGAGCGATCAACAGCACATGGTGGACTCTAGAGAAGAAATTCAGTGTACAGAAATGTCACAGTACAGATATCCTATAGTAGCTTTTTGGTGTTGAACTTACACTTTTCTAAAAAGAATTATAATAGAAGATGTTACATTGCTCAGATGGTGTAAGTCTTGCTGGTCTATGTTTAATGTGGTGACACATGCCAGAACTATTTGGTAAAACATGTCAGAACGTGTGAGTCAACATTATACTGTAAATTTGTCCACAGCGATATGTATCATGCTGTATTTTTGTAAACATTGTGATGGTTTCCTTTCAGATATTTAATTGTATGATGTTAAAGATACAAACATTTCATTTTTAACAGTCTCAGAACAGATTAACTGGACTGGACAGACCTCTCATGTCTAAGGATTTGCTGAAATAACCAGTAAGCTTAGCTTTATTTTTAGTGTAAAAAGTGTAGCCAGCATCCTGGAACCACTCACAATCCTCTACTCTCATATTGTGCAAAATAACCAAAAGTATAGTATCATCCTGAAAGCCATTTTGGCAGTAGAAATGGCTTTGCTGGTTTGGACCTTTCTTTACAAACAAAATTTTGCCCTCAATTGCTTATGTGCACTGGCCAGTGACATGAATCATAGTCACAGACAGGCATTAACAGACACCAGCTCATATTTTTGTTCATGTTTGGTTTTAAATTAACAGAGTATAAAAAACTTTTCTCAGTTGTCTGTCTTTAATTACCATCATGACCACTTGACCCACCCATTTCATTTTAAAAACCCCAAAATTTCCACAACAGCTTATTCCAGTTATTTTTTTCATGAGGTATTATAAATTCATACACATTGAAGTGTCTAAATATCCGCAAGATGTTAGGTATAATACTATGGGACCTGAAATTATAGATAGCACATAAGCCTTTGCAGGGTGAGATATCCATATTTAAGCAGTGTGCTTTGTAAGCCAGCACATCCCTTCCCAGCTCTGGATGTAGACAGCAGGCTTGCAACAGAAGGAAACTGCTATCTATCATGTCACTCCAGAAAGTCCCAGGAGGATAGAGATTCTTGTCTTATCCTTCCATACGCTTTAATCTTACTGTCATTTATGTATCTGCCTTCTCTCAAACTTTGTGTAGCAGCACTGCACGCCCATCTGTGCCAACATGCCTTCGCTATATTTTCTATGACAAATATTTGTGGAGAAACTGTGATTAAAAAAAACATTAATCCTGATATTTTTATTGTTATGGTGTAGTTAATTCTATGAATACTTTCTAATGATGATTGTACTGTGTAAAGTAAGTACAGGTTAGGGATAGACCTTTATCAGATATTGTACAAAAAAAAAAGTGCATAGTGTAATATAGACTAGTAAGGTTTTTGTGACAATTTCTATAGGATGTGTGAATTGTTTTCTATGTGGCAACACACATTTCTTTTAAAGAATATAAAATCTTAGAGAATTTTTTAAACAGTCAATATTTTTTAATTATAAAGACATTTGTTACCTACAGTTTACTATTTCAGGTGTTAGTTCTAATTTGAATATTGGTTTTATTACTACATACCTCCAGTTCCATTTGTTCTGTTGCATAAAAATGCACAATAAAAGTTAGTCTCTGGTTAACCTGTCTCTCTTTCTCTATAGGTATTGTTGTGTCAATGTGACAGCCATCACAACTGGCTCTGACTATAAATATATATTAAAAGTTTTAGACTTATGTTTATATAAAAGGCTAGAGCATTTTCTTTTGCATTAAATGCTTGTTTGGTATGACACACTGGCAAGCACAGTGAAAGATTATGAAGAATTCAAGTATGAATATAAAATAAATCATTTTCATCTCAAAATACAACTACATATATTTATGTGTTGGTTAGATAGAAAGACTGTTCAAAGGAGGTACCCACCTGCAATCTTAAGACCTGGATTTTCAAGCAGTGAAGTTTAAATCCCATTTTAATTCAAAATTCAGTGATGGCTGAATGTAATGTCTCCTGTTCTCTTAAACGCTTTAGAGAATCCTGAGTCCAGATAATCTGTAGACGAATTACAGTGACAAACATTCACCATGGCAAACCCCTTCTGCAGGGCTGTGAAGCAAGATGGGCCTGACTGCAGGCTGGTGTCAGACATTTGAACTGGTTGCCAAATATTGCCATAATAAAGCAGTGCTTTTAAGTGCCTGTAATGCTGCAAAATTAACTGGGATTGAGCAGGTATTTTATACAGCCTGCTGCTGTATTTTTTTTTGTTTGTGAAATTAGTGAAAACAGTTATTAGTGAAACTCTCACCAAAATAATTTGAAGTGATTCTGAGAAGTTTAGGCAAAAAACCCCTGAATTAACCCGTCTGGGGAAAAAATTACAATTAACTTCTCTTTGAAAAGCTCTGACTTCCCAGACTCTTGGGCAATGGCTGGAAACATCAGAGGGTGGTTCCAGAGGTAGAACTGAACAGGAATGGGCTGTGGGGAAACCAACAGGGTGAAGGGGCAGTACAGGTAGCATAGAAAGCTGGCAGGGAAGGAGAGCATATAGGTAAGGAACCAGAGGCAGCAGCTGGGTTTGTGAAGTTTTAAAAGATTAGGTCTAACAGCAGAGCCTGTAAGAAGGTGATAACCATGAGAGTCAGTATGTGGGGCTGGGCAGGCAGAGAGAAGGGGTAAGGAAGAGGTACCTAGGATGGCGGAGAAGCAGGGATGGGAAATAACTGAAGGGGAACAGGCAGTACAGATGGGGGCTGCAATGCAGTAATGTCACATTTTATCACTCTTCCACTAAATACCTATTAAACATACTGGTAAGGCAATGGTTAAACTGTGCTCATGCTCTGCCACAGTGCTGGTCCCCTCAGAAGCACAGCCTACCTGCTGGCAGTTATGTCTTTGCTGAAGCACTAAGATGTTCCCAAAGAGAACCTTTAAGGTTCAAGGCAGTCATTGAATCTCACGCATATGAAGGAATTTAGTTTTTACCTAATTTATTTAGAACAGGCTCACATGCAAGCTGAGATTATAAAAGTCTTTGTAATCTTATTTTAATAAGACTACTCACATTGCAAAGTCTTGCCCTGAGGAGTTCAGATAGGCAGGAATGGATGCTTTCTCTGCCTCCTTCCCTCTACTGAGGCACTGACTGAAGCCAGTGGACTGAGTGTCAGGATATGAAGTGCTTCCATCACAGTGAGGAGACTGAACCATCAGTCCCAAGGGAACACAGCAAGAGGTAGCATGTTTCAACCTCTAGACAGTTCTACCTCTTCTTTCAAAGGGGTTTTGTGAAGATCAGTGCTACTGAAGAACCAGAGCTATAGCGCTAAGCACAACAGAAAAGCCCTCAAAGACAGCAACAAGCGTGCAGAGTAGTTTGAGTGCATACAGTACATAAAACAAGGCAAGATCAAATGAGGATAAAACAAATACCAAATAACTGATGAAGGAACAGCATCCTCACGCAGGAGGCTGGGGTGCTGGCCAATAGCAGCAGTGTAGAGCAGACATAGGTAGCCCCGAACACAAGGAGACTGAGGTACATTTGCACAGCAGCATTTATTTTGCTCTCTCCTAACATCTGAGTTCTTGAGACACTGCCTTCACAATGTTCTCTTATCACAGCTTTGTGATCAACTACCTCATGCAGCATGGACAATACATGATGAGTACTGACTTGCAAACTTTAGCTTCTGTTTGTAAACATGCACATAGATGGTATCCCAAAGAGAACAGGGAAGAAAGAACTCATCTTTCCTTACACCGGACTCTTACTTATGCTCATCTGCACCATGGGTAACTACAAATGGTCTCCAAGTGCTTCAGCAGGAAGAAAGCTCCAGGTGACAATCATATGAGTCTCAAGTTATTGATAGTGCAAACCAATATCAATAATGTGATGACCACTCCTTTAGTGGGGCCTATTTAAAGCAGAAGCTCTGCCTTGGTTATTTCGTAGCAGCAGAGTCCCTTGGATTACTGAGCAGATCTCAGCATATGACCTTGCTCCGTGAAAACAAAAACCCTCCTACACAGACTCTTCAACATCTGAAGAAAAAAGCAGCTTCTACTGCAAATTTAATGGTGTTAAAGGGGGGAAAAAAGCCACACCAGCAGATTAATTACCTGAGTCAAGGGGAAAAAATTCTGACATGAACTTACACAACAGTGTTGGGAAAAAGCTAAAAAACCCTTTTGTCCTTAAAAATGCTTTAAGCTTTCCCAATCATCTGACAGATATAATTGCCTCAACTTAGGCTGTCTTTGTGGGAAAATGGAAAGAAACAGGTTTGCTAATGACTCAAAGTAGTTTCCCATTAGAAAAGTTAATATTAAATTTAGTTCCCATTTAGGAACAGGGTCAATAGTACAGCTGAAAAAGTCTAATTAAACCTTTCAAAAATGCCTAGTAGTGTGAGCGAAAAACTGAAGTCTTCTTGCAAAAGGATATGAACCTGAAAGAGCCAACAACTGAACTACTTACTGAACTGATGGAAGCAAGATTTTTTTTCCATTTTCTAAATTATAATCCAAAATAAGAAGCAGAGGAGCAAGCAGTTCCAATACAGTCTCTTGACAAAAGGAATGTGAAGGAAATACCCAGGGTACCTTTCCAACCCACAGCATCAGGAAGACTATTCCAGGGCAAGACTAATTTCCAAGAAAAAAGTTAACCTTGGCACATTTGTAAACCCACCAAATGCTAGATAGAGCATCGCTGTGCTTCTCCCTCAATGATCCAGAAGCATCCAACTGCCTACCTAGCAGATGGAGCTCCTGGAACACAGATTTTGGAATTAGTCTTCTCCACCAAAACCCCTTGTTTTGAACTACCTGGAGACTGAAGTTCTACAGCAGAGGTCAGAACCAAGGAAATCATTGCAAGGCATAAAGGGGAAGGAGCAGAATGGGTTAAAGCCACAGCCTTACTGAAATGTCTCTCATCAAAGCTTCCAAATTGTCCAAATTCATTAGTATCTTCTTCCACAGTATTTGATTTTCATTTTTGCTGAGATCTCGGTTCTCTTTCATGAGAAGTATGATCAGTGAGGTACAAATCTACAGCCAAAGATACCTACGTACAATTATAACATGCAAAGACACAGGTTCATATATGAATGTATTTGTATGTGCATCAAATGCAAGATGGGTTTTCTTTATGACTGCCTTGGAAAAAAAAACAACCAACATTTTGACCCTAAACTTAATGGTTTGCATTATCCAGAGTGGTCTAATTTATTTCAGCAGTAAACTGATGTTCAATCAGTATTTTGGGTGAAAAAAATAATATTTCTCTAAAACATTGAATATCTGTTTAAACTAGACACTGAATAACATTTAAGCCACCTCGTTTGTAGTAAGGAGAGCCTAGAAAAGATCCTATTATGTCTCAATTCAGTAACAGAACTGAAGGAGTCTAAATTAAAAAAAAAAAAAAATCACAATGGAGCTTGGGTAAATCAATATGGGCTATTTACTAGAAGCCAAGCTGTCATGACTTCTATGAAGGCAGAAATTATGTCCCTTTTCCTAAGGTTTTCAAAAAAAGTTTAATTGAAACAGTAAAGGAAGGTTTACTTTTCATGATATTTTAATAAAGTCCCTCATAAAATACTAGGAAAGACAGACAAAATTCATTCTCGAACAGCACTGTTAAGATCACCTCCAACCAACCAACTGCAAGTCCCATTTCAACCCATTACCCACAACTTAACATGATTATTTAAGAATGGCCGTTCAACAAATACCACAAATGGTAAATAAAGCATTTGGAGGATTCCAAGATACATCATGTGAAAAGACAGAGCTCTCTCCCTCTTTCATAGTGGCTGATACCACTTGCCTGGTTATTCAGACAGCCCAAAAGACAGTCCAATATTTGGACTTGACATCGAATAGACAAGAGACAAGGCCCTGACGTCTGTCCTGTCTCTGCTCAGGCAAATCTTGGTTCATTAGGAAAACAAACAAACAAACAAACCAAAACGACAAACATTCCTTGAAAAAGGGAGTCTCTTAACTATGAAATGAGACACCTTTAGCAATCAGGACATTATGCTGCATAGCCAAAATCTTTCCTGCAATATGTTGCTTGACCACCTTACTTCTGGTATCTGATACCATACAGACAAAAACTCCCAAGTTTTTCAAGCTTCTCCACTTTATCACCCAGGCTTCTGGCATTTTTTAACCTTCTTTCCAACCACATACAGATTTTTTAGCCCAATTACAAGTAGTTCTTTCCATAACTGGATAAATCACCAGTTTTATCAGTATTAGTGATAAAAAGCAGCACTTTAATGAATCAGAGAATATGTTAAATCCCGTCTAAGCTGACTGATTTCAAGCTTTTTCTTAAGAGGCTTGGACAGCTTTGCTGGGATTGTGAAACTACAGTTACTATATGAATCTAATACATAAAACCAACCTCTTCAAGGAATTTTCCCCATGCCCTTGACTATACAGAGACATGCAACCCATCTGTATTGCTAACTTTCTTCATTTCATCCTTATGTCTGGATCAGGACAGGTAGTCCAAACAGGAGATAGTGCCAGTGGGGCCTCTGGGCCAGGCAGAAAGAGCTTTCTCTGTACTGGGGAAGAAACTGCACTCTTTTGAGGATGGGGGTGAATAGGATAAAAGGCAGAGTTGCCATAAAGTACAGAGTATTAATAAACAGAGCTTGGCTAACTGGGCACATTGCTCCTTCACCGACTGGATGCTATTTAACAGTGTGTGCACTGGCAGCATCACAAAGGCAGACTGAATAACTAGTACAAATAGATGGATATAACCTTTGTTTTGCATCCATAAAAGTTGTATGCATTTTGAATTCAGAAATTTAACAAATCATCAGCTGCCTAAAGCCATTGTTAGTGCTTGCCTTTATAATATATATAAAATGGCTTAAATTAACAGAATGCAATCTTTACTGGCTATGTAACATTTTACTGAGTAATTACAAGTTCCAGACATGATACAGAAGGTACCGAATTCAAGTATAATTACAAAACAAAGAACATATGCAGGTAAGTATTTCAATATCTTCACCTCACAAATCAGAATGACTCCCCTATACTAATATGGAGTAACCAAGACACAGAATGAAAAAGCCAATACACCAAAAAGCAAGAAGGGCGACTGGGGCATGGGGGGGACATGAGGGAGGGTGGTGAATTTGATTAAACGGCTGCATGGAAAAATAGATTTCAACTTTGACATTGCCTTTTGAAAGTTCTACCACCAGTGACAATCCTCACTATTGAGTTTCAAATTTAATACAATTTTGGCAATAGCCAAAATGCTTTCCAAATGCTTCTCACTTAGTCCTTCAGCATATTTAATTTGAAGAGAAACTTACAAAATCCCCTTTATATTACATCATATATACATCATTGCAGTGTTTTTCTTCTGACTTCAGATTTGAAGCAGCTGATCACAACCTCAAAAGTTTTAAATACAGTCTAAATTTAGATTACAAAAATCAAACTTATGCTAGAGTGTGGACCTGTATTCCACTATTTTTACAGACACTTCCTTCCCATAACAGCACTTTGAATGCTGGCTATACAAAAATTTGACTGGGCTTACTGTTAGTATAATACTTTTAAAAAGCAACCAAGACACTCTATTTTAATCGGTGGCTTTAACTTACACAGAAAAAAAATGTCCACAAGTACTTCATGTAATATGGAATATTTTCCACCTATCTATAATAACCTGCTATAGTATTTGTCTGTGGTATTTAAAAAACATACATCATTTTCACATATTTTAAATGTTTTAGCTACTTTTCATAATGTTATTTAATTAGAAATCTTGCTTATCCACAGATATTTAAGCAACTTGAAAAATATGGACTAACATATTCACCAATGATTACAGTTCACTACAAGAATTCTGTAGACATTAGAACAGAGCACCTTTTTTTCCATAACATGTTCAGTACGGTTCAATCATTTTCTGTCTAAAAGAATTCATTCATTTTCTCTTTAATTCGCTCCAGCTCCCATTTCCACAATTAACATTACTCATCCTCCACTCACCAAACACATACCTCACCAACAAAGCTCCAGACTGAGCTTACACCATCACCCTTAGTAGTAAAACTAAGTTTTCAGAGGACAAATAGATTTGTACCTGCAAGGCTGAACACCGTATTAGGACACAGTTAAACAGAAGCACCGATTTTCAGTACAGGAAAAAAAAGATGAGTTTTTGCTGGGGGTGGGAAGAAGCAATTACCCAACTATCGGAATATTGCTAAAAGAAAGAGAATGCCACACTACCTAGTTTTATGCATTCTAACAAAATATTAATTTCTTACTGTTCCTTTCTTCTCCAATCATAATTTCTCATTTCTGGACAAGATTTTTAGATTGTGTTCATCCTTTCCTTTTCCCAAGTGCTCAACATCTTAGGTCTTTTTCCTTCCTTATATTCTTTTCTTTTTACCACACACTTTTAGTTTGTTTTCTTTTGCTTCAGCAAAGTCTGACTGACTGCAGTTTCTATAGTCCATATAATCACTTAGAGCTCCTGGCACATTTTATTTTCCTCAAAGGACATGCATTTCAAAAATCTGACTATTGTGCTTTAAAGCTTGGATTCTTATTTATTTTTTCTTTTTTAATGTAATAAAGATTAGCCTACTTTTGATCTTACTTATTTGTATCTCACTAACAAGAAAGGAAAAATTACTTAAGCTGCACAACCCCTTTATAAAAAAAAAATCTTTTTGGTACATCTCAACTTCTCATTTACGTTACGCAGGTAAACTGAAAGGAAGATGTTAGTGGTACCCTCTATTTCACTAGCAATAAGAATAGAGGCAGCACAATACTTACGCTAGAAGAAAAATTAACACCGTCATTTTATATTCACTTCTGTAAGCCTTAAGGAATGTGCAGAAGTGAAGGTTTTGTACAGGAGTCAATACTCATCAATTGTTCTACCAAGACAAAATGCCTTAAGAACATATGACCATAAGAGGAAACACTTTGCTTTCAAATCTTAAACAATATGCTTCTGTGGTTTCTTCTACAAGGAAAATATCTAAATCAACTTTAGAAAATGGATTTTTCAAAAATTACCACATTTTCAATAAAGGCCTAAAAACTCTTGCATGATGCCTGTATTTGATGCACTCATCATTATTAGAGGTACTTCTATAATGTATATTTTTTCTTTGTTACAGAAAAATCAGCTGAAATTATAAAAGAGAGAACACAGAACTGCAATTAGTGTACAATCTAGACAAAACATACCTAAAAACCTTCCCTGTACTCTCCCTTATCAAAGAGGGGGCAGTAAAAATCTCTCAATAAAAACTGAGTCTGCAGACATAACTAAAAAACCTGCACCTACCATGAATCAGAAAACTCAGTTTTGGCTAACATGGTTTGTAGCTTTTAAAACAGCAATCATTTTTGTCAACTATGAATGAACAAGAAGTACCGTACAAAATCCAGACACCAAGAGTAGAATTTAGCCCTGCTGTTAAAAACATAAGATGTTCATAATGGCTTGCTCCTCTAAAAGTAAGAGTCATTTTAAAAAAGCAATAAAAGCTGTATGGGAATTCAGGGAAGGAAAAAAACAGAGCCTAAAAACCTTGAGTCCAAAACTGAGTCACAGAAGGTGAAGGATGCAAACTTGTCCTTATAAAATACGTTCTCCTGTTTCCTAAATCCCCACTACTTCTAGACCAGAACACAAAACAGCAAACAGTCCCTGAAATACAGTACTCCACTGGAGTATTTATTGCTACCATATCCTTAATAAATGCTTTAGAAAGTGGAGGGGGAGAGGGAAACCACATCAAATACTGAATTCCAGTGTATAAAGGAGAAATTTAGACTTGAAATTCATTCCTGGGAGAAAGACAATCACTTCAAAATTTTATCTCTTACAGAAAAAAAATTCTACAGAAAAACATATTATTAGCATCCAGCCAACCTGGACTTAAAATACATTAAGATCATTCAGTATATTGGAACACAAAGACAATTTTTTCAAACATCGCAAGTTTTACAGAATTATCAGACACTGCACAGCATGTAAGCAATCTTCCACAAAGCAGAGAGGGCAGTATTATTTTGAACACAATTTGAAAAAACAGAACCTGCAAGGCCAGTCTACAAAAATAAATTATTTTAAAACACCACACTTTAATTGAAAAAATCCTAGAATGTAACTTTATTGTTAGGTAAATCCCTACTCCTTTTCTTTAAAATCAACCCAAAAGAATCATCATGCAATTGCATTTGTGATAAAGAAAAAATTCACTCCTCCACACTTTGTAAGTTTTCTTTAATTCTGAGGATTCTATAATGTAAATGTATTTGCTAATAATTTTCCCAAAAAAACATTAAAACAAAAGTAAACTAAGTCCTGGACCCACATCACCTCAAGTTTTTTACTATAAACACAGTTAAAGAAAAAAAGCAGTAAAAATATCAAATGTGTTAAAAACAATCTGCAAATTGTAACATAAAAATTAAAATGTAACAGCTTGGAATTACTTTTCCTTTCCAACCTGACAGGCTCCATGAATCAGTATTTTCCATCCTGCATGACATGTAAACTTACAGGGTATTGCCGAAACCAGTCTGTATGCCTTTTTGTGCTACATCATCATCCAGGGCACTTTAAAAATGGAACTCGGTCCTCACACTGCTTGACTGTAATATACCTAAAAACATTCATGTTCTGGCTTCTTAAATTTAACATACTGTGTTGCTATAATTAATAATGTAACTGGGAAACAAGGAAGTGAATTCTATCTTGGAATACAAACAAAAGGTGTGTGGATGAGTATTCTTCTGATTCAAATATGGAAATTAGGATCAGAATTCAGATGAATTACATCTCCGATGAATTAAAAAAACACTTCTATAGGCTCTTGGACCAGATGTCCTGTAAGAATATAAACTCATGCCTTCTCTTGAAAACAATATGAGAACACTTTGCTATTGAGATAACATTTACTAACCTCACAGGGAAACTTCTGTCCTGCAAAGTGCTTACTGGCACTACTCATTCATCAGTAACTCCAGCACACAAACCATTTCAATCACACTGGCTGTCTTCGCTAACCTCCACAGGAAGAATATTTTCCCAGTTTTACTTTTCTTCAGGTTTTTAAGATTTCTGGAATGACTGGCTTACTAACATGTTTATTCAAATTCAAAATCTATATAAATATTCTAGGGAAAAGAAAACAGGGTATGCGTTACCAGATTCCAGTGCTCTTCATGAATAAGACTAATACCAGCAGAGTGCATACTGAGATGAGATGAATTTTACATGGCAGGGTGAGGAGAAAGGTAAATTATTTATAAGGTGCTAAAATATGCCTTAATTATTTGATACAGGAGACTTCCAAATTACCTTTAAACTGCATTTCAAATCATCAGGCTTAAATATACTAAGTAGTTCTACAATAGGAGAAAACCAGATAAAGCAAGCTTTTTTTTAATTAGCCATAGAAAGGTATTATGCTATAAAGAAGCCACCGGTGAATAGGGATTACGGACAAAGGTACTGAAGAGTAACTTAACTCTGGAATGTTTTTCTACTTAAAATGACCAGCATGCAAAATGCTTTGCAGTTGCCAAAAAGGCATGCTATTTTAAATTCTCATAATTCACTGGTAAGTGACACTTAGTATGAAAAAAAAATTCTAAAAAGCTTTCAGTCAAATCTGGACATATTGGTCTCCACAATTATTTGCTGCAATGCTTATAATTTAATATTAAATTGATTTTTGAAGACTTGTGTTTCATATCAACATTTCTTCTTTCAGCAAGTCAGTCACTATTCAGCAACTGAGTTACTAGGATGGTCTTATTACTACCTTTCACCCATGAGCAAATTTTATGTTAAAGTGCATAAACAAATTTCCTCAGTGTTATTTATATACAGTTATTCCACTTATATTTCAACTTTGTGCTCAATACTCATGACCTTATTAATAAAGACTGGGTCTCAAAGAATCTGGTACAACTTGGGTAACTACTGCAGAAAGCCTTGAGGCCAATTATATACAGTGCTAAAATCTATATTTCAAAGTTATAAACTAAGACCTTATCTCAGGATTGTTGAGGACCACTGATAGAATTACTTTACTTTCCGAAATAAGTATGGTCAACTTTTAAAAAACAAAATGGTTTTGAATTCAGATAACAAATAATATCTAGAGGTAAATAAATTAAGAATACAATGTATTAATTTGTTTAATTATAAATAGTTCATTTTTTACTATTGTATATTCCAACTACATCTCTCGCACCTTCTAGAAAAGACCACATCTGGCAATAGAGCCTATTAAAATATAAAAAGCCAAAAATGCCAGGTAACTTTTAATAAGCACTACCATAAATATCCCCCAGATTACATCTGAAGATAATTACAAATAAGAAAACAAGTGTCAGAGCAGGGAAAAAAAGAACAAAACTAAAAAGAGGAAGTGCACCAAAATTCGTACACAGTAATTTTTCACAGTAGCTTAATATACTCTGGCTAAACCCATACAGTTGGCTCCACTGAGGTGAATAATCTTATTTTTCTGAAGTGCAGTTGGTAATCTTGGTAATCATAATGGTGGTAAAAAGCAAGTTTCCAGGTCACGGTACTTGAGAGAAGGCCAGTGCCCGTTTGGAAGAATTTATCTCATAGAAAAGAAAAACTATGAAACAATCGCACAATTGAAATAGTTTAAGGTTGGCAGGTTCCACTGGAACAAACTCTTCCTAGCTAATCTTAATATCTCCCAAGAACCTTTAATGATATCTTGAAAGAAACTAAAGAAGTGCAAACTGACTGCAAAGGGACACAAATGGAAAACTAAGTGTGTTATATAGTTTTAGGCAGCTGTATTTGCCTAACTAAACCTCAAGTTCTGAATCACAGTAAATATATTCAGACAGACTCTCCTGTGGAATTTAACTCAAGTAGCTTTTGAAAACTGATTTTGCCATGGAAATTTTTGTCTGCAAGTCTAGCACTCTTCCAGAAACAGAAGCAGTGCTTACAGTCCAGGAAGCCTACAGCAGAAGTAAGCGAGGTATGGTGCTGAGGTCACTGCAATTTCAGAAGCTTTTCAGCCCTTTACGTGACTTCTTTCCAAAGGAGTAGCAACCTGAAGATTTCTTCTGTTCCACTCTATAGTATCTCCAAATCCACATGACGAACATCAGGATTTCGTTGCTGAAATAAAATTTAAAACAAACATATTGAAAATATTCACATCTTTGCACATAGTTACTAATAATGTATTTCTGGTATGATGCTGCCAACTGGATAACAAATCCCCTTTTCGGGTAACGTAGGAACTATTTTAAAATGAGGAAGAGCTTCAACAAACATTGCCTATACTATAAGCCATTTTTTGAAGTCATCTTTTTATTTGACAAATACTTCTCAACATCACAGCTAAGTTAGTTCTTATGCTTTAAAAAGCATGAAGCAGTTCTTGATTTTAAAAAGGCAGTTAGGTTTTATATAAAACTGTCCAAACAAACATGTATATATATACACACATATATACACATATCTCACTTTCTTAACAGGTACTTTCCTGAATAATGGGTAAGATTGCTAAGATAATTTGTTCTATACTAAAGCTATTTATAAACATTCAAAATACTGTTTCTATTAAGAAATATGCACTTTCTGATATTACAGAAATATGTTATCATTACATTGATTGTATAATCCATGAGAAAGTCTCTGACTTCAGAAGTCACTCAGTATGTGAACCAGACTAGCATATTGAGTAAAGCATATTCAACACCAACACAATCACTGAAATCCCTACCTATACCAAAAAAACATTATTCACATTTATAAAATAATTAGTCGTGATCTACTCCTCAAACACCATGAAGAACTGATTCTGCTGGTGCAATTAAATTCAAAAATAATATTTTGATTTTTAAACTGCACAACTGCGGGGACAGAAACTAAAACTAGAATATTTATCAAACGTAATAAGCAATGGCAGACATGCTCTCGAGTAGTGTCTCATGGCCAGAAAAGACAGTCATGGCAGGACTATTTCTCTGGCAGTCAGCATACTTGTAGTTCTGAATTCATGCCAGAAAGATTGACAGCCACAATATACCTGTAAAATTAAAATGGAAACAATCCTTTGTTGCATCAGCCAAAGGATATTTAAATTACAGGATGAAAAAAAATTATAAGGAATTTGAGAGGCTTGTAAAAGAGGTAAACACTGCACCGCTTCAACAAGAGCAAAAGATGTTGAATAACATTCCCATCACACAGATATATTTGATACAATGCTAAGCACCATATTAAAAAAAAAATTGAAATTTGTTTTTATGCAGTCAAAACAGAATGCAACAGCCTATAAATAATCTGACTTCATGAGAATACAATAATATAGATAAAATCATGTCTGTTTAATGAAAATATTGTTCTGTGTTGGTATAAAATGGAACAAAATACACAACAAATGGATCAGTGGCAAAGTAAGGGTTTGCTGGTGGTCAGAACTTAGTTAATAATACTATAGGAATACCAACCCCTTCCTTCTCCCACATTTACAAATGAAATTCCAAAAAGTAGATGCAGTGATACTGTTTAAAATATATCACAGAATAAGCACACCCTATTATCCAGTCAAAATTTACCTTCAGGTCCTTTTCAAGTCTGTCTACTTCAGCTCCCAGTGTGTCGATGATATTGTCACCATGCTTAAGCATGAAGGCTTCTAATTCTTCAAGGGTTTTCACTTGCTGAATTTCCTAGGAAGAAATTAAATTTAAGAGATTGAGATGACGGAAAGAAAATAAAGGAATAACACTCCAAAGAGTCTTGACATATTTCAAGAGGGAAAAAAAAAAAAAACTAAACAAAACACTTCAGCTTTTGCCATTTCCTTCCAAAACATCATCTGTTCTTATGTCTCAAAGACACAGAAGAATAGCATCTATTCAATGGAAACAGCTGGCTCTACCATTACACCTGCATTTGATATAAAACCTTCTTCTATCTTAAATTGATTTCCTCCTTAACTTTCCAAGTAAGTTTAGAGAATTTAATTCATTTTCTAGAAGTTTCTGGGGTATTCATTGCTCACAGTAAGGCAGAGCGGGGTACCCTGTGTATTCTTTCCCCATTTTCATACATTCTTGCTGTTCCATTACATTGTCTATTCTGGGCATCACATAATCAACTTATCTGAAAATCCAAAAGGATTACTACAAATGCTGCTGTAAATACAGCTCCTCCATAGTATCAAAAACTTGAAGATAGTTGACAGGAACTAAGACTAGGAGACCCACAGCATACGCAACTGAAGGAATGAGGTTAGGGAAGACAGTTATACCCCACCCTCCAAAAAACCACAGACATCAGCAACACCAAAGCAGGTGTTACATATTGCCTTAGAATCATACAATAGTTTGGGTTGGAAGGACCTCAAAGATCACTCAGTTGCACCCCTGCTGCCACGGGCAGGAACACCTTCCACTACACCAGTTGCTCAGGGCCCCACTCAATCTGGCCTTAAACACTTACAGGGATGAGGCATCCGCAACTCCTCTGGGGAGGCTGTTCCACTGTCTCACACCCTCACAGTAAAGAAATTTTTTCTTATATCTAATTTAAATCTATCATCTTTCAATTTAAAACCATGTACTTTCTTTAGAAATCTCACACTAAACTGGCCAGAAGCCATCTAGCCCGTAATATCTCAGCCATAGTTCAGGCAATACAGCTGCAGTATGTTCAGGATAAATATGTTATTGCAAACAGATACAGTAGCTACTAAATAGTTAATTCTTCTTGTGTATACAATTACAACACAACACCAATTTTTTTCCCCTCCCCATTGCTCTAAAAGTGAAGAGGAATAATGTAATTAAGCAAGTTTAAAAGATCTCAACCACAACAACCCATGACTATGATCACATCAAGTCTAACAAGAAAAAGAAACAGGATAATCTTAATGACAGCATTTCAACAAATATTTCACAACTGTAGAAAGAGTAATGTCGACAACAATACTAGTTGAATGAGCTAGTTATTTGAAAATGAATCGATCAAAAGGCAAGCATGATGTCTGCCTTTGACTTTGGATGGCTGAGTCCTACTGAAAGTGGCTATCCCTCAACAATGGTTTTATAGCTGACACAAGGTTACTACATGAAATAACAATGACCTGTGTAAGAAACAGTTGCCAAACTAGAAACAATCAACAACATCTTTCCCAACAATACTAGAAGTATTGGAAGAACTAATGAAGGTTGTATGCAATCACCAAAGGGAATAGCGGGTAAAGAACAAAAGCTAACAAAGCCTTTGAAAAGAAGACTAGCTTACTAAACAATGGCAACAGCAAAGCAACTGGCAATATAAAATCAAGCAAACCTGCAGTGCCTCAGTGGTACAAAGCTCTTCCTCTCAAAAATGTATTAAATTGAAATCCAATATATTAACAGATCAGTTATTGCACTATATATACACATACATATTTTCTTATTTTGACATTAATGTGTTTTAAAAACTGGGATACTGACTAATGGTTTAAAAATTGCAACGTAAAATTTAAAAGTAAACTCAAATAACTTCTAAGTCATGTTTAACAGACAGACATAAAATGCAGACATCTGACATCTACATTTCATTTTGAAAGGGTAGCAAAAAAATAAATCTTGTAGGTACACAAGCAAATGTATATACGGAAGGTATCAGTGAAAACTGGTAAGCAAGCAAAACATTTTGCTCGCTTAAAACTCCTTTTAACTTAGATAAATTATTATTTACTTCATACTTCATAGCTTGCCATATAGAATCCAGCTGAGAGCAGTTTTGCATTTCTATATTGAAAAGAGGGAATAAGAAAAGCTACTCTGAACTACACTAAAATCAGACCGACACTTAAAGATGTTTTTGTTAAACATTGTCAAAATGCTAAATCATGTGATGCAAGCAACCCATATTCAAGCCAAGTCTGAATGGCCAGACCTGTAAAGCCTAACACTGCATCATCAACAGCCAATGCAAATGGCTCTGCCAACAAAAGTGCTTATTTGCAAGTGATAGGCTTCTAGGTTTAACTATAGATCTTGTAATTCAATAAAAAATTTATTGGAATAATTATATTCTCAAAAAATTTTTTTACAAGTGTGTATTTTCTAACAAAAAATAAATTAAAACAATCTGCCCTCCTACCCAGGCCCTACTCAGCCCAAAAGTGTCTCTGTTTCAGCAGCACATTATACGATTTCATGTACAGACATTTAAAACACTAACACAAAGTAAGAATATCTGAAACCCTTCAAAATGAAGAAGTGAAATATATCTCACCTACTTGCAAATCTTGGGTTTAGACATACTTGAAATTGGAACGTATCAAATACTAGGGTTACAAAATCATTTTTTAAACATACTTGTAGCAGCTGTTCAATGTCCTGTTTTTCCAGGTAAGACCGAGTAACAACACGTCCATCAAAGTCTACTTCTGCCTTGAATCTCACTTTGCTCATTCCCATGTCTGTGGCTTTAACATCATGAATTGCTCTGAAACATATAAATTTTTAAAGAAAATGTAAAATAACATAAACCAAACCACTAGCTAGTTTGACTTCTGATGTTAACAATATTGTCACAGAAAAGTGATCCTTTTAAAAGGTCATTGTCTTTAAAAAAATATCCTCATTTTGCCACCATTAAATACTGATTTATATTTAACTGGTTATATCATTTCCACAGGTTTCTGCAACACCAACACATCTATAAAAGGCTCACTGTAATAAAAGACAGACTACAAAAATCATCACAGATTTAGAACTAGCTTAACAGTATATTTAAAACAAACAAAAATTCTACAATTAAAAATGTGAGAACTTCCCTATTCCCTGTTAAAAGTTTAAGTTCACCTTATTTGCTACTGCAGAGAAGTTTTTATGTGTATACATGACACTATGTAACCATCTTTAAGTACCCTCAATTCTGAGGTAAGAAACAATAATGTATTGTTATTTACTGAAAGGAAACATTGAAATTATAGAAGTGTCCTTTCCTACACTTGGTAAAGGCATCAACTTCTGAAGAATTTTCAGATACATCTGATAAAAGAAAAAGTTATGGATATTGTGTTTGGAACTCGTTTTTGATCATACTGAATAGGTGACCATGACTTACCAAAATACAGCTGTGTGTAAATGCTGAAATTGTATATTTATCTAAAGGTTTCTAATCAATACCAGAATATGAAAGCTGTAATATGTTTATATTTTGGTTCTTCGAAAAATTCTTTTTTTCTATAGCACAGTTTTATTCCAGTTTGTTAGATAAACTCAGTGATGTGTGAATATAGGTAGTAAACAAAAACTCCTCTATTTTTCAGGGATAAGAAGCAAACTCAAGACCAAGACACATTGTGATGCATTTCAACAATGAAATAAATATAAAACAAAATACTCAATTTTTTCTAATGAGGTTGGTAAAAACTCAGTTTATCTTTAAAGCCAAGAGAATTTAAAATTGCCACTGCAGAGTAAGTTTCCACATTTTTCCATCCAGGCCAGAAAAAAAAAACAAGTGGAGACTAAAATAAGGGATATAAATCACAAAAGTTTCATATTTTTTAAATTCTTGCCTCTAACATTCCCAAAGCAAAACAAGTATAAAATATTCCAAAGGCTTTTAGTTTTATTAATAAAAAAATGCATTCTTGACAATTTTTTAATTCTAACACAAAATTTAGATTCAGCAACACAGCTCACTTGAAAGTACCAAACTTATTCCTCATTCATTTTGCTAAGTTGTGCAATTTCACAGAATCTTTACATTTTAGCATGCCCTTTGCCTTAAGCAAATTTGCTCTTCCCAACTAGAAACGTTTCTTTTCATCTGAATGTTTATAAATCAGAACTAACTTCACAGTAGGTGCTGGAAGAAAGCAGAAGGCATGTTATCTTGAAAGGAGCCTGCTAGAATGAACAGACAAAAAAGAAAAGGAGATGGAAATTTTAAGATGAACAATCACAGGAAATTTTTATGGAATACTTCTTGTAATACTCAGGGTAGAGGAAAGGTAAGCACGTTAAAAAAATAAATAGAGCATGAACTAAATATAGAGACACCAAGAAAGAGATCTTAGTAAATATTTAAACAGATTAAAAGAACTATCAGCTTACTTGTAGCAATAAAGACTTTCCAGCTCCATTCAAATTTACACAGCTATTCTGTGGGAAGGTACCAAATCAAAACAGTATTTACTGGAGTAACCTGGCTGGCATCAAACTACCTGGTCACAAAGAGGGTATTTAAGATAACAGATGTGGTTACTGAAGAGAATTTGAAGCCATGTGATGCAAAAACATTGAAGACATATCAAGTGCCTATCAGACCTAAGCAAGAAGATAACAAGTTATATTTGAGATTCTCATTAATCAGTAACCTGATAAAATTCAGTGAAATGATGCACATTCTGCAAATGTGAAGCAAAAAAAAAAATCTACCTTACTGCACATAATCTGTCCAGGAAAGATAAGACTGAGTTAAGATGAGAAAAATCACTAATCATTCAAAAATGCAAATGTGTATGCTAAAACTTAAGCTAGAAACTTCCTTATGGAAGCTTCTGGATGATTAGTAGACACTATCAATTTCAACTAGGGAAAAAAGCAAGTTTTACATTAAAGAAAAATTTGTCAGAAAACATCAAGTTATGGGTTTGAGCAATCAATTGTAATTTTTTTTTCCTCCAAAACAGAATGACAGATTTTCCACCACAACAGTAGCACACCTATGCAATAGCTGTTACAATGAAGTAAAATTAAAGATTAAACCATCACTAGGAATAGCTTATGCCTAGGAATCTATCATTACAATGCATAAAAACAGAATCAGGACAGTCTATACAACATCACATATTTTACTTCACAGTTCTGAAAAGCTAATCTCCCACACTTCAGTTAAGTTCAATACGAGAAAGATTTAGGCACCAAAGGTGTCAATGAGAATTAAGAATGGAATGGTTTTATATCAAAATAAAATCAAATAATTTTCCAGCCGAGAGCAACTCTGAAAGTCCATTCTGGATCACGAGTTAAATATAGGATACAACTAGAAATTACCAAGAAAAATTAAAAGAAAGGAGAAATAAAGAGCCACAAGCCTAAAGGAGAAATTATGAAGTCCAAACTGATAGATGAAACATAATACAAAAGAACTTCTTTTAAGGGATTGGAAATGCACGTGACAAATGGCACAGAGAAAGGGGCAATTGTGCAGCTTCCATATGAGCTCTGGGAGATGGTTTACAGAAGCACAGAATATACCAAGTTGGAAGGGACCCACAAGGGTCATTGAGTCCAACTCTGGCCCTGTACAGGACCATCCCCAAGAATCACACCATGTGCCTGAGAGTGTTGTCCAAATGCTTCTGGAATGCTGGCAGGCTTGGTGCTGTGACCACTTCCCTGGCAAGCCTGTTCCAGTACTCAACCACCTCCTGGGTGAAGAACCTTTTTCTAAAAATATCAAAGCTGATAATATAATGGATCTAAGAAAGAGATAATTGAAGAAAAAGTGCACACAGAAGGTATGAGAAGTACATAAACACGTTTCAGCTTCTAACCTCAAGAAAAAAACATGCAGTCTCTCATGAAGTCTTCACTTCTTTTATTATTTTATTCATGTTTTTTTAAAATTAAGGTACTTGTTTTAAAAAAAATGTCTAAAGCAAGAAGGAGACGAACTAGGTCTGCTCTGTTGAAAAGTTAGAGCCATCTACAAAATGGAATACAATATAAAATGGTGTTTGGCCTAGGAGAAATTTTATTATTTCAGCCTGAGACAAGCAAAAGCCATCTGCTCACTTTGGAAAAAAGAACTAGAGAAGCCATGTACAAATAATCATGTGAACTCACCTACTCTAACACAGCACCGCTGACACATGCTTCACCATTCAGACTAATTCAGGGCAACAACAAACACTTTAAAATAATTTAGTTACTGACATGAAAATTCTAACACAATTCTATTCCAAATAGCAATCTTGTTTAGTTTCTGGAATGAAGGGCACATTGTCCTGACCTCTTGCCTGCAACTGAGATGATGCAGCACTTAGTTTCTTTCAAGTATTCTGGTATTAAGTAATGGGCTTAGGGTTTTTTCCTCCACAGGTCAGAAATGACTACAATAAAAAAAGCACTAAAATATTTCTGCTGATTTACACAGTAATACATTCCTGAAAAAAGATGAAAAAGAAAACAAAAAGGGGTTTACTTCTAAATCAAGGTTAGTAGGGTTAAAGCTAAATAGCTCCTTGAAAAGCATTTAAGCAAGATTTCAGAATTACGACCTGTAAGTTTACTACAAATTGCAGACTTGCGAAGAAAATTAGCACTGAGTTAATTTTATAAGCATCTAAAATGCAGAATCTATTACATCATAATACTGCTGCAGCACTTCTTGTCAATTGCTACAGAATTCCAGACACTGAATATTAACTAATAGAATTGAAATATTTAAGTGCTAATAAACTATAAAAGCAACAGAACAGAATAATTTAAGTGCTTGCATTTCATGCATTTGAAAAGAGTTTTAAGTTTGTGATGGCTTTCTCATTAAGTCATTGTCAATTCCTGTAATTAATGTAGCTGTTAGAACATATCTGCAATCTTATTTCAGCTGTGGAACATCCAAGAGGTACAAGTATTCACTTATTCAAAGTTTTAGCACAGAAATAGAAGTTAGCAATAATAAAGATTCTAAAATCTCAGTACAGAAGAATCCACACTAAAAATAATCTCACCAGATTTCTCTCATTTAAAGTGCTTAAACTATTTTTTCCAAATGCTATTTTCTTGCTTTTTGTTGTTCTTAGTAGAGATTGAGCTGTAAAGATTCTTACCTTACTACAGGATCACTTTCCAGTAACTCGGTGAGTCGCTGCAGTTGTTCAGGTTCAATGGATCGTCCCAGCAGGGCTTCAGTGTTAGTGTAGATTAGAAATGCTGAGACAGTTCCTAACAAAGTTCCAACACCTAGAGACCCCACACTGTCATAATATGGGTTTCCTAAACAAGATATGTCAAATTAGTTTCACAGAGCTTTTCTAAAACATAGCAGAGAATTTCAATTTCACACTGAAAAGAGTACATAGTTTTGAGAGATTTTTTTGGTTTTGCTTTTTGGTTGATTTTCTTTTTGGTTCGCGTTTTTTGGGGGGGGGGGGGGTTGGTTGGTTGGTCCATTTTTTGAGGAGTTTTTTTTAATTCAGTGAAAATTCTTTCCTACATGGAGGAACAAGATGAAGCTGAAAGAAAACAGGCTATCTTAAGATAAAGTCTTAAGTTCCTCCTGTCCCTTGGCCACTCCTGTCTCCCGCAGGACTAATACACAAGTAAACTCTTGTCAGCTATATGGGTTTCTATATTAATAAAGGTAAATTTATACACAAAGTTATATGCACCTAAACATAGGTAATAGAAAAAAAGTCAGTGTTCTTTTATCAGTAACTCAAAAATTTGCAAGTATTAAAGATTTCTGGAATACAGTACTTATTATATAACTTTCACTTATTCATTCCTATTCAGATCTGTAGAAATAGTACTGTATTTTTAAGTTCATGAAGGAAGCTAGAGATGAAAGAAAAAAATTACTTTTATACAAAAAATGAAACTTGCAATTAACTCATTAGAAGCCACAAATAAACAAAATTACAATCTTTATTGTTTTAAAAAGTCAATACTTCAAAAGGGATAAATCATCACCCCTCTTTAGAAAACTTCACTGTGCAGCAAAGACATACTTTGAAACAAAGTGATAACTGACTGCAATAAATATTCTTTTAGTAAAACATAACTTCGTTTGTACGCCAAAACAGCTCAAAAGGAAGTTAGACCCATCTGCTTACAGAGTACAAGTATCAGAAAAAAGAGCAGAGACACCTATATAAACTAAATGCACTGTGTTCCTATCACACACAGGAGTAAATCCACATCCTGCTTTGCCTCTGTGCAGAATTTTACCTGTTAAAGAAGTCAGACCCATACAGGTAGCAGCTACAGCCACGCTCAAAACTGCTGCAGCATCCTCCAGTAACACCACATTTGTACTAGGATCACGACTCTGCACAACTGCACATACAACAAAAAAAAGTTAATTGCTTTGGAAACCTTAGCTTTATTACATTATGCACAGTACTTAAACTAGACTAACAACAGCAACTTAAAAAAACATTTCCATAACTATACAGGTGTAAACTGAATTTTTGCAAATGCACACACTTCTGAAAGCATTTATAAATACACAGAACAAGCCCAATTATGGAAGCTTCTCAAAAACGTTTGAAAAGTTAAAAGGGGCATTTATCCTGAAAAATACAAGCACTTCAGCCAACTATTTAAGTAGCAGTACTTAAAACAACAGGTTTTCACCTAATCTGTGAAATGTTATTTGCTACTAGAATAGAAAACCGATCAATAAAGCAAGGGGAAAGGGAAAATAGAGAAAATTGTTTCTGTCATTACGCTAGTGAACAGATTCTGTTTTAAGTAACCACATACCTTACTGCTATAATGACACATACCATATTGATAAAATGACAGGCCCTTGGCACGAGCACTCCTGCGAATTTCATTTATAGCAACAAGAAGGGTAGCTGAAACAACACCAAAGTTGTTGCTGAAAATGGTTAGAGGCAAAAAGACTTGTTTCCATTTTGAAGAGGAACTTCTCTTTATATCATAGCAACAGATCATCAAGGAAGCTCTGATTATTGATAACTTTGAATAACAACAAAGCACAGTTACTATCTTTTCTACATGTCTCCATACAAATCAGAACAGTCACATTCTTTGATAGTTTAATACCAAAAAAGGCACTCCATGTCTACTTTCCAAATGATGTGTTCTTTGACTTATTATTATATAGACATTTAAGAAAAAAAAATGCTTTCCTACTTTTTTTGTTTGATTACGACTATTTGCAACAGAGTTCAAAACTTCACTGTGTAAGCAAGGATCAATTATTACTGTAATTACTCACACAGTACTCTTAAGAAATTACAAATATGTAAATAGAAATATTTCTTGAAACTGCATACCTCCTTCAGATACCAATGACCCTGCTAAAATGCAGTATGCCTGTATGGAAAAAAAAAATTATTATGTTATATGCATATTTGTACAGATCTCTTCACCACAGACTATCTAAACTCAGCATTCCAGAACCTCTGTGCATGTAATTGTCCCTAAACAGAAAGAAACCAACAATATTTGCATTATGCAATATATTGCAAAACAGGAAAGGAGGACCTCTTGGGAGGTATGAAGGAAGATGCAAGGTTTAAAGACCACTTTTGCTGCAAGATCAGCTGTAGTTTAACAAGATTTTTTTTCTTAAAACACATTCTCATCAAGGGTGGTTTGAGTTAATTGTGTTGGGATTCAAACTGACTCAGGAAGTGAATTTCAGACTATGCCATTATTTTTTATTAAGTCACTTGTTAAATACAATACCAAACCAGATCAGCTTACCCAGAGAAGAGATTCTACAGGATGAGGGTGGAGTAACCCTATGATCCCATGATACCAAGAAAGTCCTGCACCCATCATGAAAATGCCTACTCCACTAATCAGGGAGGCAATGTAGCGCATGTTTGTGAAACCATACCTAGATGAAAACAAAGAAAGTGATTTAGGAATATAAGATTCTGTATCTCTGCAAACATACCCCAAAGTTTTCCCACTAATTTTCACATCTTAAATTATCATCATATGACTTGGCATCTATTTAAGACAAAGCTGCTAAATCCCAATCTAATCCAAGGGAAAAAAAAAAACCACTTGAAAAAGGGTATCTCGTACATGCAAGAACATCAAGCATAGATATTCTCCTAAATTGTTTTTAAACAGCTGAATTGGGTCTTGTGCAGAGACTAAGAATTTTACAACTGTAAAAAAACCAAAACAAACAAAAAAAACAACAAAAAAGCCCTAAACCCCACCAATATTCATGTCAGTTTTACATGCTAGTGAAATGCTACTTCTAAATGAGAACTCTAGCCTTGTAGGTGGCTGGTCTACATAATTTATAATGCTAATTTAAAGGAAATAAATTGTATACATCTTTCAGTAGTAGATGACTATGGACATTCAATACTTGCAGTTTTTAAGAGCACTGTTCTAAGTGTGAAGAGTTAAAGCAGTGTAGATTTATTCTTTTTTTTCTGTATTAACTGCTACTACAAACAGTACACTTCTTTAGCCACATTTAAGAAACCAGTATTTTGTTCTATTGACAATATTGAGAAAGAAGGGAAAGAAGTGAGATAGAGGAAGGAGATACAATGAATATGTGGAGAAATTTAAGATTTAAATGTTTCAAATTTTAATGATGCTCTTAATGAAAAAAAGTTTAACTAATTCTGTAAATTAGATGTACTTTTGAACTAGTGTTTGCAGGATGAATGACTTGTCCAAACATACGAAGTGTAAACCAGGTCAACACCAAGAAAATGTCATGGAGAGTATGGCTTATAGTTTTCATGAAGATGTAAGAACTTATCAAGTAATATCCCTATTACTCAGATAAAAACAAAGAGCAGTTTAAGTCAAATACATCTCCTTATGGTAGAAGTAATTGCCTTGCAGCAAAGCACTTGTTAAAAAAAGAAAGAGGACAGTAATTTTTATTTTTTAAAAAATCCTGCAATTCACATGAACAGTGTTTAGATCTATTCACTGGAAGAGGTAGGAGAGCCCCGAACAACTTAGAGAAATAATGTCAATTAAAATAAAACATAGCAAAAGCATACCACAAAAAACAAAACAAAACAAATCACACATGCACAAAGCCACTGAAGCTATAACTACAACTCCTGCAGCATGGGAGAAAACCCTTTTCTTATTTTATCTATTGTAAAATCAGAAACAAAAAATTTCTGAAATGACACAAAACAGCAGATTAAAAAGAAAAAAGTGATGCAAAAACAAGAACAGATCTTACTCCTATATATAGTTAACAAAATCTTTATTTACTCAAAAAGCTTACGGATGACTAGGGTCAGGTGTCCTTGCAGACTGACTGATGCCCAAAGCTAGCAATGCCTATTTAGGACAAAAGGAAAAAGACTTTGTTAAAAAAACCCGAACATGAAAATAAATTAGAAACATTCTATATCAACTGAACTTCAGGGATAAAGACAAATGCAATTTCTTGATCTGCATATACGTTTTGTTACTGATATTTTACTAGAGCTGGAATATAATCCTCAAAATCTGTCATCTAAATCTACCACCTCCAAGAAATTGTTATTTATACCAATATATATAATATTTATTCAATTACATGGTGTGTGTATATATAATTACTGTTAATTATAATTTTAGAATTGCAACTAAAAGTGAACATCACATGCAATCATAAGTGTTGTTGCTGTGCTTCAATGTGAAGGAATGAAGTTTCTCAGGGAACAAAGCTGTTTAAATAAACCCCTCTTGAAGAGAAATTATATTGAGATTGTGGTGTAGCATGGTGATGACATACTACATTTAAAGCACCTACTTTACATGGCAGCTTTTTTCAGTCTATTATTAAGGAAGACAAAAAAAATCTTGCTATCTAAATTGCCTATCTGCAATATATTTAATTAGGCACGTATTAAGCTACTGATGCAGTAAGTTATAAATCCATACCTCAATTTTGCAAAGCATGTGTTTTGTTTCAGGACTATGAATTACTGAAACATAATAACAAGTATTAAAACTTAGACACTTTAAGTAGCAGCAGCAAGCTGCTTTGAGGAAGCAAGGTGTCTCCTGTGTTTTTCCCAAAACCACATACTCAAATATTTGGGGAAAAAAAAACCAAACAAAACCAAACCACATTTCAGTGGAACATCCCTTCAGCATATATAATACCACTATCGAGCTTGGTTCACCTATAAATTGACACACTTGGCCATTTCAAGGCTGGTCTCCCTATAAATTTAAGTATTATCAGTTGAGTTAGTAGCACCCCATCTTCACTTTACATCTGAACAGCTGAAAGGTTGTGTAAAAACAACAAACAAAATGTGAGTCCTCAACTCAGTCTTTCTGGATAGAGAAGCATACTAGGTCCAACTCAAGCAAAAAGGTTGCCAAAACTATTCTAATACGCTTTTCAAGATATTCAGTCTGCTCTAAGGTCCCATATACTCCTCAAATTTGGAGGAGCACAAGACTTGCATTTTAGTAGTCACAAGTTACCCAAGGACTCCTCTTGCTTGAGCTGCAGGAGGGTTTCAGCCACTCATCTTTAAGGGTTGGGTTTTTTTGCTTCCAAAGCCTCACTATATCAAACACTGCAACAAGATAGATTCTTACCATAATGGGAGAAGGGAAAATTTCAAGGTCTCACAACATATGCTTCAAGCATATCACAGAAAACAGCGGAAAAAACAACATTAATTTTATCTCTGCACACTAATATTATGTGCCTAATTCTGAGTCTGCCACACCACTTATCAAAGTAAACATGCCAAATATGTGGCTACTTGTGCTGTGAGAGGCTGATAAGGTAATCAAGGAATAGAAAAAGAAACCAAGATGCTCAAATTCTCATTATTCTACCAAGAGATGACTAAGCAACAAGTTTGTAATTGTATTATAATAACTGACAGCAGTATTTCAAGTTAACTTTTAACCAAAATATTAACCAAAATAAGAAAGAGAGACTCTTTGTACATCATCTTAGTTTCACGTCCCACTCATGAGCCATGAAGCAGTTGAGTATAGTTCTGCTTACTGCAACTCCTCTCTTTCAACATATTTCTAAAAAAACTTCAAAATCTACATTCTGACTTGTCTCGTTTTTACATTAATACAAATTAAAAACCATCCAATTTTAATTTTTTATTCAAGTGCAATACAGCTACTATAAGTATCTTTCTTTATTCATGAAAATTATTATAAGTACTAACTCTAGCAGAATGGGAAAAAATACTCACCTGGTTACATGTGTCTGCTAAAGAATGTATGGCTTCTGAAAACATACTTGCAGAACCCGTGTAAACCCAAGCAAGTAGCTTAAAGAAAAAATTCAACCCATTTCTGAAAACAAGAGAAGAAAAAAGCTAAAGAACAACAGAATATTTGATGTTTAATATTTTCAACAAAACCACAAATGCTGTATGAATTACCTGCCAGAAAGTGGTAAAACTGAATATCAGTTTAATCATTAGAGACCTGTACAGATAGACAATGCATACAGATTTTCTGCATGGTTACTGTTAAAAACACCCTTTCAGCTAAACGTGATAAGGTGTTGAGTTCATCTGAAGGTACAATTCAGTTGTGGGGCCCACACCTGTTGAGATGGCACAACAGGCACTCAGCTGGTATTTTATTTCACCCTCACAAATTCCAAAGCTGTGAGGGAATTTTATATCCTAGAAATCTAATTCTTATTTGAACCCTAGCCACACTAGGGTTTTCAAATGTTGGGCCCAGCAAAATCAATCTGTTCATGATGTCAATTATGTTGGTGATAGGACAGAAAGATGAAGAATGCTACATAGGAAATAATTACAAAAAACATAGTGGGTCTACAGAGTCATTAAGGCTATTTGGTGTTTCATGTTTGACTAGATATTCACATGAATAACACAATAGAAAAAAGTCAGTTGGGGGGGGAAAAAAGTCTTTTTTTTTACTACAAGTAAAGTATGTATTGCTTTAAAAAACAAATTCAGCACTGTATTTGAAAATAATAAGCCCTATGAAAGCCTAAATTCTGCTGAAGAAATAACACAGCAAAGAAAAAAATAATCCAAACCCAGCAGATTCTGAGAAGGCAAATAAAATACTCTGAATAGGTTTGAAATGAAGTTATCTTTTACACCAGTGACCACCAATTCAGAAAGTATTTTCTCTGTTGTACTGCACTGAACTGACTGATTTAGCTACCTCATTTCTATCTGCATGGACCTGAAAGTAGGAAACTGAACAGAACACAAACCAAATCCAGTTAAGGCTGAAAGATTTATTGTAAAGTTTTGGACATTGTGCCAAGAAATACTAAAAAAAAAAAAAAAAACAAAAAAAACCCAAAAAACCAAAACAAACAAACAAACAAAAAAAACCAACTCCATGATTCATTAGATAAAATTCTATGCAACTGTTTATAACTGTAAGTTATAAACAAAGTCCACTTAGAAGGCAGACATTCACCAGCAAAATGAGGGGACGAGTGTTGAAACAGTACATATCTTCCTTCCTGTCAGAAGACCTGTCAATTTTAGTGTAAAGTCTAAATTTAGTTGGTAACTTTAAAATATACTGATACATAAACAAAATCAGCATTTCTTTGAAAAGAAATACACAAATGCAAAAGTAGATAAAAATCAATTATACAAATCAAGTTTCCCAACTTCGCAATTTCAGTTATAATTATAACAAATTCAAATAAACCTATCCTGACGGAACTGTAAACTTGAAAAAATTAAAGGGCATTAATATTTGCATTTGCAGATCTATCATTCCAAATTTGTCTCAAAGATAACCATCTCATAACTCCAAGATCTATATGTGGTACAGGAAATACAGAGAATTGAGAAATATATATAGGGAATTGTGCCATCATGTTACTGCCCATTTTTTATACTCTACCTTACAGCATAAGATACTGATCTAGACAGATCTGGTGTGATCAACCATCTCTGTCTAGGTACATGAAATATTTAGACTTTTGAAGAAAGAACAGTAAAAAAATAAATGTCAGAATTTAAAAAAAAAAAAAATTAAATTATTCAGATCCATTATGAAGCTATGGAAAAAAAAAAATCTTTTATTTAGGCCCTAGATTTGAGAAATAAACACATTTGTTTCCAAAGAAGTGGTAACATTACTAACATCCTCCACCACCAGTATTTTTTAAAAAATATTATGTGCTGTGCAAACTTTGTACTGCTTAAAAGGTAAAGCATTAGTGTGACAATGAAATCACTTCAACAACACCAGACTCTGAAGAATGTTTTGCTAGTAACAGATTTGATAAAAAACATTACCCTCCTGTATTTCTGTAACAGAGCTACAGAGTTCCCCATCACACACCAAATTCTATTAACATAGAGCATTCCAGTGCAGCTGGTCTATACTTTCACACACAGATTCACAACACAACTCTGCTTTCGACTGAACGACATTTCATTCTCACTGGGGAAGGCTGAAGTTTGTTAAAAGTCTACCAAATCATTCCAACTGAAGAAGTTAAGACAGACTGGGCTTTCTTGACACAAAGCCAGAAACCATTAAAAAGAAGGTCAGGACCACCAACAAAGGAGCACTGATGGTGGCCTTGACTTAAACCTCTGAAAAGTCATCAGGTATTTGAGGGCCAAGAGTCACTTGAACTTCTGAAAAAGCTCCACAAAAAGGTGTCTGAGCAATACAACAGTCTCTACAAACATCTGCTGGCCTGGCTGCCAGGCATTCATGTATAAAAATACCTAATCATCCAAAAGGTATTTTTGCTATGTTTATAGCAATGCCCTATTTACAAAGCAAGAGGAAAGGTCTGTTTTCTCTATATCATTATAAGAAACAGAAAGAGGTAGAAATGACCACAACACCCCCTCTTTTTTTTCCATTAGAAACATCCGTACTAGCAATTCTTACATGTTTTTAACCTAGAAGTCTCTGAACAGTTACTAGTAGAATACTCAATAAGTGGGAGGTTTTCAGTCAAGCGAGCTTTGAATTTTAAGTCCCCAAGTAAAAGAATACAGTTTTGTAGGACCTCAAAAAGTTACTTCCTGCTCAAATTGATTTTGTTTCCTGTGCCAAAGCAAGCATTTTCCTCTGTTTGTATTTTGCTCTCTTATATCAATAGTGTCTTAGCAAATAAATAGCTTTTATAAAAATAATTTATTTTAAAACTATAAGGTTTCATGGCAAATAAGTTTTAGTCATCATTTCCTGAGAGGAATTTAACACACTTCTCCCTGTTTCATGCCAGATAGTCTCTGTGATCATTTGCTTTACATCAGGATCATTAATTTGTTTCATTCAAACTTTTAAGACATGTGAAAGGCAAAAAGCCCTAAAATATCCCTTTTTCAACTAGAGAAGAAAGGAGTTAAATAACAGCATAAGGAGAAAAGTGAATTCTTTTCTGTTGCTTATGCAGAAGATTGTTTCAAATGTATGAAAATCTTCCTCTCAAGAAGGAGCAAGAAAAAAGGACAGCTTTACTGTCCCTTCATGTCCTCCAAAATTTTACTTTAATAAACTGTTTAGTCTTCAACTCAAAAAAATTTGCTCTTTTCACATCAGACATTTATTCAATACCTGATCTGTATATATATTGATGAATGTATTCACATCAACTCTCCCATCAACAATGAACAAACAAATCTATTAACTTCAGTTACAGAGACACAGACATCTTTATCTTAAATACACACACTGTTCCTATTTCCAGGATAATAAAAATAAATTGCTTTATACTTGCATAAACAAAATATTTTTTTTTACTTACATGCAAATAGCTACCATTACCACCTTCCCTGGTCCCTTGAAAAACATAGTTGCTGTACTGGAGCGTGGCTACATAAAGAAATAAGAGATTATTAAACAACTAAATCTTGACCTCATGAGACACCTACCACACAAATTATTAAATAAAAAAACTTTGCACTGCCCTGTATTGCAGAAGTGAAGCTACAATCCTTGAAGATAACTAATTCTCTACTGAATGTTCAGCCAAACTGCACTTGGGTCTTATATATTTCAACAGATGGATGGCTATAAAATAAACAACCAACAAAGTCTCCAGCAGAGGCCACTGCAGCCATAAGGCCAGGCACCAGCTGTGCAGCAGAACAATTATGAAATCATTTTACACAGCAGAGCACCAGGATCTCAGGCACGTATCTGCTTAAGCAAAGCGGAAGGGCCAGTAGTGCATAGCCAAAAGTATTAATCTTTTGGGGTCTTTTTCCTTAAGAAACTTATTTAATTTCTTTAAATTAACAATATATTTGCCATACATATTAATAGGTTATACATGAAATCACAAGTATAGCTACAATTTTGATAAGAAGGCAACCGGAAAAAAAAAAACTTACTGGTGGTTTACACTGTCACAGTAGGAACCCATTTAAACTGTCATCATAACATTTACTACTGCATTACAATCAGAGATAGATCTGGTATATTACAATGCAAATAAATGTTCCTATAATATTCAGTTAGTTAAGCTTATGTAACCATTACACAAATTTTCCTTCAAAAAGTGTCATAGTACATCTCGCGACACTTTTCTAGCCAAAAACTTGAAAAGGTCCTTACCTTAGTATTTCCAAAGAACTCCTTGTATTCCCACAATAGCCTTTGGTTTCTAAATAGATCTGCAATACAAAATTATTATCATAAATATGTACTAGTAACCAATAGTTTCAGGAATTTAAGTCTACTTTTTTTATGCAGCAGCCAACTTCTAATAAGAGCTACATGATCTATCTTAGTGGAAAAAAATTTCTCCTTTGGTATTGTTAATCAGAAACACACATTGTTATATACTCATGCAAAATGCCAAATACAATGTTATGATCCTATACATTGTTGCCATTTATACCAACAACGGATGATGCACAGAAGGAAAAAACTCAAAATACACTTCATCAAATTCAGGCATTTTATTTATATCCAATAATTATTTTGCAGGTCAATAAAAATTTTGAAGCTACTGACTGCACTCTCAGTACAAACACATACAGATAGTTTAACAGGTGCCTGCAGTTCTAACCTTTTTACTGGAAGGATGTTCCAGTGGCACAACTGTTGCAAAGAAATTGACAGGACCTCTAATTTTAAGGTGTACAACTTCACTAAGTACCTTGAAGCAGCATTGCCTCTCCTGTGATTTTAACTGACTAGACAGATCCAAATACATTACAAACTACTGATTTGACTGTATCTGTCATTGATAATACCAGCAAGGGTAAAAACAATAATATTAAGTAAAAAAAGACAATTTGGGGGTATTTCTCCCCTTCTGAAACACAAAGGCAAGCTGAATTCATTTTAGAGGAAAAATAAATAAGTAATGGTATGGTATAGAGATTTGGATCAGTTTTAAGTATTTTCAAAATTCTAAATTAGAAAAAAAATGCAAACTCACTGAAAATGTAAGCTATCATCTAAAAATTGAAAGCCCCCCCCCAAAAAAAGAGTATGACTATAGATCTCAACTGAAGGTATATTCTTGCTATAGCACAAAGATGATAAATTGTAAGACAATAACAGACTGTATCTGCATAGATCATAACATGTTATTCTAACATTATGCTAAAACCTAATAAGCAACTGCTAATTCCAAACGTAGATGTTCTCAGGGAAATAACACACTACTTGGCGGATTTCCAACAATTGTACTTTGTTGTTTACATTTCAAGTTATTTGAAAACTCTGTACTCACTTTCTCTGTATTTGATCTCTGCCTCTTTACGCCGTTTTCTTTCTCTGGCAAGAGCCTCTGGACTACCCCAAACTTCAAGAGATCTGCATGAAGTAAAAGTAACTTAACAATGGTTCTCTTCATGCAACTTTTTTTTCAGTTTGACTACATTAGAAATGCCTTTCCTAAAGCAGAAAGATAAGAACCCCCACAGACTACAGTACAGAATAAAAAGCTCGGCAAGAGGAGGCTGAATATAAGCACAAAAACATACCCTCCAACTTTATATAATATAATTACATAACAATGTAATTATTACAATAATTAGGATACAAAATCTGTTCATATAGAAAATAGAAAACCTTATTTCCCTTTCACATTGCACACCTGACTTTTGAAATTTTTTTCCTCTCTCTCTCTCATATAATCCATTTAAAATAACTCAAACATTTTCCTTCATAAAAATATTCTTACTTTGCCTCTACATCTGATCTCAGGTATACGGTGAAAGTCTCGGTGTCATCATGGGGACTTCGTCGTTTAATTTTCCTCAGCTGGTCTAAATCACTAAACAAAGTAGACAAAGAGTTTAGTGCAGGAAAAGGTTCATATTAGTCTAATTTGACTTTTATATCTGGGTGATGTTCCACAATTTTGATATTACTAATCTGCTATACAAAAAAAGTGAAGTTGTTTACTTCTGTCAAAGAGAACATATATACCACATGAAGCAAGTGATCTCCATGATACTGTTGAAAACTATTGTGTTTTTCACATCATGTCCTCACACTATGAAACACTATACACTGAAGATAAAGTAATAACATTAAATAATAAAACATCCAATAAATGATCTGCATGTAATTGATAATGTGCACATGTGCTAGGCAAGAGGGTTAATGAATTAGCATCTCTAAACAGGCATCAGAAGTCATGTGACAAGAAAAGTTAGGAAATTTAACCCCAAAACCTACACACACAGCACAAGCTGCAAAAGGCTGAAGGTAACAAAGCTACTTCGGGAAGCAGATTAATTTCCTGTGCTGACTAACACATTAGGTCATCTACAATGAAAAGCATTAAGTATTTTTTTTTTTTTAAATACAACAGAAGTTTTAATTTTTAGCCCCACAAATTATCTAGTCCTTTTTTCTTTTTTTTTTTTTCTTTATTCTTATCCCTTTTGGTCAATCCAGCAAAACTTTAACTAGTTATGATAAATATAATGCAGAGGGCTAACCATTATTTGTCACTGTATCCTCAGCAAAGGCTAATTATAGTGACACACAGTGTAAGTAAAAAATGGGGAGGAACAGCAACAGCACAAAAGTTATAAACAAAGCTGCTAAGCCTTAAGATTTAATATGGGTCACATACATAACATGCATGAAATCTGACAGACACCTCAACTAAAACAATATTCAGTAAGACTTGCTGGCAGGTATGGCATGTAGTAAAAGGCAGTAAACATGAATCAAGTAACAATAGTTAGGTTACAGCAAACCAAATTATATTTTATTCCAAATTACAGACCTCACGTAACATGAAGTTTCCGCTGACCTTTTAGAGATGTTCACATCAAACCATCACGATCCCAAAAAGCTGAATCAAGAGTTATTTGACATCCCTCCCATAAAGCTGCTCTAGGAGTTGGTCTCCTCCCAACTAGATTTATGGTCATATAAGTACAAATAAATTACTTTAAGAAGCAACTATTGAAACATGCAAATTCAGTGCAGGCTCCTAATCCCCTGTAACACTAAGTAAAAAAGAACTAACTTCAGCCACTTAAAATTACGTATACCACAAAAACACTTAGAAAAAGTTGTCATGCCAAATCACTCTACAATCACAATTACTTTTGTTGCACATATGAACAAATACTCAGAATTTAAATTTCAACTCAAACCCATCATACCTGGATTTAAGACAAAATTCATTTATTGCTCTGACTCCAGTGATGAAGTTATTCTGGGTGTATTTTGGTCCATACTCTCTTTTTTTAAGGACTGCTTTCACTTAAAAACAGAAACAGATAAGCAAGTTAAATCACTCATGAAGACTACAGCAGAAACTTCAAAAAGTAATTCAGTCTAGTCTCATACCTCGAAGGTGACATGTGAGAAACAATGCTTACCAGCGATATAGAAATCTATAGAGAAGAGAAAGGAATCTTCCTCATTGTGGAAATGAGTAAGAGTAGAATGATTTATCTCCAAAAATGCTACTTGTTAAGTTGTAGTTCAGGATGCTCAAACATCCCACATACCACTGTCAGCTACTTCTCCAACTTCAACGTCAGAGATGGTGCTTGGCTACACAGATAGCATTTAAATATGGCAATTTGGAAACCGCTGCTCTAGCAACTGAAATAGCAACAGATAGCTGCATTTCAATTTTTTCCAATACTTAACCAATTCCACCTTCTGCAAATCAGATTTTTGACCTTTGCAGACCATACAGAGAAATGAGACAGACTATATATGTCATTGTTCTCAACTATTGCTTTCAAAATTAGTACACTTAACATTGGGCATTTATAACAAAAACATACATTCTTTATTTATAATTCTCTGTATGTCTAGAAGATGTACTTTTATCACATCAGATTTTCATGCACAAAGAAAAGAATACTATTTAGAAAAATGATAAACGGAATTTTAAATTTATGCCATAACTTCATCTTATTTTCAAATGTAAGTTACTACCCTCACATCTATTATAAACATTACGCTCATTGGAAGAAGAGTTATGTTTTCTGACGGATATAACATTACAGAACACAACTGAAAACAAAAAGCTCAAATTCTACCCATGAGAAGACTTTAGAGCATGCATGAACTTCCTGCATATCACAGGACTGATACGATTTCTCTAGGTAATCCAGAACTACTACTTATGTCACAGGATAGTTACAGAAAGATACTGCTTCTAAAGACTTTGAGAAAAGACAATGTAGAACTTCGGGATAAAACATTTCTGAGTTTTGAAACCTTAATGGCAAAATATGTTGCTTGACACTCAACAATGCACTAACAGTACAGGTATTAACACTCATCATAATAATCTGATTTCTCTCATCCAGCTTGAACTTGAACAAATTTTTAAGTACCTGAGCAATCACATTCATCCCACAATGCTCCTGAGTGAAAGTGACAAAAAAAAAAAAAATTGAGATTTCCTAAAAACAGTCCATCATTTACTAAGGTTAGAACACGGTGATAATATTTAATCAAGAATGCTTCTTATCTTTTCTTATTTAAAAGAGATACATACCCAAATCGTATTAACCTTACTAAAAAGTAGCTTGTGGATTTATCAAACTCTTATTAATCCATCTTTCAGAAACAAAGGTAAATTTCACTAAGATAAATTAATATAATTGTACATTGCAGAATATCTCAACAATCCTACTCTCAAGTTCAAATAACTGTATAATACTGGCAATAAATGTGGGGAAAAAAAATCTATTTGGTATTTCCAAGAGAAAGACAAAGCTCAATAAAAGATGATGTAAATAAAATACTTAGAAAAGCACATTTTTTTAAGATTAGTAATCCTTTAAAACGTTATTGTCTCAGTAACATTTGGATCAGAGCACCATCTTAAGATTAGAATTCCATTTCCTAGGCATTATCAAAATCCTTAAACTAAATGTTGTTCCCTGTGCATCTATAATCTACAGAAGGAAAACTCTTCCTACTAAAAGATGTATCTATTTTGATAACAATTTCACAGTAATTTCTCCTATCTACCTTGTATTATCCCCCTGCATGCACCTACGTGACAACAGACCTAAAGAAATTGACATAAAGAATGTAGACAAAAGTGTACAGAAAATATACATAGACACTGATAATGTTAGGAAAAACTATTATTATTTGATGTTTCTTTAAATTTGAGAAAGACGGAGGACTTTGGAAGGACTTTTGTTACACAGAAGGCTAGGAGTGATCAAAAGCAGTTTTTAATAGCATAATTCTCACAACAGAAGAATAGAAACTATTGAAATAAAGATGGAATGAAATCAAGTCATGACAAATTAAAAACATGAAAGTTATGTTCTTGTTTTACCCATTTACATTTTTAAATGATGTAACTGAAGACAAAAGTATATATTTTTGCTTGTATTGGGTTTGCATGGCAAGGTTTGGTAGTGTGGAGTTGCAGGGGTGGCTTCTGTGAGAAGCTGCCAAAGCTGCCACTGTGTCTGACAGATCCAACGCCAGCTGGCTCCAGGACAGACCTGCCCCTGACCAAGGCTGAGGCCATCAGCAACAGTGGTAGCACCTCTGGGATAATGCATTTAACAAGGGGAAAAATACATCCGGCACAATGACAACTCCAGCCAGGAGAGAGGAGTGAGAACATGTGAGAGAAACAGCTCTGCAGACACCAAAGTCAGTGCAGAAGGAAGGGGAGGAGGTGCTCCAGGTGCCAGAGCAGAGGTTCCCCTGCAGCCCATGGTGAAGAACCATGATGAAGGAGGCTGTGCCTCTGATAGAGGACCTAACACTGGAGCAGTGGATGCCCAAAGGAAGCTGTGACCCTGTGGGAAGCCCACACTGGAGCAGGCTCCTGGTAGGACCTGTGGCCCCATGCAGAGGGAAGTCCATGCTGGAACAGGTTTGCTGGCAGGATTTGTGACCCCAGGGGGCCCCACATTGGAGCAGTCTGTTCCTGAAGGACTGCACCCCATGGAAGAGGGACCCATTAAGAACTGCAGCCTGTGGGAAGGACTCAAGATGGAGAAGTTCATGGAGGATTGTTTCCCATGGAGGGACCCCACATTAGAGCAGGGGAAGAATGTGAGGAGTCCTTCTCCTGAGGAGGAAGGAGCAGCAGAGACAATGCATTATGAACTATGCCCAGCTCCCATTCTCCATCCCCCTGCACCACTGGGTGCAAAAAGGTAGAGAAACTTGGAAGTAAGATTAATTCCTGGGAAGGAGGGAAGGACTGGGGGAAGGTGTTTTAAGATCTAGTTTTCATTTCTCACTACTGTACTCTGATTTGACTGGCAACAAATTAAACTAACTTTCCCCAAGTCAAATCTGTTTTGCCTGTGACAGCACTTGGTGAGTGATCTCTCCCTGTCCTTATCTTGACCCATGAGCCTTTCATATATTTCTCTTCCCTGTTCAACTGCAGAGGAGAGTGGGTGGCGACCTGGTGTCCAGCCAGTATCAAACCCGCCACATTACTACAGACACAAAAAGGAATATTACAGGACTCAGATTAGGCACTTCCTGTGGTCAAAATATATTTAGAAGCAACACTGATTAGATTAACTCAGTACTAAGAAAGAACAGAGGAAGACTTAGAACAAGGAACAGGGGAAGATCAAGTATTCAGCTTAGCCACGTTAAGTCTGAGATGGTGAACGGACATGCCTAAAAACATGCAAGGAGAACAGACCATGATAACAGATGAGAAAATAAATTAGTCTTTTCCTGATGAACTCTGAGCTTAAATGAAACAAAAACAAACAGAAGAGTGAGTAATTAGAAGGAATACTTCTATATTTGATTTTTCAGGAACCATTTTTAAACAAATGGGTATCAAACAAACCTGACATACAAAAGTCATTTAAAAATGTTATTCACATAACTTCTTTACACAATTGAAAAGGAACCACAGTTTCCCTACACGCCTTTTTTGATTACTAGTAAACAGCAGCAAAGCTTCAATGCAGTAAACATTTCTTTACCTTTTACTTGAATTGGCTGTTTAGGTGAAGACTGCTTTTGACCTGCATTGGTTGTATCTTGTCCTGTAAAATAAAAGTAAAGATCACTGTAAATATGGAAGTAAAGACTTTGGTTGGTATAACAAAATAAGAATATATCTTAATATTGCTTTTCACCCTGACCATTAAAAATATATTTGGTAGATTTCCAACATTTAAAACTCACAAAAAACAGAAACAGTAAAAAAAAAAAATAAAAATTAGACATTTAATACAGCATTGATTAATAGACTCCTAGCAGCTTGAAGAAGAGCACCAACTTCCAACATACTTCAGAAAGTATCCTGAATTCAAAACAAATATTTTAACAGTGTACTTATAGTTCGGGACAAGTTTTTATAGCTTATGGCTGCTGTATATCAGAGCGTCTCAAAGCTTTCAAGCTGTGATTCAATTTTAAGGGACTGAAGCTTCTTCATTTACAAAAAGTAAGCTCCTTAAAATACAGAATATTTAAACTAAAATCCACAACTTCTATGTAACAAGATGGAGCTAGAATGAAAAAGTATTTTAGCTGGTCTTGAAACTTGAAGATATGATTCCATCAAAAAAAACCCAATAAAATATAATTTACAGTGAATAATTTAATCTTAATATTTGGAAAGTTATAAAATCCAGTAATTTCAGTGAGATTTCTATTTAGAAACCAGAAGTACTACTTGAAAACACAAACAAATATTGCATCCTTGTCTCATATATCTTGACACAGCTACAAAATTCTTATAATTCTAACACATCAAACCAACATATCCACTCTTTTGTGCCCTACTGCTCTCTAACACCGGAGGTTTGCCACACATCCATAATCATTAACAAAATTAAAAATTACATCATTGAAAGTGATATATTAAAAAAATAAAGATTTTTCAAGCAGGTTAGTGTTAATTAATGTGATACTCCTAGCTTAACATGCTACTCAAACCACTTAAAGATCAGATATTCTTGAAGGTTGGACTACATAACAATCTTTCCATCAGGCAATTAGTTAATGCCCCAACAGCAACTGAGGACTACACCTAATAACAATTCAAATATACTTTCTTGGAAAAATAACACATATAAATTCATGCAGCTGATCTTGTTATACAACAAATAAGGCTGCACCATAAATAAATAGCATTCTTTAAACAGTCATCCCTATTGGTTACTGTTTGACTTGAAAACAAAAGAAAAAACTCCCTTTGTTGTTCCTTTACTTTCTTTTCTTACCTGGTTTAAAACACCAGACAGCTGATGCATGAAAAAAAGTTTCCACTAAGACTGCTTAGGAAAAACTGAATGGCATCGTCTTTTCAAAAAAATGTGTACAACCATTTGTATCACAAACACTGTTTAACAAAAGATCGGGTCACAAGATTTCAGAGCAGGGAAAAAAAGGCACAAAAATATTAAGATTTATATCCACGCACAGATATCTATGTACATCAAGTCCCCTTTTGAAGACTACTACCTCAGCTTATAGACTAAACAAAATCATAGTGCATCACTGAGAAAAAAAGATATGGAATACTTCAATTCACAGTCACTGTTTTTCAGACAAGTAGAGATTGATATGATAGAACCTTCAAAACTGAACAACATTTAAGATTCACTTTTGTACTTCCAAACATGAGAAATGTAATACTCTTAGTTGGCTACAGTTACTAGCTTTTAAAGACTGTTGCAAGCCTCAGGAATTTACAAGTTACTAAAGAAGGAAGGAATATCTGCTACCCTGACAATGAAGAGAAGGAAATTTTCTTTAGAAGACCACTTGGTTGAAGACAAAAGCACAAAGAAAGACAGCTCTCATTTTAAAAAGCATCTGTTATCTCTTAAGCACTGTAGTCTTCCAAGCCTGTATCTGTGCAGTCCTACAGTTAATAAGCATCAAAAATAGAGGATGCTATGATGGAGCAAGGACAATACAGCTCTGAATTTCACAAGCACCTATCAAGTACAAGATTGACAACTGAACTGAACAGCAAGGAGGGCCAGGTTATGTACGATGTATCAAATGTTTAATGTGAACACTGAAGTTCTAACAAGTGCCAGATTAGAAAGCTCTAGCAGATGAATCAGCTCAACCTTCTTTACCAGTCATTTATAGCCTGGCCTGGAGAAGTCACAATGCTCAACAGTCACACTCATTCAATCTCTATCATTAGTTCATTTCACACAACATACCTGAAATACTACCAAAAAAATTCAAATGTGCAAGCAAAGTGGTGAAAGATGAGTAACACATTCCATTTCTTATCCCTTAAGTTATGTAAGCCTTTCAACATCCACATTTTATCCTGGCCACTTTAAATTTGATTCCTCTAAACTTAAATCCTGTAAATACCAGAATGCCAAAGAAATAAATTTCAGCATTCCTCCCTGCTTATGCATTTGAAATTCATATATAAACACCCACAATCAACAAATACTAAGAAATCTGCAACAATAATATCACACAATTGAAAGAAAAAGTTATCACTAAGGACATTAAGTTTTTACATTTTTATAAATACACTTTATTTTAGCTCAGTACTACCTGTTTCAGCCTTATTTAGTGTTTCTTCACGGGCTGACCTATTTGTATCTTCTGATCCAAGATCTTTTTTCTGACCATTGGATGTGTAAACTCTCACTTGACTCATCAACTGCATGGGCAGGCGATTGTATGGCAGAATATAAGACAGGCTCCCGCTTTTCATTGAAGCTTTCCATCCTAACAAGGGGAGGAAAAAAAGCTGTTTCAGACAACCATTTTAGAAGGAAAAAGAAGGAAAAGCAAAATTGGAGTATATACCATGCTTTCACTGCCTCTCTTCAAACATCCACTTTTAAATTTCATTCTAACATTAGGGATTTTTACCCATACAATCCAGTATGGATATGGATTTTTCCCAAGACCTCTGGATGATCTAAGGATGTTTAAAAAAAAAAAAACCAAAACAAAAAAAACTCAAACCAAACCAAACAAAAAAAAAAACACAACAAAGCTATCTGACAAGATTGGCTTACTGATACATTTAAGTCACATTATAGTCATACTGTCTCAAAATCTTTAAAAACCAAGTATTGATAAAAGAACAAATACAGATCACTACAAAACTGTTAGCTAATGCTGCTATTTCGTACAAACCTCGGTACAAACAACAGCTTACCAATTCAGAAAAACTGAACTGTGTGCATTACGCACTTGCTACAGAAACTATGTAGAAAAGCACACAATATTGTATAAAACACTTTCTAAAAGCCCATTGAAAATCACCCTAGGTAGGCAATCTTCCATTTCAAAAGATTAGCCAAAAGTAGAGTTGCATGCAGTACAGACCAACCTGTATCAGCAACCAGTTTCTTTTAGGGAACACAAACACTCCTGTAGAGAGGGCATATAGTCCCTCCAACTAGAAATGCAGCAGGGAAACTGGCTGCACTCACCAAAAGAATAATTTTTTTTAAATAATCAAGCAGTGCTGGTAAATCAAGTCATGTAAAGTATGACCTCTCATATATGAATAACACACTGCTCACAAAAAAGGTAATATTTTATAGAAGTGTTTATTCTGTAAAAGTCTCAATAGCTTTCGGGTTTTTTTAGCCTTCTGCAGTACCAAGGCACTTGCATGTGTGCATGCACTGACCTGACGCTTACTGAAGGAACAATTTCACCAAAAAGGGCAGATAAGCTCTTACTGACTAACAGTTGACACAAATGGGACAAAAGCCCTGAATACTCAACTCAAAACAGCTCAATGAATCAGCTTACTGGTTACAAACTTATAAAGCACCACAATAAATATATGGCACAAGATGAGCAGTGTTGTTTCCTAAGCTTTGGTGTTACTGCAGCAGTTGAAAAGGGTAAACTTCATCAGCACGTTTAGAGGACATTTTTCTTACTCATACACACACATGAAACCGTTAACGGGTATTTGCTGCAATTCAGCAGTCAGTGGCTACAATTAGGGGGACAAAACTGGTGAGAATTCAAATGTCATGAGGTCTGTAGTCTAAAGGAAAAGCCGGGACTCGCGTCACATACCAACACAAACCCTGTCAGGCTGCGCTTCATTTTATGTAATTCCTGCAAACTTCAGCCCCAACACAGGCATGACGCGCCCGCCTTGCGTCAGACGGGGCTGCCACGACCCGGCCGAGGACACTCGGGGCCCGGCCCTGCGCTAGCAACAAAAACCTAGGCGTTTTCCTTCCTGTTGTCCAAAATTTTGAACGTTTTTCCTTCTTTTTAAAGCCGATTAGCAGAACGCAGCCAGCGCTCCCGGCCAGCGCCGCTGCCTCGGGAGGAATGCCGGCACTCGCTGTGCCCCAGGCGAGAGCGCAGCTCCATCACAGCTCCCTGCGAGCCCCGGTCGGGGCGGTGCGGCGGGCCGGGGGCTCCCAGCGGGACTCACCGTGGCAGGTGCGGGGCCGCGGCGCCGCCTGGCACCGCAGGTACAGGCGGTAGAGGCCGCGGCAGCCCCGCCGCTGGGCGGCCAGGGCTGGCATCATGGCGGCGGCCGCTCGGCAGCGGCCGGCGGGCGGGCGACGATGCGCATGGGACAAGGCCGGCGCGGCGGCGGCGGAGCCCCGCTGGCCCCGGGCGGCGGTGGTAGCCGGAGGCCGGCGGTGGGCGGCGCCGCGAACCCGGATGTGCGGGAGAACCGCGGGGCCGGGGCGGGCGGGACCCCCCGCGGCCGCCGCTGACTCACCCGCCCCGCCCCCCGCGCCTGCGCCGCGGCCGCGCGTGACCCCGGGGAGCGGCGGCTCGGCCGGGCGGGCTGTGGGAACTCGGCCCCGACCGCGCCCCCCCTTCTGCCTCGGGAGAAGCTCCTGCTCAGGAACTGCTCATTTACCGCTGCTGGTAGAGGGATAACGCGTACGGGTATGCGTAACATACGTTACGTTCTAAGTCTGCTAGCAGAGCTAAAACCACGTAAGATAGTGGGTTTTTAATAGGATCACAGAATCTATGACCGGTCACCACCATGTCAACTAGACCATGGCACTAAGTGCTATGTCTAGTTTTTCCTTAAACATCTCCATGGACGGTGACTCCACCACCTCCCTGGGGAGCTCATTCCAATGTCTATCATCCTTTCTATGAAGAAATTCTTCCTAATATCCAACCTAAGCCTCCCCTGGCACAGCTTAAGACTAGGTCCTCTCGTCCTGTCACTTGTTACCAGGGAGAAGAGAGCGACCCCCACCTGGCTACAACCTCCTTTCAGGTTGTTGTAGAGAGTGATAAGGTCACCCCTGAGCCTCCTTTTCTCCAGCCTAAACAACACCAGCTCCCTCAGCTGCTCTTCATAAGACTTGTGCTCCACACCCTTCACCAGCTTCATTGCCCTTCTCTGAACACAGATAACATTCAACCAAGTATGCTAAACTTGTTTGCATGATTTCTATGTGAAAATGAAATCCTAACCTAAGCCCTCCATTAAAACGCACTTCCTGAATCAGTGCTAATAAAACAAGATCTGATTAAAACTGATGTCTTTCTACAGGGAGAGTGCCCTGCGGTTGGTCCTGCAGTCAAGGGTTGTAAGGGCTGCCTGTGCACAGCTGTGACACCTCCTCCTGCTCTGCTCACCTTCAGCTTGGCTCAGGACCATGCCTGGAATCAGTCCCACTGGCATCAGATTACACACTTTTTTATAAAAGTTTTTTTCAGAATAACTTTGATACTATTTTACATGATCCTGAGAAAATGTCTCAGGCTTCCTTGTCTTCATTTGCACCCTGGGAGGAACATGGGAGTTCACCAGAAGTTAGCTTGGCAGGGAATTTTGATAATTAATGTACCTGATAATCCACAAAGCATCCTCTCACTGAGGAGAGTTATAATGGTGCCCGCTGTTAACACACCCAATTAAATTTTGAACAAGGTTTGCTGGCACATCTTTACCACCCAGCTACTGAGTAACATTGCCAATGCAAGTTTTCCTAGAAGCCCAGTGGAAGCAGATCGAAGTAAAATACTTGCATGAAATAATTAACATCCATCTTCCCAGTAGTCCAATTGCAGCCATACCAAATGAATCAGGAGTATTGCAACAGATGCTGTATCATTAAGTACCAGATGTACAGCAATGGAGTTAAATACTAAATAGACTGCAAGTTGTAAAGTAGCACAGCTGAGGTCAATTCACCTCTTTTAGTTGGAGTCTAACATGCAGTTGATATATGTTTTGCTTGCCTCTTGTTATTTTGGCAAGAGCCTAACTGCAAAAAAAAAAAGAAGAAACATGAGGGTAAGAGTTCACTATTTTTTTCCCCACATAAAGATGTTTGAAAGAAGATAAAAATTCTTTAAACATTTGCAATTCCTGTCTCTGCTATACTCTAGAAGAGATGCTAACTTCAGGTTTATCATTTCCTCTCTAAAACCAAATGGAACTACTATTTCATATTCTTTTATCCATCAGAATAACTGAATTTGCCTTGCCTGATTTTGTTGGGGTAAATATGAAACAGGAAGAAAAATAATAAAACTGAAAAGCCACAGATAGATTAATAGACACTAACAGTGTGGTGGTCAACTGGGATTTACATGATCAACTGTCCTGCATGACCCTTTATATTGACAAACACTGAAAACTGATGGAGACAAGAAACAGGCAAAAGAGCATCAATAAGAGACTGTTCTGCATGGGATAGCCAAGTACATAAAGCAATTGATAATGAATTATCAAGACTCGTGGCATGTAGCTGCAGCATCCTAAGAAAAAAATATCAACCTTATTTATGAGCATCTTAACCATTAGTTATCAATCACTAGCAATGAATAGAGAAACTCTCTAAATGATAGGGTATTTTGGCACATCCAAACTACATTTAACAACTTTTTGCCTGTGGCAAGGACTACTATGTACAGCCCAAGCAAATTGGTGAGATCTTGTTTTCATTCAGTACAGTTCCAATTGCATCCTAAGGTTTAATTTTGAATAATGGTTATTCAATGGCTATTTTAAGCTCCTATTTCATAAAATCAAGCCAGTTTAAAAAAAAAAAAGCAAAATCTCATTTCCGTTCAATTTGCTAAATGCTGAACTGATAAAAAAGTACTATGTCTATATACCATGCTTGTACACGGGCTTTTGTGCCATCTGAACCTCTGTCTAGGGGACAGAGGTTGCTCATATACCAATTGCGTGAAGATCTGGGTATATTGCTCATAGGAGGAAGGAGGCTGGCTACCATATCAGAGTCGTTTCCTCAGGCCTCCTTTTGCAAAAACTCTGGAAACTTCTTGTATACAGCATATTACCTTGCCTATAAAAAATTATAAGTTTAAGTTGCCTTACCAGGTCTTCAGGAAGAACAAGGACTGTGGTAACAACCTTTTAAGATTTAGAACCTGTTTTATGGAGACACTTGAAAAGTTGACGTAGAACTGCTTGCAGATCAAGAAAGAGAGGTGACTGGATTGAAATACAGACCTTTGGAAACTTTTTTCCTAGTTCCTGTTTATTTAAAACAACTAAGTAACTGGCTGGATTTCTCGAGCTGATGGATTAAAACAGTCCATCATGATGAAATTCTCCAATATTACTGCCTAGCAAGAAATCTGTGATATGTGAAGGCTAATAAGCAGTGAAGGATTTTAGTGTTCCTTATATGAAAAATGAAGTAATATAAAGCCAATTTGAATATTTTTAATCTGAAATTCATTAAATATTTCAGGTTCATACAGTGGAGGAGACTTGAAATGTCCCCAGATCCACAGCAAGAGCTGATGGTAATGACTTAATATCATTTAAATTACTCTTCAGGATTCCCATTGTATCCTGCCTTGTATCTCTCATACAGCATAGCAAGGGACAAAAAATGGAGAAGGGAAAAGGGAAAGACTTTATTTTTGTACTTTTTATGATACTACATATATATAGTTAACACCAAGCAGCTACATACTGATAGTTCAAAAAAAATATGAATTCATAAAGTGTCCAGTGATCCCAAACAGCCCTTAAGTTTTTCAGGTAAAATATTTAAATTCACAGAAAAATGAGAGAATATTTTGTGGCAGGCAGGTGCATGAGGGGAACGACTCTTCCAAAGCATAGAATGGTGAATCTACAGAAGTTTGCATAACACCACTCTGAGTCATGTAGGTCTGTAAAGTAATTTCATGGTCACTGGGTCAAAGATCTACATAAACTAAAACAAAATATTTTTATTTCCAGCACATGGATAAGTGTTTGCAGTTATTCACATGCAGTTCATTTACCTGAAAACCAGCAGTCACATGCAGTTTCTTGAAGTGGGTGCAGCAGTACTCAACCCAGCAGCAGCAGCAGCAGCTACTGAGTGCCAAAGGAAAATAAATCATGAAGAAGCATTATTCTGCTGGAAAAATGAAATGGAAAATGACTCTCCTGTAGCCATAGACTCATGAGGAGCACATTACATTACTAAAACGTTTAGCTTCGTAGTTGCAAACCAGCCACTAGAGGTCAGTGGTTTGGAATAAAATTAGCACAAGAAGGAAGAATTCAATTTCATTTCAAATGGCCAAATCATATAAAATAAAATTTCCACCCTTTGAGCAGGGAAAAAGTATTCTTAAGGTTAGCAGTGCTTACCTTCATCCTAAAGCAGAAAGCTAGTTTAAAATTCTTAAAAACAATACTAGGTACATAATATACCAAAAAAACTACTCTTATTCTCTACAGTAATATGCAGACATGCATAAGAATGCAGGACTGGAAGAAGCTTCTTGCATCATCAGGTCCAGTCTCCTGCTACTCCACCTGTCCTATAATCCCTTACATGACCAAAGAAAGGACCAGCTTAAAAGCAGCTTGATTCTTTTGCTTATAAGAAAAAATAAGAATTACAAGAATGTTAAATAAGCTCAATCAGTACTTTTAAAGTGCATAAAGGCAGGATATCAGAAGGACCTGTGCAGCACAAGAATCTTCTTTCAAAACTATTTCCATTATAAATGTGTAACACTGCAAAGAGAAAAGGCTGACAGAGGGCAGGAAGAGGCTTTTTCATCATAAAATGCAAAGTGTATATCCAAATAGGAAAAAAACCCTCAAAATATTATGTTTTATTTACTCATTTATCCACTGCTGTAAGCATACATACACATTGATGCAACTAAACATCTTACCTCTGCCCCACAGTGATGTTAAAAAATTGAGATAATTAGAAATAGAACCACTGGATGCTCAAACACATGCACACTGAACTAATGCTTGATGCTATAACTGTACTTTTCTAAGGTTTCAATATGTCTCTGTATTATAGAGTTACACAACTGAAAATTCTAGTGGACATGAAAATTCAGAAAGTCAATCCTAGATTTCCATCTGCTATTACAAAAAAGCTGTCATTAATGGCTTTGATTTAAACTTTATCACTGAAAGGATTCACAATTTAGTCAGAACCTAACTGAAGTTGCTACAGCAGAAAGTATGTTGAAAGGGATTGTAATAGGAAACATCTGTCATCTCAAAACTGTTCAGATTTTCTAGACTGAAAAAAAAGTAAATCAAAAAATGTTAAAATGCTACATTACAAATATCATGTTCTATCCAAACACACATTAGGACAAAACCCCATGCAGTTGCACATACGAAATCTCCCACCCGATTGCCAAGAAAAAAACATAGCAAAGCAACACGGAAAGAGAAAAGAAAAAAAAAGCCAAGAAGCCCAGCAATAATATAGACCAGAGCATTTATTTCTTTACTTTTCCACTATAGGAGCTTCAAACATAATAGAGAAGAACACATAATTCCACTGCAGCTATTTTCCGTTTTAAGTAAACCAAGATTAGCCTGTCAGTTTGTGTACAATGTAGCAGCATCTGAACATGCTATTCCAACAGTATTTTAATAGAGAATAAATTCAAAATAATTTACAGCTTGAAAACTTAAGTACTATCCAGAGGATTCTGATTGCATGAAACCATGAATGGTGAACTGGGGTTTGTGAAAGCAACAGAACACCCAGTAGGATTTCCAGACCTCTTTTTATTGCAGAGATGAACTTTTCTGCGTTCTCATTATTTTTATCCCCATTCTTCTTCCTTCTCTTTCTATTGCATTTCTACCTGTGTGAAAACTATAGCTGACTTTGCTTTAGCCCTTGCAGATAATCTAGCCCTGCACCTTTTTTAATTTCTGATTTTCAGCTTAATTTTCCTGTGCAATATCTCAAATAACTGATGCACTGTCTTCATCTAACATACTCTTCCTCTTCACAATAGCAAAGGATCATGAGTGAATATTCATAGGAACACATACGGCAAATGAAAATGTCATGATCAGCACTTGTTCAAGGAAACCAGTTTCCTCACCCAAGGCAAGAGTCTGGACTGTTGTAGAACTTCACTCACCTCAAAGCAAGATATCACGGTCAGACACATGGAAAATGTTATAGACATGAACTCAGATTATCTTAAATGAAGAGCAAAGTCTTTCATGGTTCCTTAAAATACAATTCACACTACTGTTTTTACAAAACCACAGCTGTATGGAGGTAGCCAGCTGTGGTAGAATAAAGCCCAGCTGGTTGGCACCAGGGTTGAACAGAATTCCACTAATAAATGCACCGTCGCAAATGAGCTAAGCCTAGCCCATAAGAAGAGGGTAACATAGGGTCACATTATTAACCACACAGGTTCACAATTTTGCTTACAAGTTGCAAAACAAATTATTATTATACTGATATAAATTCCAAGTAAAAAAGCACTAGCCACAACTCATTTTCAGTTCAGCAGTGGCACTTACTTAGGTAGTGGGATGTAATCAGACACAAAATAACCTATTTTAAAATTCAAAGGACAGGACTCCTGCCAAAACACAGGTGTACAACTTTCTCTATTAACACCTACACTGAAAATATGGCAGTGAACTGGGCACATAGGTAGATTTTTTCCCACAGAACTTGGGCTTAACTATGCCAGGTGTAAAGCAGAATAGTTCCAATGACTTAAAGATAGGGATCAGCTTTTTTTTTGGTTTTGACATACACATTAATCTTCCTGTTCCCCTAGAAAAAGCAAATGAGATGCCGCAATAGCTCACTGCATCCTACGCTCTTCTAAACATACACAAACACACACAAAATCAAACCCAACACCCAACATGCACCTACAACATTTAACAGAAAAAGCTGTTGGTCAGTAAAAAGTCACTCACAGATTTGAACTCAAACAAGTGCTGTTTTGCAACACAACACTGATAATACTTAAAATCCAGAAAAAAATATACAATCTGATTTCAAGAACAAAACCATAGCCGTATCAATACAGAAAACAATTTAATTTGTTTCAAAATAAATATTTGACATACAAAGCACATACAGTGAAAAAGGGTCACAATAAATTACAAATGGAGATACTTGCTCATTCACTGAGAAAAGCCCTTGATATTTCCAATTTCATACCATCAAATTTATCATTCTTGCTGATTTAAGCACAGCACCGAACAAATATGGATCCCAGTGCTTTCTTTCACAGGTACTGATATGGATAATTTACTGCAGTGATCCAATTTGAAAATCAGTAGGGACCAGTAAATCACTGCATAAAAGAAAGAGCGAATGAGGTGCTTTTTCCTTAGTGTCAGCAGCCTGTGATTATTATGTTTATTAGATTTTCTTGAAAGGGCTTCACATTTTCTCAAATATGCAGGAGAACTATATTTCCCCTCTGAGCCCTTACATTAGCATTTTGTACCTCAGTCCTTGAATACAAGTAAAAGATGAATTTTTCAATTAATTTTAAAAGTTTATACCATCTGGATGGCACAGAACTAAGCAATGAAACTCCCTTACCTGCACAACATCTGCTATTATCACAGAGCTAGCTTCTGCAGAGAAGTTAGTAAGTAATGCTGACATTTTATGAGAAAGATTTTTTGAATCCACATTTAAGATTAAATTCTATTACATTATCCATACTGATAATGCATCTTTGAAATAAAGGATTGCTTAAGGTTCTGTCCTTAAAAGGTGATTTAAAATAGCGAGGCCTGACTGCTCCTGTGACTTTAAGAAAATTACAGCACAATAGAAGTTACAATACAATGATACACTAGCCAATTTCAGTATATATAGTTTAACCATAATAGATGCACTGCAGCAATTAAAAATTATAGACAATTATTAGATTAGCATACCCTACTACCATCTAGCACATTAAGTGTTTGCCATCTTGTTCTGTTGTATTATTTTTCATCAGTGCAGAGATGATGATACAAGGGACCGTACCTAGCTCTTCATGTGGAAATCAATTTTTGATACTGCTTTAACAGGGCACGCTGTCTAGCTCAATGTCTTTTCTGCCCTTAATCTGAGCACTGTAAGGTACAGTACTTTTTTAAGTATTTAAGCCAGCAGTTGGTATAATATTGGGAGCAGGACCAACAAGTCATGTGTGGTATAGAAACAAATCAGTTTCCTCTGGGCACTTGTCCAACTCTCTTTGTCCTATTTCCTGCTCTGCCAGAGTTCTTACATCCCCTCAGGAAAGTGCTCTTTTCTTCCACGTCTCCATTCCTTTCTGTAAAATGGACAAGAACTGTACTTCCTTAATAAACATGGGATCTGTACAGCAAATGTTGCACTACAGGTGCCCAACAAAGAAACAGTCCAACACAGACTGTACAAAATAACCAGACACATTATTTGTTTCGACAGTACTATAGCACATATAGTTGGCAGCTCAAAAACTGTTGGAAGAAATAGTGGCTCACGATTGTAATGGACTTTTTTTTAAATCCTTAAAACATGCAACTTAAAATATTAACAGATATTGCTCACCTTAAGCATCCATCAAAGAAGGAAGCCAAATATAAAACTGACAGCACAGAAATTACAATAAAGTATACAATTAAATAAAAGGCGATAAAGGAAACAATGGATGTATTGGTGAGTTACTTGGTGTGTAAAAAATCCCAGCTGGTATTAGCTATTCCAAAAGTCTCCAATGGCTCTTGATACTTTATTTATCTACAGGTGACAACAGAAAATGTTATGCTGGAGCATCACTTGTACTTGTTTGTGCAGAGCAAGAGGTGGGTCTACTCACAGAATCTATGCAACAGCACTTATCTTACGAAAGCTGAGATGACAAAAAGCAATGACCAGTGTGATTTATACCAGCGGAAACAGTTACCTAACACTAGGTAAGTAACCTTTCCATAAAATAAAAACTCTTCTGCTTCACATTTGGGGTTGACAGGCATTTTATGGTCAGTTGCAAAATTTCTCTGCGATCACAGACTTCTATCACAGCCTCTGTATCACAGATAGCTGCTGACAGCACAACTCTCTTCACCAGAAAACCTCAAGCTATCAGGATACAACCAGCAATTCACATCTAATTTAATCGTTAGTGTAGAAGCAATCACAAACCATGGCAAGTAAGCAGGCACGAGGACAGAATGTTTTTGCCAGTATTGAGGAAATGCAGGGTTATTGCTTAGGCAGCCAAAAGGCTGCAGTAAAAATCAAAGCTGATGCAGAGTACAGGCCAGTTGCCCTATTTATTTGGTTTGAACATTATTCTTATAACATTGTTCCATGTTTTCATGGCACATCAGAGAAGTTAAGTTTTCCCAGGCCATAAGTCACTTATTTGTCAAGCAAATCCTTGCAAAACCACAAATATACTAGCCAAATCATATCAAATCAAATCCCATTTATGAAACATCTTCCTCCTCTTTAAGGAGTCCATTTTTAAGACTTAATGGAAAGAGTTAACAAGAAATTCAGTATTCACATTTAAGTTCTACTTCATGGCACTGTCTTCCAACTCTCAACTCACTCATTGTCATTCACTTACTCCTTTTAATCTTTCTCATCCATTCCTAGAGTTGATCTCAAGACTTAGCATCCTTCAGTTACAGCTGCAATATATCAGATCCAGTTTAGACTCATCTCTAATTTAATAACATCATACAATTAAGGAACAGTAGACTGCACCTGTAACTGCAGTCCGACCACAAAAATTTGCTCAGAAGGAACATGTTATTCTGCTTACATTAACTACAGATTTATTTGCCTTCCACTCCCAGCATGGGGGACCAACTTAGATGACCGAATTAAAATCTTTAAATCACATTGGTCGAAAGAGCTGAAGAGAGTCTGAGGTCTCTACTCAAAAAACACATCATGTACCATGAAACAGGGTCTAGGATTGTGCTGAGGAACTGAAACAGTAATAAGTAGGTCTAGATTTTTTGCTCTGATTAGATACCGTTGTTGCAGTGCTTATTTTAGGGTTAGATTTTGAAGGAAAGGGTCATACATTTTTGCATTCTAGAAGGCAAAAATTCCCTATAAGATAATTTAGAAATGCACAGGACATTATATCCCAATTCAAAAGCAGCAGTGGGAATACAGGAACATGCACACATACACACAGGAAAGCATTCTGCTCAACTTCCAGGTTCAAGCATCAGTATGTTCTGTTAGAGAGAAAATAAGCTTAAAGAGCCTAGCAAGTTACATTTAACACTCATTTTATTGCAGTAGAAATTTTAGTCTTTATAAAATCCTCAGGATTACAGGATATACATATAGTGAAACTCACTGCAAATCTTTAGCAGCTGTAGAGCATTACTGCATGCAGTTGCTTCTGCAGTGTGCAAGTGTTCTATAAACAGCTAATCATGTTCAGAGAGCGAGACAAGTAGTCAAAGAATATCATATTCAATTAGCAACTGGTTCATCAATACCAAGAGGTTGAGCAAAAAAATGAAATAAGTTTATAAATACATGGCTCTGATCTAACAAATACAACTGAAAAGTCTGAATGATATCCACATCACAAACAAGGTAACTCAATAGTTACAAGAAAATACTCTACTTCAAGACTGTTTTTGAAAAAGTTTCACATAAGATTTCTCTGACCATGGAAGAATAGTGCTATAGAAGTTTACAAAAGGCCCTTTAATTTTATGCAATTAGAATACTAACATTAACTACAGAAGATTAGGCAAATATTTTGCCTTGAATTTATGGAAAGAAGTTTTGTTCAGACAGATAACATTATTTTTACACGACCTACCTTTCAGCTGCTGGGTGAATAGATAATCAGCACTCAATTTAATATTCACTCGAATTAATATTCATTTCTGTAGTCATGACATGGCTTCAGGTCAGTCATCAGATGGATTTATGCCAAGAAATCCTACACCCATTTGTTTCAGAAGCTGCCTACACAGGTTCAATCCTTTATGCAAATTTCCCATCACAATGAGACTCTCAGAAACTGGAATAACAATTTATATAGATCTAGCTATAGATTAATTTTCTAAAAAGCTAACATGCTTGAATTACTGCAGTCTCAAATTTTTGTGGACATATAAACAAATCTGCAATGAGTCTGCAAAAGTTACTTCATTTACATTGATTAGTTCATTTGAGACATGGTTAAAAGTTACGTCTTTGGCTGAAAAGCCTACAGGTCAGCAGTTTGGCTTGGTAAAACATCTTGTTATGACAAGAAAACTGCAGAGTTTTCTATGATCAGAGTCTCAATATTTCTTCCAACAGTGTAATGTAAGACTACGTCACAAGGTAGGAACTTGGAAGAGTTCTTTTTAAGTAGTATAATAAAAATAACCTCTCCTTCAGAAAAGGTGTTATCTGTGTCAACTTGATAGATTTTAATCCCTTGTGTTAACTCCAAAGTGGGTCATATCTCTACATTGAGTATAGTAAATTGGACAAAATAGTTCTACAGATACATTTAGTAAGCAGAAGAATACTGTCCAAAGTGTACTGCATAGGTATGTGTACCAACTGCTATCCACTGGAGATATCCTACAGTAGCTATGGTTCCAACTAACATAAACCAAGGGAGCATAGACCTCTTACAGTTTTAATCAATCTCAAACAATCCTTGATTCAAAAAAAAAAACAAACAAAACAAAACCCTGTATGATTGGGTATGTTTTAGAAAGGATGCAGCTAATTTTTTTCACCAATTAACAATATAGTACAGTAATTTTAAGTTTCCATTATTTGTTTTTGATATGCTAAATTTCATATTATCTCCAAGAAAAGCATATACATATTTTTATACAGCCTGGAGTGAGATCAGTGTAAAATCAGAAATTTCTAATCATCAGCAGAAGTGCCAGCTGCTCATAATGTTCACAAAACACAAGTGCCTGAAATTTGGCTATGCAACAGTTGGTGCCAATCTGCTTATAAAGGAAATGCTGCTGAGGCATAGTCTTCTTACAAAAACAGGGCACGAGGGCTTCATTATTAAGTGTTCAACAACAATCCTGAGCTCGGTGAAGAGAGTCCTGAAAAAATGAGATTTAAAGAGAGTTTTAAAATGCTACAGCATTTATCAGAAGTGTTATCTAGATCTGTGTTTTTCATTCACTTCTTTCCTTAACATCACACACACACTCTAGCTAACAACTTCTTTGGATCAACTCAGTATTGCAGTATCTTGCAAGAGCTTCAGAATTCTTGGCTTTTAAACATTAACATTTTAATTAACTTTATATCCATCCTTGGCTGGAAGCTGCTGAACTAAAGACAGGAGAAAAATTCCACCTTAAAGCCAAAACAAAAAGACGCCATTAAAAAAAAAGAGGAGGAAAGAATAATGCTTTATCACAAATAGTGTAAGGAGTTGGGAGGCAACTGTGTATGTGTGCTATTTCTTGCCAATATGCAATAACAGTGCACTCTAGAAGCAACTATTAGAAGACAGACATAAGAAATAAAACCCAGATCACCATTTTCCCTTAAAACTACAAAAATGCCAGCAGAACATTTTGGATAAACTAGTTCTATTGAAAGTCAGTTTTAGTATTGCACAGCTTAGATTATTTTTAGATACTAAAGCAATTTCATAGATGTTGTTGTTGTTGTTGTTGTTAAAAAAAAATAAATATATGTACCAGGATGGAACAATTAATTTCTTACAAAATGGTAGGGAACAGGAGGCAATTAAGGTTATGATTCTCAGACTTGTCTTCACATATCACAGCAGCCAAAGCCACTTCCTTGGCACTTTAGCAAAACATTGTCTAATCGAGTAATGATTAGACTGGAAGGTATGCTAACAAAAATCTTACGTTTTGCAATGCTTGTCTTAGAAAACTAAGAAAGCACTGACCTGAGAAAATCCTCATAGAAATATTTATGGTTTCAAAGTCTAAAACAATATTGGCTCGACCAACTTTCAAAATCAATAAATTCTATTTCAAATATAATTAACCTGATTTGTGAATTTAACTAAAGGAGGTAATGAGCATGTTTAAGATTATCTACAGATTTTTTTTCTGTCAATGTAACACAAGTTCTTAAGCGCCTATTCATATACAGACTTAGCCTCAGATATATCTGAAAATCTAAAAATAAGGATATCTTTCTGATAAGAAAGACTTTCTTCTCCCAAAGTGTAGTTTTAATTGCACAAGCATGTTCTCAAAGCTCCCATTCAAGAACAATGGTACATTTCTGATCAGTTACACGAAATAAATATAACCTTGAACTGGCTAGGGTTTTATTTAGCATCCAGGTGTATTTTTCATTCTAAAATTACCATCTGCAGATTTAGTACTATGAGTTATGCATTCATTTTAGAACGAAAAGATTCCAAATGCCTGAGCACTACGCAGTTAAACACTAACTTCCAAAATCAATTTAGTACTTACCGACAGTACGGATTTCGCCGAGAAGAGTAGCGTAACGTAAGAAACCTATAGTAGATGAATGGCTGGAGCAGGCTCCCTTGTCCACTGAAAGAGAATAGTTCAGTAGAGCTTAGCAGTGACAAAAAAAAAAAAACAAACACCAAAATCAGTATTTTTCCTCAGGAAAGCAAGCAAACTACTTGGGTTCAAAAAAGGGCTAGATTTGGGTCACACTGGTTCAGAAAATCTAGATCTGACAAGAAAAAGTACATAACCATACACTTTTAAAGGCAGAAACTTACATTATAGAATAAAACTGCTCAATCAAGCACTTAAAGAAGTGCTGGTTTTGTATTGATTTTATATTTATGAAGTTTTTTTATATGCGTCATTTCTGGTGGCGTGCAAAGAATCACAGAAATGATGGTGACAAATGCTCAGTATCAAGAAAAAGCTTGTTGGTCAAGCAGGCAAACTGGCTGAGATAAGTAGTGCAGTTACAGCGAGTAACTGGACTCGCAGCACTTTGACTATCTGGACCATATTTCTAGTATCTTCTGCAAAACTTGTCAGAACATGTTGGAGACAATTATAGATGTATTCAGACATGCAAAGCTGATATCCAGTTATTTCAGTTACACTGAAATTAGGTTTTGATATTCTACAAAGTTGCTGTTTCACATGACGGTGCTATAAAATAGTGAAAGTGTAGCACACAAACCATACACAGCAAAGCACAGAAATGCCCTAAGTTTTAGTGACAGAAGCTACTTTGAAAAACATAGTATTTAAAAGTTCTATTTGAAGCTGAACATCACAGTTCCAGCAAGAACTCCTTCAAGTACGAACAATATCTTTACCCAGGAGAAAAAAATGTAAAGTGAAAGAGAAAGAGAGCTACAGGAGGAAAGAACGAGGAAATCTTGAACCTGTACATTATTTACAAGCAATTTAATATCCTAAAACAATTTAAAGAACAAAATCTCACAATAGCTGCATTTAAACATTATATGATTTTAAATTTGACATGATCTTTTTTAAGCTTCAGTATCTACTAGATGACATATCAAGTAGCAACATTTCACATACTACATTTTCCACAGAGAGAAAAAAAGAAAAAAAAAAAAACGAAGTTATCCCAAAGAGATGTTCAAACCACTCAGAAGTTTCAATACTGGATACAGAGTGGATACAGTTGGTAAGCGGCCTTATATGAAATGGAATCCTTGAGACCTGAAGTACTGAAGCACTCAGCTGACATATCAAGAGATAAAGACAAATTATGCATTCTGTCAACTTCCAAGAAGATAAAGCCTCCCTTCTGCTGACCGTGAGACCACTCAAGACAAATGCTCTTACTATGCTACAACTTATACAGAACAAAGGGTATATTCCCCCTCCAAACATTAAAAGGCAATGACCCAAACTTCAGGTCATTATACCTATACAACTTCAGTAGGATTCCAACATGCATACACTCAAGATCCCTAAAATTAATTCAACAGGATGCAAAGCAGGCATAACTAAATGGAATAAAAAAAACCCACAAGGGTCGCTGCTCAGAAGTAACACAGGAGAGAACACAACCTACTACTGCTTGCACACTTTTTGCATATGGAAACTTCATGCTACTTAAATTTCTGGAATCTAATTGTCAAAAACAAGAGCTTACTTTCAGTGAAGCTGAAGATCTTAATATTCTATTAAACCAACCAAAATTAAACTAACTGAACAATGTACTGATAGAAATGCAGGTGAGCACAAGTTGCGAGCTCAAAAAATTTCAATGTGACTCAACAATGTCACCCACGCTATGAAAGAGGAGGGGTTTTTTGTGCCCACTTATGTCATAGTGAATGCTTTTTGATGTCATGATGCAGCAACTTAAGAAGCCTAAGAATCAAATTTTAGTTGAAGTTCAAGCCCTGGTCAGCCAGAACAATACAAGTGGAGCACTATGATCCAGAGAACTCACTTGCAAAAAAGTAATCTTGTGTAGCAAGTTTCTAATTATTTAAATATTTATCGTAATTCTTACCTGAAGAGCATAAAAACTGTAGCTGGCATGAGGAAAATTTCATTGCAAGCAATGAATTTTAGAATATTCTGTTGATTAGCATTCAGTTTCTCTAAGAGATTTCTCAGAAAAGGCAAACTATTTGAACTTCGTGCCTTTAAAGAAGAAAAAATGATTTACAGAAAAAATATGAGTTACACCTATCTTCACTAGCACAGAGAAATCAAAATACAAACGACTGTCATTTACAACTAATTTCAGCATTTTAAGACTTTACCAGAATTGAGATTAACATCCCAAAGAAAACCGTAGGCTTGGAACTCCATAATTTACAAAGAGTTCAATTAAAAACATCAGGTGTTGCAATCCCCTCATGCACCCATTTTAGGTTCGACTGCACAGAGACAGCCAGAAGCCTTATTCTGTCCACTAGGTGGAAGTGCCCATGGTAGCAAGATAGCCCAGTTTAGGAGCACCAAAGACTGGAGTTACATTAAGTCGCACAAGGCAGTGCACTGAGCAGCAAGTCCAACTGGCAAGTATTTTGCTTGCTAGTCTCACCCTGTAGTTTGTTACCTTACTACTGAAACAGAACAATAAAATTCACAGGCTATGGTTTAGTTTGAAAGAGACATGTCTTATGTTTCAACTTAACTGTTACACAGCTTTTGTTTCCTTCAAAGGAAAGCATTTGAAGAAAAATAATCAGTGTCAACTCCAACATATTACTGAGTCATTACAGAAGGGGAAAAAAACCAAAAACAAATCACAAAACCCAGCCAACTCAAAAAAGTTCTCAGATTCTCTGTGCTGACATTCCACGCTACAAAATCACTCTAATCCCTCTACCACAGCCAAAGGAAACCAAACCATAGTTGCAACTTAAACCTGTTTATAAACCCCAAGAATACCAACAGTATTAATCGTAACATACATCATGTCATACTTACATCAAGAACCTTCTTTGTGTATGTGGCAGCATGAAGCAATGAGAACAGCAGAACTGGAAAAATACTCACTGAAATAAGCAATAAGGAAAATTACACGTTTCATTTCTCCATGATGTTATACTACACAAGTCATAGCTTGGTGGCTCTTCGCAAGAATGACCTATAGGCTGGAATGACCTATACTGGATGAAGATATGTATAAGTCTAATATCTATATTTATAGCTCTTCCCTTTGCTTCTTACACCTCTTTGCTATACATTTTTATTAACTTCAAAATATAGGTGTCTGCAAGTATGCAAAAGTATAACATACACCATTACACACGAGTGCATTTCTCCTGAAATGCATTCTTTCTGCACAGAAGACACACGTGAGGTTACTACTTAAAATCTATTAAGTACATGTAATCATAATTTTTTTATTAAAAGATGCTACAAAATTAATTTCTTTACCAAAGAACATGCAGTTGCCAGCCATTCACATTTCACAGAGCAAGAACACAGACATTCCTCTGCCAGGGAGATTTTTTAAGAGTCAGATGTGAAGCATACATAGCGTGGCATAAAGAAAAGTCAGTTCTGATATGTCATCTTTGACAAGCCACAGGGAAAGTATTTTTTGCAGACTTTATCAGTTTAATAACTTATTTGAGAAAGCTACCACTGAATAATTGTCTCTCTACATGATGTATGTCCTGCTACAGTGAGAATTCATATATAAACCCTGTATTGGCAATAAATGAAAATTACCAACTTTTCCAAGTATCACTTGAGGCTGGTCATAAAATCCACTGAACTTAAGTCTCAGGAAAAGAAAATCTAAGTAGCCAGAGTCTGTAGTGCACTAATTATAGAGCTGATTAAACTGAATATGGATCGATCAGCATAAGCCTTTCGTATTTTACATAGAGCATGTTCTATGAATAGCAAACAAATTAGTTCAAACTAGTTTTTCAAAACATGGCACAGGTGATGAAAAGAACCAAGTTTTAGATATATTTAAAAACTTTACCAGGATGACACAAGTAAAGGATACTTGTAACAGGGTAGGAATTCACAAAGATAAGGGAGTACAACAGGTAGTGGCAGCTGTCCTCCAGCAAAGCCTGGGCCAGAAATGCCCTGCTAAGCTGAAAGTGCGGTAGCCTTTGATGCAGTCGGAGGGCACTAGTAAGAGCATTTGCCAGCAAGGCACGCTGATAAAAGCTTGCTGCTTCATGCAACCTGCAAATCATCAGAGGAGACGTTACCATATGAACCAAGCTCAGAACTCTTCCACCCTTGAGAATTGCATCACAGCTGCACAATACCTGAGTATTTCTATTATCGTACAGAAGCACTATTTACAAAATACAACTCAAAAACTCGTAACACTGACTTACTGCAGGTGCCTTAAGTAAAACAACTCAATATGTTACTGCATAACTACACACAAAATCACGCATTTACTACTACTTTACAGTTGCTCAACACATTTTCCAAACACATCTAAAAGTGTTTTAAACCAATCTAAAATTTGTAAGCTGTTCTGACAAAAAGCATCCAAGTAACCTGAATAACAGCAATTTACCCTTATGTGAAAAAAAATTCTATGCAAAGGGACTCTAGTTCATAAATTTTTAGTGCTATTTTAAAATATTACAGTACATACCCTAGAAGAGGCAGGACAAATAAAGCTGAGCAGTAAACTGTGAACAAGCGGGAAATCCACATTGCTGTATCCAACTTGTTAGCCATCAGAAATTGCTACATTTGAAAACAAAAAGAAACCAACCCCAACATAAGTTGGTATGTTGATATTTGCATAAAATGAGCATTCTTCCCTGCTATATTAAATTGCAAATCTTCTTCCAACCTTGAATATAAGCAAATTATAGCTTGAAGTAGAAAGCTGCTTTTGTTCTGTGATACTTGACTCATATGATGCTACTTGCCAGATCAAAAACAGCTCTGCTTCCTCAGAACCAAGAAGCTCCTTTGTACACTACAACCAAATACAGTGGTAAGAATTTCTGGGAAAGTAGTTTTTCTATCCAAATTGACCTCATTAAACAGCCAGCTCCACAACTGTCACCACATAAGGTCTCCAGACCTGATTTTTGCATCTACTCCTTCAAGGTTCCTTTTAGAATACGCTGGACACACCTTGGGCTGAATCTCCATAATTCTCAGCGAGGGGAAAAAAATAAAGGGTCAGGTAAAGTTAGCATAACTACATGCTTATAATTACAAGGAAACTGGCATCGTTTTGGCCTACGTATTCTTGGCTTCGAAAAAGCAAAAGCTTTTTACAGGAATCTTGCACTTCTCCTGTTGTTGAGCTCTTCTTAACCACAGCCCCTCTCAGTCTTGATATAGCCATGGTACCAGAAAGGCTCTAACAAAACACAGCATGCTTTTGGCTATTATGTGCCTCAGAGTCAAAACATCTGCTTCTTTGCACCTGAGAGTTCAAGTTTTTTTCCAAATTTGAACCACCTTCCAGAGATTCCTCTTTTTCTCTATATTCCTAGTGCGTCTCTATGGAAATTACCAGAAACTAACTAACCTGCAAGCATCTTCATATCATGATCTAGTGTCTTACCTGCACAATATAACTACAGAAACGGCATGAAGTTATGACAGGGGAGGTTTAGGTTAGACATCACAGAAAGCTTTTTCACCCGGAGAGTGGTTGGGCACTGGAACAGGCTCCCCAGGGAACTGGTCACAGCACGAAGCCTGACAGAGTAGTAGAAGCATTTGGACAATGCTCTCAGGCACATGGTGTGACTATTGGGATGTCCTGTGTAGGGCCAGGAGCTGGACTCGATGATCCTGACGGGTCCCTCCCAATTCAGCATATTCTATGATTCTGTGAAATACAGACGCTGCCACACCGAATTACTTTCGATTGAGACATTTTCAGGAGCGGCGGCGCACCAACAGCACGCTTTCAATCGGGAAGCGAGAGTTGCTTCCCCCTGCCCGCACCCGAGCGGGCAATGCCATGCTGCGATTCCAGCAGGACCCAACCCCTCCGCCGCTGGAGAAGCACCGCGGCCGGCCCAGGACCCTGAGGCCCGGGAGCTCCTTACCACGGCCCCGCCGCCGGCCCCGCCTGGCATGGGCCCGTTCTGCGTGGAGTCCGCCATGGCCGCACCTGCGGGGAGAGAAGCGCCTCAGTTTGCGGGACAGAGGCGACCGCCGCCTCCCGACCCCCGCTCCCGGCCCGGGCGCGACCCACCGCAAGCGCCACACCGGGCACGGCACACGCTCCGCCGGATCCTGCCCCCGGATGCGGCAGGACGACACTTCCCGTGGGCTGCGGGGCTGCCGGGCAATGTAGGCGGCGGATGGGATGCTCCCGGCGGCAGCACGAGGACGTCCCGGCGGGTTCCCGGCGGTTCTGGGACTGTGGCTGCCAGGGCGAGCCCACTGGGGAGGGCACTGGCCCCTTCCCGCGCTGTCCACAGCAGCCCCGACAGCTGGTGATCAGCTGGGTCTGTAAGGTTTGTAACAGGGGCACTTCTGCGTGTTGACAGCAACAATGTTAATGCTCGCTTCGGCCCCAGGTTGGGGAGTGTTTGCTCACGGAGGGCCAGCCTGGCTTTCCAGAGCTGTGCTGTGCATTAGCAGTGTAAACGGGAATCGTAAGATCACAGGACCCAGGCACGGCTCTCCGCAGTTCCCCGGTGCTGCGGTAGTTCGGTGATGTCACGCAAAACCATCAAGGCTGTGTCCGTGTGTTTTAGTGTCATTGGTTCTCCATAATGTAAAATGGGGGGAGGGGGGCGAGGGAAGGGACGGGAAGCCTCTTTAAAGCCACGTGTGCCTAAAGATTCGTACTATCAGTGGTATTGCATTAAAATGCAACAGTTTTGTAACAAGTTTCTGAAATGTTTGATCGGTAATCGCTAAACCGTAAAGCTAAGGAGCTTCAATCAAGTACAGGTATGTCTGCAACATTGACAGGACGACCAAGCTGGAAAGCATAAAGCAGAAGAAGCCTTCTGCTCACTCAGCAGCATGTAGCATATGTAATTTGCAACATCTTGGAAAGGTTTTATCCTCCCTTCATTAATCTAACCCTTGTCTTTAATATTGATTGTTTTTTTAATTATTTGTGCAGGATAGCTGTGTGAATGTGTTTCTGTTCTCAGCTGGAAGTCTGTAACTCGTCTGAAGTGGTATCAAAGTAAAAGAAAACGAAGTGCAGGCCTCGACCAACGCTCTGAGTTTTAGCTCCTATAGCCTCGTGCAATTTGTGCTTCTAACTTTCTCTCAAGGATGTGCAGTAGGTTCCCCCTTCTGGCAGCATGGGTTCCGGGACGGCAAGCCGTCTGCTCCAGTTTCTCTAGTCGTTCCCAGATGCTTTCAATTACTCTTCAGCAGCAAGAAAGTCATGTTCTTGGGACCAAGGATCTTGGAATCAACATCTGCAATCAGCCTCATTTCTGGCTCATGATGATTAAACTTGAAGATTGATTTGAAGACACTCGGGAATAATGTGTAATGAAGTATGTTGACAGGAAAAAAGCAAAAGAAAAGTCAGCTGATAGGGATTCTAATACCACAACAATTACGAGTAATCTAAGACTTTAGGCTAAATAACACTTTTTAAATTGAAGGTGCAGAACCTGATTTTCCACTTCTTTCCCAACCACGTATCTCTCACTAAAGTGACTGAGAAGTAGGCATAGGAACTGCCTGCTGTTTGGGGATTTTTTTTCTACAGGTGGAGGAGACTAGTAAACAGCACTAGAGAATTAGGACTCTCAGTGTATCTGCTGGGCGTTCTCAGATGTGTAATAAAAAACTGACAAACATTTATGCTAAACCAAAATAAAGGCTTTGAATATAGCCCCAGTAAACTGAAGTTAAACTAATACTGGTTTATTTTATTGCAAAATGAAATATTGATGTATCCAGGAGACTTATTTAGATGCAACTGAAATGTGGAAATACACATTGAAGACCACCAGATGTTTAATTGAAATATCACAAGGGGAAAAAACCTAGTCTTCAAGATTATTTGTATTTCTTAAATTTAGGAAGTACTTAATGCACATGCATGCAAAGCATTAATTTCTAGAATCTGGTTTGCTATCTATTTGTCATAACACCAAAAGAAGTCTTTCACAAATTTGCTGTAATTTCATTTAAATAGAATGCTAAGCCATTGTTTATTCCCCAAAGTTAATGGCTTGAGAAGTGTCCTATTTTGGAATACTTGATAAGCAATATCCCTCTTCGACCTTTGCAACCAGTCCCCCTTTTCTTCATGTGGATGTTTCTTTTCCTGACTTTCCCCTTCACTTTTGTTCTGCGCTTGTTGCTTTTTGTTTGATATAGTCTCTCCTGCTGAGCAACTCGAACCACGCTACTGTTTACTTACCTTGAGAGAAGGCATTAAATTATATCTTAAGAAATCAAGAGTCAGCTATTGGCTTCTCCATTTCCCAATTCTCCTCTGCTATTGCTGATTGAGCAGAGAGGAGGAGCAGAAATTGATCTGTTTATTATTAATGATTTTGTTTCCAACAGTTGTAAGGGTTCCATAGTTCTTCCATAGTTCTAGAAGTTCTTCCATATCATCAAGGCGCCAGTTTTCTTTCATTGGTGATTGATAGTTCAGATATTTAGAAGAGTATTCCTGTAATTGCTGAGGACTTATCTCCCTCATTAGCAGTATAGTCCCATTTCTCCTCTGTGGCAGTGCAGCACAATCAGCATGGACATAGCTGAAATTGTAACTAACACACCTCTGTTTTCCTCCAGTAAATTTATAAGTCTATCAGAGAATTACTCACAATAATGATATCTGGGATCAGCTTGCTTATAATTTAAAAAATTATGGATGCAAAGCAATATATTTTGACCTTTTATGCCCAGATGTATACACCTACTTCCACTAACCAACTTGATGTTGCAGGGAGGAAAAAAAATAAAACACCTTAATATGTCTGCAAAATAATTCACATATTTTAGAATTAAATGGAAGAAATTGTGCAATGCTTTGCATTTATTTATCAAGGCTGAGACTGAGAGGCTGAGACTCTCCAGGGGCAGTGCAAGGTTACTAATGCTCACAACATCACCACTAGTTAAATGTTCAATGAAGACTTTGGGTCAAAAAGGTTAGTAATTTGCTTGTAGGCACATGAGCAGTACCAAAACTGGGCTAGAAATGGAATATATAACTCCACAGTCCCCATTGCCAATTTTTTTCTTAGTCACTACGTGTTTTCAGATAAAATCGTATGCAAAACTTCATATGTCATTTGAAGCTAGTTTGAATATCCGAAGAAGGCTCTTATGATGTTTCAAATTAATTACTGAGAACCTCATTAGAGACATTATGGAAATACTTTATAAACAATAATTCTTATTCAATACATTCAGCCATAATAAATATTTTACAGAACCAGTATTTTGCATTACATGTTGTTTTAAATTTGAACTTTTTATTGTCTTTTTAGTAGCATCACCATCAGAAGTATGCTGTCTTTTGTGGTCTCCAGTGGCCTCAATTCTTAACCATCTTAACAGAGGCTGATGTAGCATTGTTTAGGTGGTGTTTATCACCTTACAGCAATGGGCATTGTGGTTCAGATAACAATTTATCTATTTTGTCCCTCTTGATTTGAAAGAAGATACTGTGGCTAACATCTGTATACATGTTTTCATTTATTTCGAATAAAAGAGAGAACATTCCTCCAAGGTCGATAGGATTGCAGTTCCTCATAGCCAAACTAGCTCCATTATTTGTATATCAGTAGTGTATAGCACAAAGTGCAAAGCTAAAATAAGGTTTTATGCAAAGTTGTAATGAACAATTTGGTTCTTGTTTGTGGTTATCTCAAGCTGGCTGTCCGAATCTCAAGAAAAAATAAAGGACATTGGGTAAATGCCTGTTACATTTTTCAGAAAAAGAAACAGAAGTCTTCTGTCTCTCTGTACCAGATTGCTTTGTGATTTTTGCTCAATGGTCTGAAGCAATATCAAATATGTTCTTCTTTCTTGTCCCTCGCAGCTGGAGTTTCCATTTACTCACCCTTCCTGGAAGCAATACCCTTTTAATCACCAAGTGTGTGCCAAAGCAGTGAAAGAGAGAAACCACAACCTTTTGGAAGATGTACAGAATAGATGTGCAAAATTCCTTCCAGTTGCTTTCTGTGTCAGCATTTTCATAACTCTCAACATTTTGTTATATTCCTGTGTTACTAAGATAAATGAAACGTAAGCTGCAAGTGTAAGCTTAAGACTGTACAAAGAAAGAAATATGATAAATTTATATATATCTTTTGTAAGATTGGAGGTATGACACAAGGATTGGCATGTGATTGAATCAGTCTTGCCAGTGTATTTTATTTGCAATGTCCAACTCATTAAGGACATGAAAAATACTGGAAATTTAGGAATGGAAAGAAAGATGGACAAGTGTTATTTTAGTAAATTAATTAAAGGAAGGTTACGAAGATTTTAGAAATCTGGAACTGGGGACCCCTGGTGGCCTAGTGGTTAGCATGCAGGACTCTCACCGCTGTGACCCAGGTTCGAATCCCAGTCCCCCCCGGGCAGATGGAGCCCGTTAGCCCTGTGAGGCCATCCATCTATGAGAAGGTCACTCTAAACAAACCTACGTCCTGAGGACCTCACTGCCATTGTCCAAGCTTGCTTGGCCCTGGCAGATGAACCTTAGGATTAAAGGGTGGGCTCAGTTCAGCGCAGGCTGTGTCTCACCTAAAAAATCCATTGCGCAGGCTGGAAAGGTAATAGACCTTTCCCCAAATCTTCGTTCGCGAAGACTGGCCATTATTATATTATTTATAGAAATCTGGAACAAGAGACCATATCAACAAATGGAGAAACATGGTGAATTATGGATGTAAACTTGTGACTATCTGTAGTGTTTGATTGTAAGTACCATAGCAAAAAAGATTGATAAGCATCCTCTTGCAAGCTCAGAGAAGTATCTGAAAGTGTATTGATCAATGCTGAACTCTTTACTGAGTTGTTGGTCAATGGCTCCCTTATCTCATACTAATCACAGGCTATACTGAGGGAATAAAAAAAGGACAAGGAACAAAACTCCAAAGCTTTCCAAAGGAGAAGTTCTGTTATGATGCAAGGAATGTTAGCTCTATGTTTGCATAGAATCATGAAAAGAAATATTTGCTTTTTAAAATAATATCTGTTATATGATCTGAGCAAAAACCCCACAAAGATGGATGACAGTAACACTTGACATGGTTCTGCACTAATAGCTAAAAACTAATAACACTATAATCTGTGGTCCAGTCTTTTTTAGCACAGATACTATTATTATATTTCTGCCACTCATTCAGAGCAAGCAGATGTTTGCAGATAAGTAATTAGGGTTGCAAGCTGTTTAAGCTGAATAAAAATGAACTACCAAGAAATTTTCTGCTTTTATCTGAAGGTGACACAAGGCAAAGACTTCTGTCAATGCAAGTGTACCATTCAGTATGTCGGGAATCCCAGCTCAATCACGTACAAAACTTTTCTTGCACAGTTACAACAAACATGAGGGCTGCACATTTTTTGTTCTCTGCACCCCCAGAGCTCCCTCTAGTTTCATCCACAGGCATCTTAAGCCTTTACCCATGTCTGTCAGTATCATCTGCACTCTTACAATCATTATAAAGGTACCTAGGCAGTAAATGTTTTATAGAAGACCTTATTAAAATTAGAGGAGGCTTCAGAGAAAAGATTTTCATTTTGAACTGGTTTTGCACAATCCAGTATGTCTTCCTAACTAGGGTAGGTTCGAGTGATCTTATTTATTATCTTGTATAAATTGTTCTTATCTTTTAATACATAGTCCAGATGCTGAATTTTCAAAAGTGGTTTGCGGTACAGAACTCTGAAATCAGTAATTTTCTGCATTTTTTGTGAGATCCCATTCAGAAATTCAGTCACAGAAAACTGGATGGGTGATTACAGGATAGGAATATGTGGATGTTTTTTTAACATTTGATATTTGATATTAAATTTTTAAGCACGGTGGACTGACTTGTCCACTGACATGTTCCGCAGACATTTTATTGCTTATTTTGGAGCGGGGATCGTTTTATTCATTGGTGTTTATGCCTTCACAGTATATCCAATTTCAGACAGCAGGCAAGTGCTCCATGGGTTCAAGTTCATAAAATTAATCCCTCTTGTTCTTTTTTTTTCTATATAACTAGATTAATTTATATTTATAAACATTGCAAAAAAACAGTATATGCATATTTTATCCAACTGTTTTTTGTGGCCTCTGATAATCAATAAGAGCTTAAAACTTAGAAAAGATAAAGAATACATGGAAAGACAATCAAGTTAATTAGATTTGTCCTTCCAAACCGTCATAGGTAAAGTCCATCCATTTAAATCTGATTTAATCATGTGCTGAAGTGGCATGAAATTGAATGAAATCAAGCTGTCTATATCCCAGAAAATGTTCTTGCTGGGATATAAAAATCCTCAAGGATACCAATTAGTCAGATAGTCTACTGATAAGTCAAGGATAAGTTTTTCACTCAGTCATAATGCTTCCGATTTATATATTGACCACAGTGACTGGTAATGGAAGAGTATTATTTGAGGCTTATAACTTTTTATTGAATTCAGCCTTCCGTGCTGTGACTTTTGCAGAAATTACCTATCTTACCTTTTTTCTTTAACCTTCTTTGCTTGCTTATCTATAGCCAGTATACCTTATTAGGAAGGTAAAATACAGGGGGGGTTAGAGTTCAAGAGTGTGGTGGTCTGGACAACCGGCGGAGAATTAGAACTCCAAATAAGTCACTCCCCTTTTGTTTTTCCTTCCCCCACCCCTCTCAATAATGAAGGGGCAATATGGAGAAACATAAGTAAAAATAGCAATTTACTAAAGTAAATAGCAGTAACTACAATGATACAGAGGAAATCCCCCTCTGCAACCCAGGCAAGGAAAGTTCCACCTCCTGTGCTTAAAGAGACTGTCCATCAAAAATTACATTTAGGATAGAATACAAAATTGGTCACACCCACCTAATGCTAACCCACCTCCTTTCCCTGTAACTAGGACAAAGAGATATCTTGCATTTACACAAAGGGAATTATAAGCAATCTAGAGAGCATCACAAGTAAAATGAAGAGTTAAACACAGAGCAAGATTATTGACATGGATGACAGCTTCTGAAATATAATAGTCAATTTATTAGCAATCAGTGACTTGGTGTCCTAGTTAGAACAGCTGGGACCAATTCATCATTGGATGGGTGTAACCCAAACCTGTGTATTCTATAGCCTTCCATGCCATTTCCCAGAAACTGTTATCAATAGAGCATTTACACCCTCTGCCCAGAGCAGCCTGACTCCTCAGGCTATAAACTAGGCGTTAAGAGGCCTGCGAGATAGGAAGATGTTCCTGTCCTCATACCCTTTTATGGAATTCCCCACTCTGAGGGAAGGACTGAGCATTCCTGCCTGAACTGGAGAATATATAAACTTGGGGTTTTGGAACCTTTTTACCACTCGTGGGATCCAGAGGAAGACTGCAGCTCACCGCTCTCAACCAGACTGAGACCACCACCCTCGACTGGACTGCAATCACCGCTTTTTGACCAGACTGCAACAGCTCTCCCACCAGCAGGTTTTTCCCCTCTCCCTGTACTTTGGACTCGGGGGGGGCCAAGGAACACCACTTTTGTTCATGCCCCAGGGTACTGGGTTATACATTTGGGTTTTGCGGGTTAAAACCACTTGTCTGTCTGTATAATTGTACTTATTGTATTATTTTAATAAATTGTTATTCTGATTTATAATCTCTCTTTTGAGTTGAGTTCATTTCCTCTGCTGGTTAACTTTTAAACCAGCACACTTGGGAAGAGAAACACAGGGAATTCAGGGCATGTCTGTAGAAAACTGTCTATACTCACTCTTAGCTTCTTCACTAAGGTTTAATGAGACTTTTGGTGAGTTATACCATTTATTCTTGCTGACAGAAATTTTGTTGAGTTGCATAGTTCTGAAAAGTAAACAAATTTTCCTAATCAAAAGATAAAACTGAGATTAAAAAAAATCTGCTTCAAGATTGCTTTATGTTACAGTTTGTCCAAGATCACTAGAAATAGTTCTTGACTGGCACCTTTGTTTTAATTTTCATGGATGACATTAGAGAGAGAGTTTTTATTTAAAAACCTTGAAATATTAAAAAGTCTGGCAAGCTTGTCACATGATCCCTTTCAAGTCTTTTGTCTGCAGCAAGAAACAAAGTGTAAAATAATTCTGACAGGAGCTGGAAAAAAGTTCTGAAAGTTCACCTGATGCAATAAAATTCAAGGACTACACGGGTACTATCCCAAGAAAGATGCCTAAAGGAAAAGATACCCAGCCAATGTTTGGTATAATTCCTATGATAGCCCACTGGGGAGGCAGAAGCTATAAGAAAATATCCTCAGCAGGTAAATTCATAATGCGTGAGGTAGGAAACATGGGAAGATGTTTGGCCACTGAGAGTCATTCACGCTAAGGATTTTAAACAGCATTCTAGGATTAAGACTGGCAGGATGGAAAAAAAATAAAATGGGAAAAGAAGATGAAAAGGGAAAAGTTTAATTTCCATACTAAATTTAGCGCAAGTAAAAAAAAGGTATTAAAATAGCTAAAGGAACATCAATCTGGGGAAGGTTGAAGTGTAAGAAGAAAGCTGCAGCAGGTAGTGGGCTTAGTGACAGGTGTGCTTGAGAAATGGAAGATGAACAATAAGAAATGAGAGAATAGTTTACATGCAGGACTGTTCTTGTTCCTTATGCTCATAACTGCACAATGGCACAGGTTATAGTATGGAGATAGGGTTATCTGCAGTGTTGCAGATAGGAGGACTTTTCAAGATGAGTAGATTGCATTATCATGCAGAAAAAGCCCTGGATGAGTTCAAGAGCTTGAGAAATAGAAATAAGATCAAATGCAGTAGTACTAAATGCAAAATCATAACCATGTGGTCTCAAGAAAACTTCTAGGGGAAATTGATCCAATCGTGTGGAATTGACCTAGGTGAAGCTGAAGGTACAGGACTAGCAAAGCATGGATATGAGCTGCCAAAATGATAGGCAATCTGAGGGATAAAATGATCCTCTGAGCAATAAGAAGAAATTGAGAAATATTATTGCCGTTATATGTGGCGCAGATGAGACCTCATCTAGAACACACTGCACATATCTGGTGACATAAGTTAAAAAATAAGGAAATGTCACAGATTATAGTGATTTGTATTCTTCAGAGGAATAGCAGATTTTGTGAGAGAACAGTAGAAGATTATTGCTCTGTATTAGTTAGGTAACAACAGGACAGGCATGCAATTAGTTAAGCTGTAGTTGATATAAAAATAAATGGGTATAAATTGCTAATCACTTATTTAGAGTAGAAAAAAGAAGAATCTGTAAGAGCCTTCCAGTATAAACAGTGGAATTAAAATATCTAAATACTTTTAAAATGGAGTTTAGTAAGTTTATACAGCTTGACAAACCAGATGGTTCCTTTTGTGATTTTAAGAAAGTCTTTTTGAACCACCCTTGAAGCTTTGAGTTAATTGTATCGGTTCACTGGGAGATGTGAAACAACATCAGACATGATTGTGTCTACTGTTTTGTTTTGAAGGACACTATGAACATATCCACAAAATGAAGAAGATCCTTTGAGATCTGCTGCTGATAGTGCTGATACACTAAATAATTATTAATTTTTCATAGCAAAATGTTTCTCCATCATGCGTATTTATTCTTCTGTGATTTTTTTAAAGTAATCTCAAATCAGAAGGGTACTCTGCAATTTCTGAGGGAAAACAATTTTGCAAGATGTCTGGAAAAAGGCATCTCTGAGGTTCTGTGACTGAGATGCCATAGGGGATCCCGTAGTCAAATGACTAAAGTTTCCCCAAAAATTTGCCCCCCGCTTTCAATCTGGAAATAAAATTCCCTTAGAAGTGTCTAGAAAACAAATCACAATGCAGGAGAAAAGTCTGTCAGTGCTGTATCCAAACACAAGGTAAAATTTTGTCTGAATTTCCAAACACCAATCTCTCAAGCTTCATTGACTTTCCAATCTTTGGCCTCCTTTTGGACCTATTTTGGGCACCATCCATGCCAAGCAAGTCAGAACCTTGTTCATCAGCCATAATCCCAAGATCAGCTTTTACTCAGTAGCTTATTGATGGTTTGGACCTAAGGTACAGCTGAGGTAACAGCCCGAAATATGAACAGAGAGGAGGTCACAGAGCTTGTCCTCTTGAAATCCACAACAAAGATGAGGCACTTTTGGCCAGGACACAAAACATTCACTAAATTAACATGGAAGAGTTGTCCATGACCCAGATAATGATTCTGTCAGAACTGTAGAGTTCAGAACATGGTAACCATAAAAGCTCTGACTACCCGAATGAACCACAGTCCTTTGTAAAACCTTCTTCCTTAAGAACATTTTCCAATACATCTGCTTTCATGAAGACCTCCGCCCAAAAGAAACAACTAAAGATGTTTTTCCGGAACAAATATGAATATTGATAACATTTGCTAGTCTAATGATCTTACTATCCCATACTGTCAGTGTACACTATTAGATATGATCTGTTTTTTACACCAGTTTTAAACCAGAGCTGCCTCAGGCATAAACCATAAAGTTTAATTATTTTCACCTGTGAGCATTAACTCATGCAATAAAATAAAACTTGAGTCAATCAAACATTTATTAGTCTTGGCTTTACATAGTGCTTATCAGAGGATTTATCATTTAGCAAAAGAACTGGAAAATAATAATTCAAAAGTAAAACATGGATGAGCCAAAAAAGAATATAAGAAAGAAAACATAGATCTAACTGTGACTTCTGATTAATGCTAAATTTATAAGTGAATCAACAGATTTCTATTCCTAAAGTATTTTTACCTCCACTTAGAATATAATTTAAAATAACCTTGTGATACATGAAAAAAATCAGCATAAGAAAACAAACAGTTTTTTGTGCTTGGTCAAATACATGCTCACCATGAGGACAAAAATGTCATTTATATCCTGTTATCAGGGTGATATCCTGCACACCAGTGTATGGCCTAGAGAAGAGATGAAATGTTGAAAAACTGATAAAAATGAGAATGGAGGACCAAACAGCAGCTAAAGGGAAAGGCATGGTTAGTGGTCAAATATGTTAAGCTAAAAGAATAAACTGTGGTTTCCCATCTCCTCTGAAAATGCCATGTCTTTCTCAACAAGGGATAGCAGGGCCAAAAGACAGATCTGGTTTTATTATGCCCCTGCCAGTGCTGGAAAACCTTAAAATTGATTCTGTTGTGATAAGGACATCATATCAGATGCAATTCTAGTCGTCCTCTCACTAAACCCCAGTGAATGAACAATCTGGGCAGTACAACCTCAATAACATAGCAAATCAGTAGAAAACTTATTTATGAAATATATTTTGTAACTCTAGAATTAATAAGAACTCTTACATAGTAGATGGGTGATGAACTTGGGTGAATTTCCAGTTTCTGCAGTTTTCTCAGGGGTCAGTTTAATAGAAATTTAAAGCATTATGATCTGACAGTTTGTATTCTGTGTGTACTGAAAAAGTAACTTCCCATCATGCCTTTTCAGGCATGTTCATTTATTATAAACCAGACTTATTATAATCCAGATTTCTAATTATCCAGAAACTGGATTGTGTCTAATCATTGTTTTTGAAAACTAAATGGGCCAGTACACTTGTATTTTCTCAGTAAACAGTTAGAGATGCGTTTACTTTGGTTGATATGACCTCACTTACTATGACCCCACTTCAGTCAGGGCCTCAGACTGCAAAAGCCCAAGAAGAAAAAAATAAAACCACCTTTTAATCTGAGCAAGTGCAGCACTCAGCAAAGTCCCAATAGCCTTTTTGAGGCCTTTAGAGGTGGTGATGCCAAAAGCAGTAAAGCACAAATGATGATGACCACAAAATAGTATGATCATCATTTATTGTATAATTATCTCACAAAATTTCATTGGAGATCCTCGCACTAAGATTCTTCTTGTTTAAAGTATAAACCAATCTAATACTGCTAAAAAGGTCACTAGAAATGAATAGTGAATAATATTTATGACAAGAAGGATAGATAGGAGAAGTATTTAATGTATTGAAGGACTTTTTCAGTGGTGTTGGCATCCCAGTATTTCTGGCATCTGCAAATGTAGAATTGCATGATATCTTGAAGGAATGGTATTTCTCAAAGAACAGTGAAGTTTACTAGGAACCAGAAATAGTGTGGGGATTTCTTCTTAAACTCTTAAGAGAACTTTCATGCTATTTATCTATTCTTTTGAAAATGGAACGCTCATGCCATCTACTCATGACTTCCTCAGATTCTGCAAGACCAATAAAAGGGACACATTGATATCCAGTGAATAGAAATACAGTATTGCATTCTGGATTTGATCTGTTCTGTGCATTCTTTATATTCAACCCATAATATTCAAAGATTGTTTTCATGAACCTAGCTTGTTCAGTTACTAGTCATCTGATTTTGTTTTGCTCTGGAGGTCAGTGTGAATAGTTTTTCTTTCCTATTTGAGTATTAAGTATTAAGCCATCTCGTTTGAAAAATACTTTAAACTATGTCTATCATATGTATTAGTTATACACAAACAGAGATAGTGTTTAAATTTCAATCAGTTGCTAAAAGCTTTTTCAGTAATGCTATCAGCAGGGATCCGTTTGAGTAAAGGCATTAACATCTGGTACCAAAACGAAGCTTTATTTTATGAAGAATAAACTTCCTAAGGCTAATACCAAACAGATGACTTGGGTTTAATCTTTTGGTGAGATCTCTCCTCTAGAGATCTACTGTGATATCTTGTTTCAAAATCATGAGTGAAAATCAGCTTAGTAGTTTCATACTTGTTCCTTGTAGATATTTGTCCTGGTAAAAATGTCTCCACACAATGCAGTGTGTTTAACAATCTAAAAGTAAAAGCAACTAGAAAGAAAAATATTTTTCTAGATGAAATGGCAATTGAATTATAGTTTAAACTACCACAAGAACCCCTGCATGAGGAGGCTCAATTTCACTCCTTTTGTGTTACTGACTTAAATCATTAGGTGAGCATAAACGACAGAACCCCTATGCCTTAGTATAATAACCATTAATGAGGCTACTGAAGGACATCCTTACCAAATGTGATGGCAATCTTAATTTAAAGACCTACCTGCAGAGATAGTTTTCCTATCTGTTTCAGAAAGTCATGGACTCATGGCCTTTCTCTGCAATCCAGCCCACATAGTCATCCAGCAGTCCCTAGATAAGGTGATGTTGCAGGCATTATGTGTTGGACCAGCACAGAAAGTGTAAATATGAATGAAGTAGATTCGTGTGATGAATTCACAGCACCATTTCTCATTGCACTAGAAATCCAGGGTAGTCAGGGTGATGCTGAGGGCATATAAATCGTTTGATATAAAAGATTCAGAAAGTGAATTTGAACAGTCATGATAGATTGTCCACACTGCCAGCTCCTCCTTCGGTCCTTGTTCTTCTTTAGGTTACTCCCATTCATTTTCTCCAAAGTAAATCTGTAAAGGAGCTAAAAAACAGCATGAACACAAGTTGTTTGGTCATTTGGAGTCAGTCATACTGCCTAGTCCTTTTTGATTTATCAGTATAGATTACCTGGCCTGTGAGTTGTCACGAAGACACTGATACAAAGGCACCTTCTGACTTATCCTGGGCAAACATGGCTCTTCCCTCTTATTGAAACTATGAAGCCATAGAGACAACACAAAACCTATATTCTGACCCTTTTTCTCCATGTCCATGTCATGCACTAGGCTCAGAGTGGCTTTATTGATGGAACTCTTTAACTGGGGAAATCAATGCTATTGACTCTACACAGTTCCTGTTGGTTTTGAAAGAAATTTCCCATCATAAGAGAATCTGCTCAAGATCCAAATTGCTCTTGATAGGTTAATAATTACTGTGCTAATTAAAGATATTTCTGCTGCAAGATTTTTTTTTACTAAAAGCTATAACCAAGTGAAAACCTATTCACACCTGAATTCTGATTCCATCAGAATGGAATCAGTTTCTCCTGGATGTTTGACTGCATGGCAGCAAATTCTGTCCAATGCATTTACCCACTAACCTTTCAAGATCCACTCAAAATGAAACCATCAGGTAAGAAGAACTTACTTCTTCTTTCACATGTTTATAGAAGATACTATGAGAAAATGACTGTCAACAGAATTAAATAAAATTGTCCAGGGTCTGTTTTCTCAGTGTATAGATAAAATATGCAACCGCTGCCTTTATACCCTGCCAGGACTACTTATTGGGAACAGTCTCAGGTACATATTTTTCCAAAAAAAAAAGTCCATCCCTGGGAATGGGCCAAAAACCTGCCTATGAGCACTGTAACAATTTAATAGGTATGGAAAAACATACAGGCCACTTAGATATAAAAATTATTCAAAATGTTACTCAAAACCAAATAAAATCACAGGCAATTACAATGTTTCATCTTTAATTCTTACCATCAGTCTGGCTATCGCCGCACACAAAGACCAGCCATATCCTGCTATCAAGCTGTCCACAAGCTCTTTTTACCAGAGAAGAACAGACATATGATCAGATATATTTTCCTGAGATGCTGCACAGTACACAGCCATGTAATTGAATTATACCACTGGTCCTGACTGTAAGCAATGAGCCTGGCAAGGCAGGGTTCTAGGCTAACTGCCCTAATGGGCCATTTCAGTTGTTTGTTTTCAATAAAAAACCTCCTGCACTGTGTACCAAGATTTAGGGTCCTTAGAGAACGTTGTTAAGCTTGATATATTTGAGGTCTCTTCTAGCAATAGCAGACAATGTAATACAGCAAATTTTGAAAGAAAGGTAGGATATTTCAGTCTTATATTCCAAATATTTGCATAGTTCCATTCAAAATGTCTGTCTATAACCTATTGCTGAACGTGGCTGAGACAAATGCTGTGATTGGCATGTATTTTAATAAAAAGTATACATGGTTTATCTTTTCTGTTTATTGTTGGTATGTTGGTAAGGAAAGAGTACAAAAGAGTTTGTTTCTTTTGAGGATTTTAAAGGGAATATTAGTCTGCAAACCAGGGAGTATACAGTCTATAAGTACTGTCTGTCTCTGCACAGAAGGGTGCTACAGAAGACCAATGACTAGATTATCAGCTTTAACTGCTTCTAGTGGAGCTCCTGAAAACAACCTGAGATGAAATTAGGGAAAGGAACCTGCAGGTAAGAGACTGTGATACAATATGGTGGAGATGTGGAGCACAGGCATGCTCTGTGCTCCACCACCAGACCCTAGCTCTCAGGAAGTTAAGGTGGCAGTAAATAAACTTCGTTTGTAAGTGTCAGTAGTGGTTAACCAGAAGGTACACACTTAGAGAAGGGAAAGCCTGAAATGCTGATAAACGAATTTATATACCTGTGGAGAAAATGCAGTTATCTGTGTACTTTGGGTACTTCAGCAGATTTTGTGGAGGGCAACACATGTTCTGGGTCACATAGAGGGGAAGCTGCTATAGTGTTTCTCTCTCCCCTCCTATGAACCATGATGCTTATGGATCAGAGAAGGGTCTTGAGGATTGCTCTCCTGCCTAAGGGCACGTCTGTCTACACAGCTCAGTACAACACCATTGAAGATACCCGTAAAAAAGATAATTCGAATTAGAAGTTTTAAAGCTCTCTGAGGAGACTAAATTACAGTTAACTCGGGTATCTCCATACAGTATCTGTGTAACTGAGTGCTGCCTGCAGCATCAGAACAGCAAAACTGGGGGTCTTCCCTGCAAAGAAATAAGGCTGTAGGAGCAGCACAAAGTGTGGTTCCAGAGAGACTGAACACTACAGACATAATGAATTGCCTGGATGGTGACATCGGGAAGTTGCATGAAGCTCAGTAAAGCTTTCAAATAGAAAAAGCAACAAGCAACCTCTAAAAATAAACAGACACTTTTGTGCCTCCAGAGTAGACTTAGCTAATGAGCATTTAATGTGATGTTGTGTTTTAAATGTTAAATTGAATAACTTTTTTTTGTTCTAAACACTGCGTCTTCACATATTACTGGCCAGCCTTGTAATCTATTGTGATAGAACGAGATTTTTAAAAGAAGGATGAATAGTTTTTCACCTTTGCCATTTCTGAAAACCTCATCCAAGTGTCTTCTGATGTATTGTGCTTCCTGCTGTCTCGCACGGGGCAGATACCTCCATTGTACTGACTTCCCCTGCAAAGGCCCTGCAAACCGAGCATCCCACCATAGAGATGAGAAGGACACAGTTTAGCAATGATAATGCTGGATAAACTGTGTACATGTCCCAGCTCGTTTCATCTGAAAGCTTTTTTCTCTTCTCATGGCCCTTTTAGGGTCTCTACGTGTTGCTCGCTAAACCAGGCTGAAAAGCAACCTCTCTCCAGTAAATACATAAAGGGAGGGAATAGACCAGGCAGGAAAGATAGGCTTCTTTCCCCCGGGTTATCTGCAGAGTCTTCAGAGATTAAGCTGCCGATGTCGGCTGCCTGTGCTTTGAAAAGCAGGAGTAAATGAAAATGGTGGTTGAAAGGGATTGCGCTGCCGACCTGCCTCTCCTCTCCCCGGTGAGCCCTTTGGCAGCTCTGTGGCAGCTTTCCGCCGTTCACCTCCCGAAACACACACAAACACACACTCGACACAGCCATGCGGCCCCAGCAGCGAGGCGGGCAGCCGCCCGACCGCCTTCGGGAGGGGGATGCGCTGCCTCTCTGCGTCTCGGAGCTCCGCGGGGACTGAGGTCCCTTCTGGTGTGCGCTGGCAGGTCCCCGCACAGTGGGCAGAGCTGGCCACGCAAGCGACAGTCCCGGAGGGCGTCGTGCCAGCAGCCTCTCGCACAGCCCCGCGCCTGCGGGGAATCCATGGGCACCACGGGGCCGGGGCATTCCTCTGTGCCCGACTCGGGGATACATGCAGTGCGAAAGGTTCTGAGATAAATTTTGGCAGGGTTCTCCAAAGAGAAGAGGAAAAACAAAGAGGGAGGGAGGCAGGGAAGCAGGAAGGCAGGCAGGCAGGAAGAAAGGAAGAAAGGCAGGTAGGAAGGAAGGAAGGGAAGGAGGAAGGAAGAAAGGAAGGAAGGAAGGAAGGGACTCCTTGTCTAGAATGTGTAACTTCCACAGGTGCCCTCTACTATCTGTCATAACTATCTCTATGTAGAACAATACAGTTTAAATAAACAACATCCTCCCTATTTTATGTTGCAAATCAATCGAGCTGTAAGTCAATTAAAAGGACATTTTTCCAAACAAAAAAAAAAATAACAAGGGGCGGAGGAGGGAAGGAGGGAGAAGTGTGGCCAAGTGCGTTCCGATTGTCAGCCACCAGAGGGCGCTCCAACCGCTCTGTTCTCCCGTGTAATTGATGGAGGCAGCAGCGAAAGATAATTAGTTTTATGTATATAATATTTGATCATGAAAATATTCTATGCCTTATCCTAGTGTAGGGGACCGATAATATATGTTAAAATAGTTAATTTTTTATTATGTCTTCGAATTGTTTTACCCGTCCTGCCCCCCAAATTATTGTAGCATCCACTGAAAATGTAGGCAATGTAAGCAATGTTAAATCTAATTTTTCTGTGCAAAACCTAATTAGCCATTTTAAAAAAGGTTAACGCCAGCGCCTCAGACGGTTTTTGTTTAATAATCCTATTACTGATGGCTCATCATGTATAAAATGGTGCGGGTAGGATGCAAAATTTCCACTTGTTTATAAGTGTATCTGGGAGAAATGTATAAAATAATCTACAGCACAGGAGGCAGGTCAGTGCGGAAGGGAAGGCGCTCGCCTAAAACGTAAGTAAGGCACCTTTCGCTCCGCTCTTATTGCCATTGTCTTTGCAGAATCGAAATATTATGTCTGGCTACAAATTTGTTTTCAAATATACGCAACCTTTTATCCCACATTTGTGTTCTAAAGAAATTCTTGCTTGATTTTTTTTTTCTCCCCCTTGTCGCAGTGCAAGATTTTTTTTCCTTGGAGAATAGGTGACTTGGAGGACCCTGGTTAGCTCTTGCTGCTTAAGGGGGAGAAGGTATCTGTCCTGGAGAGCTCCCCACAAGAAAAGCGATGCTTTCAGGTCGGCCGCTTCAGGCTCTTGCCAAAAAAAAAAAAAAAAAAAAAAAAAAAGGAGAAGCTGGGGGCTGAGATTTCACTATCTGCCGGGAGCCGGAGCCTTTCTGTCCCTTCCACCTGTGCCGTCTCACCGGGTCCCCTGCAAAGGCTCACCCCAGCCTTTTCCCATCACAGCCCCGAAATCCCGAGCTCTTCTGGGTGGAAGTAAATAGCTTTAAGTAATATATCCGACGTTTTTCTATTTCTGTTGGTATTTAATTATCCTTCAGTGTCCCGAGACATAATGGTGTAAGAGAAGAGAGTTGATATAAGAAAAGATAAACCCGAAAATGATCAGGCAAGGGTTTTACAGTGATGTATCCCCGACGAGTGACAAGAAATAATGCTGTACTTGGAGGAGAGAACGGGCGCAAGGTTTGGCGAGTGGATCTCTGAGGGATACGGAACTAATTCCGCTCCACAGACCCTGAAGTCTTTTCTTGACAGCAATTTCTAATCGCTTACCGATTACTTTAAAAATATTTAAAACTCCAAGAGGCACAATGCGGGGAAAGTTCCTTATTTAGGAATGACAAAATATGTATTTCGGGAATGCATGTGAGATTTAGCTTTTGATCACTCTTGGACCGGTGGTGTCCTCGTTGCTTCCCGAGCCTGGAAACACAGGGGCGTTTGCACTCCCGGATGGTGAATTTATTTTACAGTCACTTTTTCCAGAATGTAATTTGGGAGACTCGAATTACTCTTTAGCGCCAGTAATATCTGAGTATACACACACGGCGTCCATCCATCCATCCGTCCATATGAATACAAACACAGGCACACACACACATATATATATATATCACAAACTCATATTTCTTAGCGATGTTGCTAGCATAACAGTGCCCAGAGCTGTGTTCCGAAGGAAGGGAAGCACAGGGGAGGGGGGACAGCAGCTCGGCCGGGTCCCAGGCAGTCGGAAGGCGCTCCGGCGCTACCCGCGCTTCTCCGGCGCAACTGTGGCCACCTGGAGGTTTTGTACGTCGCTCCCCACTTTGGAGGATACCCCAACTTTGACACCAAAGGCAGTCAAGCGAGTTACTCGCCTTGTGCAGCGAGATCGCAGCTGACAATCTTTGTTTTAAACCCCTGCTGATGTTCTTGCTCCCAATACTCCCACATCGGACAAAAATATCTGCATTTTCACCCAAACGCGAGCAATTACTAAGGAAACGGGCCTCTCGCTCCTTGCATTTTCCTTCTGGTCCATTTGAAAACGGATCCATCAGCGGGTACCAGGCGTTTAAGGGAGAATTTCTTAAAGGGCATGTGGGACGGCAACAAAAGGCTGCCATTCACAAGAGAAGTCAAAGGCACTAAATGGGGACATCAAAAGGAATTCGGATCCAATCGAAAAATAAAAGAATCTGATTTCTTTTCTTATCTGAAACACGCAGATGAAAAGCCCCTAAAGCAAACAGCCAAAGAAAGCGATGTTTTTAAAAACAGAGAGAAAGGGGGAGAAAGGGGGGGAAAAAAATAAAGAAACAATCTCATGAATGCGTTTCTTCGGACTTTAAATGAGATGAATGACAACATAATATCAACAGCTTCTACACGACAAACCTCATTAGACTAATGTCTTTCACTGCCTCAGTTTTACGCCTTAAACTATTCCCGGACAGAGCAATGACTATTGCTAACAGTAGAATAATCCGGAACGACCCTTTCTCTAGGTGAAGAGCCGGAGGGAGCGGCAGGCAGCGCTCCGGGGCTGCGGGCAGAGGTTGCGCCGCGGGGCTCCAAGCGGCGGGCAGGGGCGCGGGTGCCGGTGGGTGTGTGTGCCGCCTGTCACCCACGGCGTCTCCCGCTGCTCTCCTTACTTTTCAGCAACTAGTTTTGACTATTTTTTTTAATTGTGTAGAGTAGAGGAGTGGACATCGCTGCCGGAAGATGCATCTGCTCGAAATGTAAATACCCAACGGAAAGGGGAGATTTGTCTGTGCCCGAGCGAAATACTAGTGGAAAGAGCTAGATCTGTTGTTGGAGGAGGATGCTGGGTTTCGCCTTAGTTGTTTTTCCTCCGTTTGCCCAGGGAAAATTGGTGGGTTTCCCCCTTCATGGCTTCATGTTTCCCGTTACTAAAAACCCCACTGGAAATTTGCTGGGGTGCTTTCGGCTCACCCTGCCCCGGCTGCCTTGAACAGAACCTGCCTCGTCTCCCGCGCCCGGCAGGGAGGAACCGGGCTCAGAGGCCGGAGAGAACCAGACCGGGGGACGGGGCCCTTCGGGTGAGGATTCCTGGGGCAGCCGAGGGGGAAGAGGCCGGGCAGCGGCCGAGGAAAGTTCTCCGCGGCGGGAGTCCCCCTCCCCCGTGCTCCCTGCCCGGATAAAGCCCTTCCTGACAGGGGAGGGAAGGGGCAGGCTGCAGGGCAGGGGCTTCCCTTTGGTCTCAGTGTGTGTTCTGTAAAGTTGTGACAGATTATTAGTAAAGGGAGGGGTTTCACAATTTGATGAAGATATAACACACTCTGGACTATCCATCCTCAGGGTCCATTCATCAGCGGCAGAGGCAAGGAGACGGGGAGATAGGAGCTCTGTTCCTCTCCCCCACAGCAATTCATCATTGCGGCTGAATCGGGAAGTCTTGTCCTTTGCGACCCGCTCCCCTGGCTGCCTTCCCGGGATCCCTGTTCAGTCATCTCCGGCCCAGACCAGCCCCGCGGAGGGGCCGGGGCTGCCCCGCGCTCTCTCCGCTCCCGGGGAGGGGCGGCCGTCACCGCGGCCGCAGGACACTCGCGGAGGTCCCGAAGTCCCTCTCACCACCCCCGACGGGGAGATGTCCCTGCTGCAGGATAGATATAACGCTTCTAGAGGAAAGCTGAGATGCCTCGTACAGGAATCAGGAGAGATGGAAAGGGACAGACGAATAAACACATAGATAGATACGGACGGGGCGAGGATGCTCCTACGGCAGTCTTTTGTTTAGGAGTGAGTGATCCTCATTGTCTCTCGACGTGGAGAAGAGAGGAAATTAATTGCAACCAATTAATAATTAATCCCGTTTAAACAGCTTTATTATCACCCACGAACGAGAGGGAATTGGTCTGATAACCCCCCGAAGACCGAATGTCAAGTTTAACCAAATAGTTATTGCTTTATCAAACAGAGTCTGCAAATAAATTAATCAAAAGTAAATATGTTCTTTGTGCGGCTCGTTTGCCGGTAATGGATGGATATGAAGATTTGCCGATATTATTGTCTGTCATTCAATCTAACAAAGTGAACATTTATTGCATATATATTAAAAATTATCCCTTAATCGAGTGGGGCTGGGGTTGCAGTTATTGGAGTCTTCCCAGAGGTGAAGTCCCCTTGGATAGGAGAGGGGAGGGCTGCTCTTCGCCTCCCGTGCGATTCCCTTCAGAACATGTTTCAAAATTGCTTTAATCCACCGCTAAATTAAGCTGTTTTACTAACTGTCCACGATACCATAAACAGTTTGAGGAGCTAATGGACGAGATGTTATAAAAATAGTGGACGCGAAGCACAGAAGAGGCGATATATTCGCCCGGGAGTGATGGCCAGGGACCCAGCCACGGCAGACAAGCCCTCTTTGTCTCCCACTTGCTTACATCATTTTCTAATTAGGCATAAAATTGTCTTCATACACTGGTATCGCTGGCTTCATAAACATAACCATTATGGTTCATAAGGACCCCATTGTGGGGAGCCCCTCTCAAAATAGAAAAGGATCTGGAGAGGCCCAAAGAAAAAAACATCCCCTTTGTTTTCTCTTTTGAGAAGACGGATGGGCAATGTCACGCAGAAGATTACTTTAGACTATTAAATTGTCAGAAAGGAAGAATTTCCCTATTAATGAAGGGATTATGGGGGAGCGATGGAGCTGGATGCTGGAGGCTGGCGAAGCACAGTACCTGGCGTGGGGTGCGTAGGGATGGCGGGACAACGCGCGAGAACGGCACTGCACGGCCCATGGGAGCCGTGGCATACCCACCGTGGCATTCCTGGGAGCGAGGCCGGCCGTGGCTTGGTGCCATGCACCCGCGGAGCAGCGGGCAGCCCCGGCCTCGGCGCCTGGATAACTGGATGGAGATGGATGGAGCCGCCTATCGCCCCCGACGCGGTGTCAGCCCCCGGACAATTACTGTCTCCAGAGGGATGGACAGACTGACTGACACTGACCTCTGCCCACGAGCCCACTGGCGGCCCCGAGGAGCTTATGTGCAATTTGCTGGATTTCGTTTACAATAACCCGACTTGACATAAATAACTCTCCATGCTGTGTCTACGCCCGCCTGACCTCCTGAACTAGCGCAGAAACACTGCCGTATTGATCAGGGGCGCGGGGTTTTTTTGCTTCTTTTTTTTTTCTTCTTTTTGGTCCGAGAAGACCCGCTCGCTCTGTCCCGCGGTCCCTGCCCTCCCCTGAGCCGGACCGGGTCCGGTGCCGGCGCGGGGGCGGCAGCTGGGCCAGGTTGGTTCCCCGCGCAGTACTGAACAGAGCCCTGCTGAACTGGCGGAGTGGTTCTATTTCTTCAGACCCTATTTTAACTTGAGGGCGCTTTCCTGACATTAAAAGCCAGCAGGAGTTAAATTTCATGTCGCGACAGATATCGGCGAGCCCTGACGCCCGGTGAGGGCCGACAGGGAAGACCAGGGGAGGCATGGGCTCCCCGAAAGCCTCCCTTCCCGCTCCTTTCCGCTCTCCCGCTCTTCCCTGCACTGACTCAGAGCCAGACCTTTGTCTCGACCCCTGTTGGAAGCTCCGCGGGGCGTGCGGGGAGGGACGGAGGAAAAAGAAATAATCCCGAACGAAAGTAAAGGGGGAGAAAGGGACTCCCCGGCAGAAGCCTTGCGGAGCAAGGCTGGTGTTATCCATTTAATGTGACATATGGAAATCTCCCGGCGGGGCCACAATTAAAGGAGCCGGCCCTGCGTCCTTTATTCCCCGCTAACTTTTGTGTTAAATGTTAACAACCTGGCGCTATCCATTCCGGCTCTATTACCAAGTGAATGTTGACTCCAAGGCTTCCTTCCTTTCTGCCTATTCTGGGGCTGCCTCCCACGCAGATTTATGTATTTTTGATATTAAATTCTTTCTATCATTAAGCCTGCTCTCTTGTTGACTTTCATTGACCCCTGCCCTTGTCCCCATACTTTTCCATATTTAATACAGAAACATTTTTGCCGGTGCCCTCCCCTCTTTGTTACCTCTCGGTTGACTGCCGTCCCTAAAGGCATGTGCTGTTTGCTCTGTTGTTGAACTTGGTAGGGTCACATAGTCTTGTGCTGTGATATCCTCCGTATTTCCAGCCCTGAGATTCTGGGGAGGTGCCTTGTGGAACAAGCCTTTTCTTCCCCTAGCTACCGGCTTCCTAATGACTTAAGCAAACACCTTCGCTAATGATCCCCCAGGCTCCCTAATCCCCTCGGGGTTTTGTTTAGCTGAACTCCTAGTGCTCTGCCTGTCCCACTGGTACCGTGGCCTCTCTGACCTGAGACATCGCAGCTCTTCTCCTTGGAGCGGGCTGCCTTGTCCAGCTCCGCCTGGGCCAAAGGCCAGGATCATGGGAGCATTGCATGCCACCAGCTGCTTGAGGTGACACCGAGTTACAAAGAAGAACCGCCAAAGGAAACTTCGGCTCACACAGCCAAATGAATGTGTTCATTTATCTCCTCTGACTCCGCGGTTCGCGGCGTGCCTCGGCCCTACGGCTCGACTGGAGGAGCGGCTAAACGTCCTTCCCAAGAAAGATTGGCTCACTTCTCCTAGGCCGGTCTGTTCAGTATCATTATGTGACCGGTTTTCAGAATTGAAGTTGCCTGGTGTTTTGATTCTTCCCTGCCTGTGCAGTTGTGCCCTGGAGGTCCCTTCAAAATGGATGCTAATTGTTGGGGCTGCACACTGCTGCCTGCTAAAATGCCCCAGAGCTCCCAGGCCCTGCTCCTCAATGGCTTAATTGACAAGGACTTGTCTGTATTTAGGAGCAGCTGGTCCAAAGCATTGGCACATCAGTGCAATCTTAACACAGCATCCCTAGCCTGGAGGAGTATGAGGGTAAACGTGGTTAAAATGAAGGAAGATTTATAGGCGGCCCCCTTGGGTAATGCGACAGAAGACAGCTACCAAGATTTTCCCTAGTAGGGGTTTCATTCATCAGCTTCCCAGCCTTGGTAACGTGTCTAGGAGCCACGTTCCAGCTATTATTAATAATAGGGGGTGGCCATTTAGCACAATTAGGCAGGTGACAGTATTCCACAATAATGTGTGGCCCTAAACGAGACGGGGAGCCGCTAACAAACAGATCCGCGGCAGAACAGTGCTGGGGCTTTGCGCGGCAGCCATGTCCCGGGTGGATCTGGGCTGGTCCAGTGGGCAGCGAGTGCTCATGCACCTGCGTAGCCCCCAGCCCGCAGCTCCATATGTTGCCAGCTAAATCCTGGCAGGCACTGGTTTACTCTACTTCTGTGAGGAGAGAAGGGGAAGAGCATCTCCCGGCAAACTGCTCCCTCTAAACCCTGAGCTAAACCCTCTGAAGTCACACACCGGGTTTAAAAATCATCTTCCATCGCATTTCCGAATTTTAAATTAAGGGTCCTTTTATTTTCGGATGCACGGATAAAATATATTTTTTTTTCTCTCCTCTCTTTAAATGCTTCTCGTGAACTTCCCGTTTATAGAATTTAAATTTACATAATTTCTAAACGGGAAAGGCTGGGTTTATTTTCTGCACAGGGTTATTCAGCGTTTTACAAAGAAGGTTTACGTCGTGGCTTAAAACTAAGGGGTTTTTTGTTGTTGTTGTTTTGCAATGTGTGGGAAATACTTTTATGTTCGCACAGTCTGCACCATGAATAGGGATAATAGGTTCGGGATCCTCATTGAAATTTGAAGTTTTTAAACAGAAATTCCCTAACTTTTGCTCGTTTTCTCAACTTTTTTCGTAGGAACAATGCCAACATTGAAGCCCTCGGTTGGAGTCTGCACAGTTGGAGATCTTTGGTGCCATTTTAGACATCTTTGGATTTCATCAATCAAACTGACTGCAATTTTCCATAAAAACCCTGAATTTGGGTCAGAAAGTGGGCAAAGCAGATAAAGATCGTTCGAGCTGTCTTATAAGATGATAAATAGATATCCTTTCAGTTCAACAATGCAAGAAGTGCAGTTTTGTAATTCACTTCCATTGGTTTTGAATGCAGTGAGTCGAAACAATTTATACATGTTTTCCCATGGTTAGAAGATGTCTTTACATACTTGTCAATAGTAGCTTGACCTTTTTCCCCACTGAACTACGAGGAGGTGCTTTTTTTTCTCCTTCTTCCAGAGTACAGAAAAGAACTGTTTTGGGTAGGGTTTTTTTCCCCCCATCCTTCTTCTGTTTCTTTTTAGAGACTAAATCAATAGGATATTTCATCTTATCCCGAGGTTTAAGCAGATGGTAGGTGTTTCACGCTGCAGCCGAGGTATTTTGTTCTGTGCTGCCCTGAGCGAGTGGCTCGAGCCTGTTGGATTTGCTCGGTGTATTCTTTCACCTAACGGGTGAGAAGCCCTAAAAGTCTCTGGCGGAGATCTCGGTGGATTCTCCCAAACTGCCACAGCAGACAGAGCCTTGCTCTATGGCCGAGGGAAGGGTTTCTGCCCTCCGGGTTTCTGGCTGTTCCCTAACTCTCCTGTGAGCTATGTCTTGTGGGGTAACGTCCATGCTCCTGCCAACCCGTTAGATGCTACACGCATCCGAGTGGGATTGGGACAGATAGCTCATGTCACGCGGGAGGCCAGCGGAGGTGTGGAAACACCGTTCGCATTATCTGGAGGTGTCTCAGAAAGCAAGCTGGGAACACGGGCCTGGGTCTGCAGAATAGGGAAACTGAGGCACGGAGCTGCATTCCCACGGCTGGGACTGGGGGTGGCCCAGCACTCGTCGGCCCCTGCCCATCACTACGAAGCGAAGTGAAGGACCCTTCTGGGAAGAGGGCAGGCGAGAAGGATATATGTTTGGGAGGCTTGAACTCTTCCACTGTTCCCCAGAGATGTGCCCCGAGTTGGGCAGCTCACCGGATCCCCACTCTCTGCCGGCACCCAGCCCGCCTTGTCCCGCGGGACAGCCTGCCGCTAGCTGTCCACTCTCCCGGGCTGAGGAAAGTGATGGAGGAACTAGGACCGGAGAAAAGGCTTTTTCCTTCCCTCCCCTCGCCTTGAACACGACAGCCCTGCTAAGTGCTGAACACTCCCCGCTAATGGATAATGACCTGCGGTGTGCAGCTGCCTCCTACTCCTCAAATAAAGGCTGCTTTTACTATTAATTGCATTTGTAACATGAGAGCAGTAGGTTCACAGTCCAAACGACCCAGAAACGACAGCATACACGTTGCGACGGGCACAGCCGCCCCCACGAAGCATCCGGACCCTTCTGCAGAGCGCACGGCCTCTCACTGTCCCTTGGGCGGGGTTGGGGGGGGCAAAGAGCGGGGACGAGGCGGCTCAGCTGCCCAACATTTCTTCCTCTGCAAAGGAGCACGTGGAAAGGGGGTGGGAAAGAGTTAAAGCAGCTCGTGGCAACTGGTGGCTTCCCACGGCCCGTGGGTGTGAAACACAGCCATTCACGCCATGCAGAATTCGGGGATGTGAACAGTTCCCCTCCCTGAGGCGGAAATTCCACCTGAATGAGATAAAAACCTTGTTTTTGCTGTTTTGTTGAATTTTTTTTCTTTTTCTCAGGGGAAGACTTTTGCTGTCCGCCCTCCTTCCAGCTCCTCTACTAGGCCGCAGGAGAGAGGGAACGATGCTCCGCAATGGTGCCCGGAGCATGAGCTGCCGCGGGGAGCACCGGGGCTCATCCAAGTCGTGTGTGAGGCCATGGTCCGGCTGGGAACCGTGCGGGTACGGCAGTAGGGGCCCCAGGCAGCCCCCTGCAGCTGCAGTGGGGCTGCGGGAGTTTTTGGGACACAGGAAGGAGAGAGACCACACAGTCTCTGGACCTGGACTGCTTAAAAAATGCCTCTGGGTGTTTATAACTCCTCAGCAGGAGCTTATCAAGAGACATGCAGCAGTAGTTACACAAGATTTTGGGGACAAGCCCCTCATATTCGGGTTGCAGTTATAAAAAGTGAGATGAAACAAGTAATTTGCTACTTAGGGAGCCTTTCACTCCGTGCTAAACGTCAAAAGCCACGCTAGAAACAGATAAAAGAGTTTCTTCCTTGCCTCCTTGCTTGCTGTGTTCCTAAGCGAAGCTCCGCGGGACCGCGGTGTCGCTGCCCGGCCTGCTCCCGGCCGAGGGCAGCCCTCTTCACTGACACAGCTTTCTCAGGATTTTGGTGATTTGTTGGGGTGGTTTGTTTTTGTTTTCTGATTTTGGTTTTTTTCTTCCTTTTTTAAATATTTCCCTTCCTTCAGTCTATCAGGCAGATATTTAAGGACATCTCTGAAGATAAAACTGACCCTAGAAATACCTACTTCGGCCCTTTCCTCTGTCAGTGACTGAGTCTTCAGCCACTGCCACTGGGTGCCTCCAGAACCGGAAGGGAAGGGGCTGGCAGAGCATCTCCGAGGGGAGACCTCGGATGTTTTCACACAGCGAGCGCGGCTCACGCACCTGCTGAGCGGGGCGGGGGCGGGCGGGCATTGGCGGAGCCGGCTCGTTTGGCTCCGAAGGGAAATCAATAATCTTTCGAATTTCATTCCCAGCCACTGGCACCAGCCGGTTAACGATTCAGCCGGGGACCCTCTTCAGCAGCGGATGATTTACCCAGGATGATAAATACACAGTTAGAGATTTTTCGGTCGACCTGTCTTGTAGCGGTGGAAATAACGCTCCTGATGCTGACTGTTTAGGTCCTCTCCCTCCGGCCTGTCTGAAGGGGAGAATTTCCCTTTCCTTGCCTTTTTCCCAGGTAGGGCCAGTGTAGCAGACAGTCGGGGCAGGACGTCGCTAGTGGCCGACGGGGGGCCGGGCTGGAACACAGCTTTGTCCCCGTGCCCCTGGGCTTGGTTGGCGGGGAAGGACAGGGCGCACCACTCCAGAGACGTCAAGCCGGAGCAGCTCTGAATAGCCCCGCATTGCACCGCACCGCGCTGGGCCGGGCGGGGAGGCGCGGCTGAGCCGCGGGCCGGGGGCTGGCGGCTGGAGGCACGAGCCCTCGGCCGGGGCAGGCGGTGCCACTCACGCCAGCGGGGGGGCTCGCAGCTCGCTGCAGCCCCGCTCCCCAGTCTCTCAAAGCCCCTTTCAGCCGCTCTGCGGGCTCCCCACCGGAGGAGGCTGGAGCTACATAAAAGCGCATTATGAAAATTATAATATCGGGCCCAGAGCATGTCCGCGAAGGCAGCTCGGCAGCTTTCAGGCATTGAACCCCTGTTCAGCTGGACTGAGCTGTAAAATATCCATTTGAATTCGGTGTCTGAATGGAGCAGCACCAAGAACAACAAGGACCGGGGCAACAGAGCTCTCTTTATCCCTCCCTGCGACTTCCCCCTTCTTGGCCATTCCTTTCCTGTTGCACCTTTCTCGCTTATGGGCAAATTCAACGGCTTTTCTTCTTCTCTTTTATTCTTTCTTTTCCCTGATCTGGAAGGGGGGAAGGAGTGGTGGAGGGACGTGAGCGGGAAAGGTCCCGTGCCTTTCCTTGCCTCCCTCCTCGCAGGATGCACCCCGGAGCCGGTGGCTCGTCTGGTGGTAGTGCCGAAGAGGAAAGAGTGGGGAGAAGTACAAGACACGCCCTGCCAGGCAGAGCCGAGCTCCCTCCGGCTCCCAGCCACGCGCGGGGGAAAGAAGTCTCTTTCTCCATCCCGGAGAGCGGCCCAATCTGTCTGCTTTAGCCTAACATGGCCCCACACTCTGCGACGGTGCCACCATTGAGACTCCATGCGACACAGCTTTTGGCTCCATAAAACCCAAGGAGCCGGGGATGAGGAGCGACGGGGGGAGAGGGGGCCGGTTTTGGCAGTTATGATCTATGGAGGCAGATGAGCCGACCTGCTATTCAAAATACTACCCATTGTGTTCGTAATGGCCCGTTTATGACTGGAATAACCCCTTTAATATTAATAGAGCCTTTTAAGGCGGCGGTTTCCTGGGCGCTGGGCAGGCGGGCGAGCAGCGCAGGTGTTGGGGCAACCTGTGCAGGCGGTGGCCCGGCCGCGGCTCCCGGCGCAGGCAGCGAGCAGGTGCTGGCGGGACGCGCACCCTCTGAACCCGGACGAACAAAGGCTTGGCTCGCCCGGGGTCTCCGAGCATGAAGAATTGTTTAATTTCAGGGGAAAGTGAAAGGCTCTGCTTCTGCCGGGACGTGACATTTCCTGTGGTGAAGCCTGCATTGGCTGCTAATAGAGATCTAATTGATGGGTGAAGTCCCATTTCCGCGCTTTCTCCTTTATTGCTCCATCCAGTCTGTTGCAAAATATAACCTTAATCTGATTTAGCAATTCCTCCAGGATTCGGTGCAAGCTTACAGCACAGGAAAAATCGTTATTAAAAAAGTTAAAATACAGACTTGGATTCAGTGGGTTGCCTTTTTTATTATTATTATTATTATTTTGTTTAGGTTTTTTTTTCTTTTCCTCTTTTTTGAGACCCAACCCCACCCAGATTCCTGGCATTTAACACGTTCCTTTTCGGTAATCACTCCTGGTTTTATGACTATTAATATCAGAAGGGATCGGCGATAACGCAGCCGCCCCTCTTTGTCTTAAATGCCACTGTCAGCGTTTCGGAGCCCAGTTTCCGAGCTCAGCGCCGTGCGCGGCCTGAAGCGCCATCCAACAGAGCGGCGCATCCCGGCCGGCAGCGTATCGCCACCCTGGGGAGCGGGGACAAGAGGGGCAAGGCATCGACAAGTTTGGTGACTGACGTGGTCAGAATAAAAATATAAGTGTAAATATCAACCAGCACCTTTTTGCTGGAGCTGATTTCCTTTTCTCTCCCAGGGGATAAAATAATACGTCTATTTCAAAAAGGCTGGCACGGGACCCAGTGACAGCCGGCCCATTCTCTCCCTGCCTGCAGGGACGTGCACAGGGCTGTTCTCTTCCCCTGCCTGCAGACGAGCAGAGAGGCCAGGGTAGACCTCACCGCCCCGGCCTTTACGCCTCTGGGCTGTTTAATGGCCCCGGCGGGGCTGCTAGATGCTCCCCTAGGCCCACAGTCCAGGAGGGGCGTGAAGGGGCTCCATAAGTCTCTAACAGGAGAGGATGCCCGGCCAGGCTCATGTGTGGAGAGAGCAGACAGGGCAGAGATATATCCCTTTTAATTGATTCCTTGCCTTTTTGCCTTTTTCTTTGGCTTATTTTTTTTTCCATCCGCGTTATCTGGGTTAGAGAGGAGTGTACAGGCATTCTGGACCTATACAAACTCTCTTCAGTTCCCCTCGATAGGTTTAATGAGGCGGAACACGATGAAGGGGATTTGAACCGGTCTAAATGATTGATGAAGCCTGGGGCAAGGCTGAGCTTTTTCCGGATAAAGCCCCATACATCCCCTTATAATGGCTGGATAGTGGCAGGGCTGGGCTCCTTCAAAAGCCGTGGCCCAAGCGCATTGAGAGGAAACAGGGAGGGAAGGTGCTCTGTTGTTACCTAATCAGCCAGTGCACTGAGCCACCAGCCGCCTGAGGCAAGAGAGCACTGCCAGGGAGGTGAGGCGGGTGAAAGGGGCATTCCTGACACACTCACGTGCACACACACAGGCACACACACACATGCGTACACACCCTCACATCCCCGTGGAGCCCTGCCGGCCTCAGCCCACACAGCTGCTATCCACGGGTTTATGGTCATGGGCCCACGAACAAGGGGTCTTCCCTGAAAAATGGAGTCATCTCAGTGTGCCCCAGACAAGGGCATTTGTGATGGAGATGGTGCCCATTGCAGTGCAATCCCTCTCTGGTGTGACGGCACACTTGTAACACCTGCAACACCCCTGCAGACTCCCCAACACACCCAGGGACATGGACATGTGTGTGCAAAAGAAAAGCGAGCCAACAGCTGTGGAGGCTGCAATAGTAATTAAAAAGCAGATTTAAATAAAAGACGTTAAAATGCCTCTTGTCTTCAAATTTCCAAATGGAAGGGTGGAAGAGGGCCTACAAATTTGGTGTCATATTCCATGGGGGTTGTGAGGTCCCAGAGGCTTCTCAGCTGACCTGGCCACTTTCTTTGGCTGGGAGAAATGTAGGCCAAGCCCTGTCCCTAGGGAAGGTGAACTTTGTGACAGTCATTCATTGTAGCCCCAGTAGGATGGTGGTGCTGGTGGAAAGCCATTCCGACAGGCAGGGAATAAAACAGTTCTGATCCTGACAAGCAAGGAGGGAGTGACAATTGTCCTGCTACTACAGTGGCATGCTTACATTTGTGTAAACATTCCTTAAGTTAAGCCTTTTTTTTTTTAATGGCTTCTTTGAGTCATTGAGGTAAACAAAAAATAATGCCACATAATGCCTAGATGGAAAACCTCTGATTTTATAAGAACTGATATGCAAGCATATCCTATTGATCTCAATATTCTACAAGGAAGAGACTTACTAAGGTCTCACAGAAATAATCAATTCACTGACTGAAATGTGCAAGATGGTACTTTGAATATTTGTATACAGGAACAGATATTCTATATGAGCAAATATCGTGTAAAATTAGAGGTAGCAAAAAGTTCTGTGCAAAAATGTATCCTCTTACGGAGCAATCTTCTAAACTTTGTCTATGTCTTTCCTCTTAACAAGTGAATATGGTCTGATTACAAGGACAAGAACATTTTGTAATACTTCAGTTAGGGCTCCTGGGGTGAATAAAAGGTCCTCTACAGTTTTTTATATTTTTCAGTATAGAAAAGTTTTAGAAACAGTCTTTTCCCCTTTTATATGAGTTAAAAGTGCATCATGAAAAGAGATGGTTTGAATTATTTGTACAGAGATAGAATTCAATACAGCAATGAGAACAACTTGTAGGGGGAAAAGGATGACTATTCATTTTTTCACTTCATCTCTTGTAACTTTGGTTTTGATCATTCACCTTTGGGACCAACATCCTGATCCCCAATCAGATAAAACTCTTACTGTAGTCAGCAAAGCGAAAATCTTGTTCTTCTTATGAAATCCTACTGACCTCCAAAAAGGTATCTGCACCCACAGAGTGAGCAGATTAAAGAGAGACACAAAATAGCAACCCTCACATTTGTTAACTGCAATCTCCTCATCAGCTGCCTTGGATTGGGAGTACTTACATCAGTAGTTAGTAGCAAAGGTAAAAAAAACAAATAAACAAGCAAAAACCCCCTACTTGAATAGAATAACTCCACTAACTTTATACCTTTTCTGAATGCTGGGAAGTTAAGGATGAATAATATAACAACTTTATTAAGAAATGCGTATGAAGGGTGAGTCATGATTACTGTTGTCTTGCAAAAGCAATAGTGTTTTGGGAAAAAATAAAAAAGGATATAAGAAATGAAATCATCAGTACAGTGCACTTTGGCTCTGAAAATCAAACAAAGACATTTGGAACGATGGCAAGAGAAACTGCTGGCTGTTTCTTCCTAGACAAGAACATCTATCAATCTCCATTTATCTCTGAATTATCTTGATTTTATTATTAACAATAACATTACAGCATATTCTATCCTACTCTACATCCAAGGATCTTGGAACATTTTACAAGTATTAATGAATGAGTAGGACATGAAAAAACACTATTATATTGTATTCAGTTACTGGTGGCTACCTGGAGGTCACAATGCACACTGAGTTTAACAGTTTGGCAACACTGTCATGGTGAAAATTATTTATCTACTTTTTTAATGGAAAAAAAGATGTGTCATGAGATAACAATCAATGCATACTTTGACTTGGAAACCAGGGCTCAGCAGTATTAAACAAAAATCAGAATCTGAGTCTGATGATTGCTAGTCTGATTCCCTACTACCAACCAAATCCCCATCTCCCCTCTATCCCCTTTTCTAGTTTAATGCTAACACTAAACTATCTCTTCCCTCCTGGCAAGGGATACCGTCATTTGCTGGCAGAAGGAATACACAAGTGTCCCTGCTGCTCTGTAATATCTCTCCTCTCCTGGGGTCTTCACAAAAATTGCTGCACAGGCGCTCAGAGAACGGGTCAGTCAGGTGAGTTTAATAGTAATGGGGTTATGCTCCTGACAATTTTAACTCCCAGTCCTGCAAGGAATCCATGATTTGGTTAAATTTGTTGCTTCATATGTGGTGTCTTTGTCCTGAGCATTTTCTTACCCCTCCCAAATACGCAAGGTAGGACAGAGAGAGGTTAAGAGAGCCCAGAAAGTTGATGGCAGTGTCCAGCCAGGGAGGTTTCTGCTGGTACAGCATTCCTGGGAGCAGAACAGTCAGAGATACTGGATACTGCAAAGACCTGGAGCCTGACAGTTCCCATTAGTTTCTGAGGTTTTCAAAAGAGGTTCAAAAGTCCACCTTATTCCTAATACAGTAATTTGATGGGAACTGTTCATAAGTTTCCCCCTTCCACAAGGATTTGATGCAGACAGAGGAAGTGTAGGTTCATTTGGTCTTTTCATTCAAAAGATGTTTTCTTCCTCATCAGTAAGAAGAAAACTCCACAGTGATACGGGGTCTATTTCAGCTTATATCAACAAAGACTTCTTCATACAACAGTTATCTGTGTATGTGTGCAACCGGAATATTCCTCTGATAAAGTGCAGGGTCAAGTAATAGGTTGCCTGTTTTAGCAGTACCACTTGACCATAAACCAATGCTAATTTAGAAAAGTCAGACAAAAGCTTCTGGTTTCCTCCAAATATAGAATTACCTCTATCAGAATCCAACAGGCCTGAGGCTCACATGGATAAATCCTGTGAGAGACATGTTTAATAACCAGCATTTTGGGAGTTGAGGTAGAAACGGCTTCCCTGAGAAAGCCAACCCTCTCCCTATCTTTCGCTATATGAAGTCAAATAGACAATCCTCTCTTTTTAGCAGATGCTTATGCCCGCAAGCTTTCTAGAACATGACCATCTCTTATGGGCTTGCAGCTAGATTTGTTTTTCTGATTAATGTATTTGAAAGTTCTTCTTTGGATGGATTCTCTGCTTCACACAGTCTGAAATCAAAATGATATTTTTCTTTAGTAGAAAAAATCAAACTCTTACCCATTTCATGAGATTGCAGGGAACATACCACCCACTGTCTCATGGTCATTTTGTTTCAGACTGTCCCCTGGGGAACATGCTTGGGCAAACACATGCATTAACATACAACATAGCGACTGGGATCATGGAAGTTTATTTACGCAGGAAGTTAGACAAAAAATCCCTGAGTTTTCCTGAATATTTCTCCTAATAAATATATGGAACATGTACCTAAATGCCTAAGGTTTCTGGGTTTTGTTTTTCAACAGGGAAATACTAGCCTTCCTGCTTACAGGTGAGATGGTCATCAAAGACTAAAGAATATAAAATATTTACAGCTATTACAGATATTCAAAACAAAGTAGACAAGAGCTTCTGCCAGCATCTTCCAGGCTGGATACTGTAAGTTAGCATACATGTTTTGATTGCACATGTGTGCGTCTAAACAGAAAATGGCTGGCAGTCAGACATGCTGAGCTGTCCCTGTTCAGCATTTTATTATGATCTTATTTTCTCTGTGGAGGAAATGCTTTATGTTTTGCTAGAATTCCCATTTTGTTTAGGATATTTTCTTTGTGAACAGAGCCTCTTTTCTCATCCGGCGCTGCTCTACACAGGCGTTTGAAAGCATCTCAGCCCTTTAGATTGCTCCAACAACGGCAGCACAGGCAGTGAAACGAGCAACAAAGATGCGCGGTGCTGTGTCCCCACTGGCGTCTGGCAGAGGCTCCTCCTGTCAGTGGTCAGTTGTTATAACAGAAGAACAAAGTGCCGAAACTGCCTGCAGCTCCATTCAGCCCCGCGGTTGCCCAGGCAGGCAGGCAGGCAGGCCAGCAGCCAGAAGCCAGCAGGCAAAATTTAACAGCCACGCTTCAAAACACTAGTAACAGCCATCAATGGATCCATAACTCTCAGCTCTCCAGATATGGGGTCATCTTTCAATACTACCCCACTGTCATATACAACGTTTGTCTTGTCCTGCATTCAACTAATTGTGTCAATCTACGGGGTGACTCTATAATACACATATACAATAGCACAATGAAAGCAATAATCTCCTACCCAGTCTCTTTATTTATTTAAGTGCTATTACAAAGTTTCCTGCAGCAAAGAGAAGCTGGGAGGCTACAACCTATTCGAGCCATGCAACAGCTATCCAGAAGAAAGAATGCAGTGACTTAAATAAGTTACATGTTTCTGTGACTTTTTTCTTTTTCTAACCTGACAACACTACCAAGTGGTACGGAGGGGGTTTGGGAAGTGACTTCATTAAGACTTTGAAATTTGTAGTACAAAAAGAAGCAGAAATCCTAATAAACGAAATTTGTGATTCCTAGGTAATCATTTTTTGTTCTGACATTTTTAAAGGGAATATTCATAATTTATATTTATTATGAGTAAAATGCTAATACAAGACATATAAAATAGCTCAAAGCTTTCTCAGTTTAATGGTTTTGTGACTCTAGTTTTTTAAGCCCTAATATCATTATGTATCTTTACATAAATAACTTTCATAGTAGAAAAATTACTCCTTTTTAGTTCAGAATTCTGTTTGGAGAATTACAATGAAGTACTAGATATTGCTGTTCTCAGCATCATTGCATTAATTGCACAGATGACCACCTTTGGCTAATGTTCATAATCCTCATAATCAATCAACATTCGTTCTTCCTCTGCTATCATCCCAACACACTACCAATTCCCCTTTACAAGGACTCACACCTCTTGGGCCCGGTCACAAATAGATGTTTCAAGGATGTCCAAGGGTGGGACTGTTTGCTGGAATCGAGGTGGCCTTCCAATCTCTGTATGTACCTGCAGGTCACTAAGATCTAGCTACTGACTGTAAAATCCTTGTGGATACCACTATGACTTATTGTCACGTTTATTACAACATCTGGTAGATTTGCTAGCAGGGATGAAGCTTTTCCTGCTTGGGTTCTGCCCCAAGGTAGACGGAGATAACTAGCCTGAGATCATTGTACTGTGTATCCCGAATATTGTTCCCCCAAAGAACAGTCCAGCCATATTAGACTTGCACTGAGAGACAGAATACAGACTGAAAAGCCAGATGGGGAGAAGTCTTCTTGTATAAGCAGATGATCTGATGAAGAAACAAGGGAAACATATGTAGCAGGAAGTTCAATATATCACAACACATACTAAATATTCCAAAATGAAAAGTTTTCTGATTGGCATATATTTGACTAATGTTGTGAAAGATATCCTTTGAGGAGTTCTTAAAATAATCTTGTGACTAGAAAAAATCCTTTCATTTTGATAAAAACAGAAATTCCTATTTTCTGAAGAAGTAATGAAAAAGCAAAGGAATGGGTCAAAATGACAAATACACATGTTCAATAATGCATCACCGCAATGATTCACAATATTGAGGGGAAGAAGAATGAACATGTTAAGAGATGCCATTCTCCATATCCTATAGATAACAAAAGTGAAAAGAAGTTGCTCCACCAAAGCCATTCACAGCCATAGAATCAAAGAATCATAGAATCAATGGTTTGGGTTTGAAGGGACCTTAAAGATCATCTCGTTTCAACCTCCATGCCATGGGCAGGGACACCTCCCACTAGACCAGGTTGCTCACAGTCCCATCCCACCTGGCCTTCAACACTTCCAGACAGTCAGGCAGTGCTCTATACCTCTCAAAAAGGCTGTAGCTGCAAGTACCTGGAGTGGAAGGACCTACTGACAATTGTGCCCATGCTGGAGCACCTTCTCCATGAGCATTGGGCAGGCTTCTGACAAAACCCAAGGAGGGACCCTCAAAGCAGGAGTGTCCAGCTGACAGGACCCAGTTGAGCAGAGGGGGCTCTGAGGGGGGGGGGGGGGCACATGTTACTCGTTAAACTGACCTCTCCTTGATTTGCTGCAGTGTTTCGTAAGAGTTCTCAAATTTAATTCTAATTCAAGAAAATAAAAATACCAGAGTCCTAAATGCGCTTGTCTGTAAAAGTTTGACTATGGGAGATCTAGTCACACTGTGAGTCTTTCCTTGGTGTTTAATAACCTGACTGAATAATGAAAGAGATTTTAGGTGAACATAATGAACAAACCAATCCTGCCCTCCATTTTCCTATAGCTCTTCATCTGTAAACATTGGAACAAGCTTCTTGTAAGAAGTTCATAGGACACAAATAACAACAGGATGAGAGCTACAGTACTGGAATACATCAGAAATAAGTTAAAGGATATCTATATAATGAGATGCAAAAGACAATTATAAACTTTAATGTGACCAAACTTTTATATGGAGACCTGAGAGTATTTTCAATAGAATGCTTCTTAAAATGGAGACAAAAGCCCTCATATTTTAAATTAAACCCTCCAAACTTATTGGAAGTAATAATAGAATTCTTTTCCTTGTTGGGCAGAGATTTCCAGAAGAGCCATTCCCAGGATTTTTAGATTTTTAACACTGACAGTGATCAAAAAGCCAAAAGTGCTGTCCTCAGTATATTGGCCTACTTCTCTGTAGCACCTCCTATCCACAGTAACAATTTCCCCTGAGTCTGGTGTCCCTGATGAGATAAAAGGGGACAATATCACACAGGATTTTACAACTTGTAAAATTTTTTTCCAATCAATATTTCTAATGTTAAAGAACCATAAAACTGTGATATCGGTAGCCTAGTAACAGGTTTAAGCAACTAGAAAATATAAGTATAGAGTACATAATTTATAGCTCATAGTCCTAACTTAATCAAAATTTGCCTGAGAGCAAAAGAGTGAGGACTTCAGGATATGTCCCATCACTGCCCCTTCCATTTTCTTGCATGCCAGTGCTTACTCACAGTCTCAGTACAAGGGAGAGGGGGGAGGTGTGCTAGATGGAAGCACAACAGTGATGGAGACAGCATGCTTGTTACAGAATATAATTTCAAGTACATTATAACTGGAGATGTCTAACATAAGGTCAGACCATACATGAATTACATGTGCACAGCCAGAACTTCTAATTGTGATAGCTGCAAAGAGCAGGCTCTGAGTCACTGGGAAGTGAGCTGGTTTCTGTAGATACCTCCTTTGAGAGAGTAAATGCATCTCCTAAAAGACTACCTTCAGGAAACAGCCTTTATATATATATATATATATATATATATATATATATATATATATATATACACACACATATATATACGTAGCTACTCTCTACATAAACGCAGTTGTTTGAAATAAGCAGGATTTTCAGCAATGTTGTAATATTTGTATATCTACAAAGTCACTATCTATTCCATATACACAAACATCCGCCTACACAGAAAATAATTGTGGATAATTCAATGTTCAGATTCGATAATGGATGCTCAAATAAATATGAGAATTCCAAGCAAATTTGTGCAAATGAAAAAAGATTTCCTCTGACATAATGGCATGGTGCAAGGCTGTCTGTAATGAGCTGTAATTTGTCTGGAAGAGCATTTTAAAGGGGTTGATCCATCCACTGGAAGACCAGCAACTGCTCTGAGACTAGAAGCAATGAGCCAACCTGCCTCGTCTCAGAGGAAATTACACCCCAAGCAGGCCAAATTTCTGACAACTTCCATAAATTATTTCAGATTTTCATATTTCAAATTTCATCTGCATTCATCATGTGAGTTTGACTGGGGAAAAATGTCTAGGAGGAGCTCTGCTAGCATTCAGTGCAGCAGTCCCAGGAGCCTGCCCTGGGACTAGATAATTGAATTTAGTTTTGATTAGATTATTCTTGCTGCAGTCTACTGCCAATCTGAAGTATTGTGCCTTCTCTTCTACTTAACCTTCCTGCCCCATGCCTGCTCCAGCCTGCATGCAGCTCTCTGTATTGCAGAATATATTTGAACAATCAAACTTAGGAGTTATTATTTTGCTTTCCATTGTCCATCCTTATAAAAGCACACATCTTTCACTGGGTTCCCTCTTCCCTGAAATCAGATTACTTCTTTTTTTTAAGTTTGTAATATTGTTTACCATTTTCAGTGGAAAGTGCCCTGTAATTTAGGTGGAAAATCTAAAATCATTACTACATCTTGGATGATGCAACATACCATAAATAAGGATCATTTCTAAAACAGCTATAATCATCACTGGTCAATACACATGAGAATAAGAACAGATAAATAATGAATTAATTCATCTGTTTAACTAAAAATCTATTGTTAGCCAAAGTTATTAATCAAACCTTTAGCTAGTGGTCAACAGAAAAACAAACAAAACACACCCACATGCCCCCAAAACTAGCTCCACAGCCTTTCTTTGAAAGTAATCCACTAGAATGCAGATTATGAACTTTTAGCAAAAAACCCCCAAAATAAAACCAACCAAAACCCAAACCCCAAAAAATCCAACAAAAACAAAAGAAAAAAAACCCCACTCACCCCCCAAAAGAAACACCCCAAGCCCCCACCAAAAACAACATTTATGAAAGAAGTGTGGTAGAATAACAAAACCCTTTCATGTGAAATGCAGCTAAATGGATTTTGTATAATTGTTACTAGCAGTAACTAACTAAATGCTAAATAACTAAATGCTTCTTAATTTATAGGCATTATTTTAACTAATTTACAGAATTTGAGTGAATTTATACATGTTTCAGGAGCAAAATATATGTAACGCTCCAAGTTGTAGTCTGGATTATTAGAAACACACATAAGGTAAACAAAGCTAATGCTGTTCTTTAAGTAATATCTATCACTTCCCTGTTATTGAGTTATTTCTTTTAACAATATAGGGGTTTTTGATGCTATGTGTCTGAGCTGAGGATTTTAGATCCTTTATTGTTCTCCATTTTGATGAAAAAAAATTGAATTGGGGTCTGTTATATTGAGTTTTGTTCCGTAAATATACTGAAATCATATTTTTGTTAGAAACTATCAATAAATCCAGTATAAGAAAAGTAATAAGATACAAATATGAGCAGGACCTTTGCAAAGGAAATATTACAAAGAGAGTGTGCCCATAAAATATATTAGGGAATGTGCTTTCTCCCTTGTGTTTGAAGAAAATACAGAAGGAACTGCAGGGAATTGTGCTATTTTTAATAAAGTTACAGCACAAGGAATCAGATGACTTTAACTGCTGGGGAATAATGTTCTAGAAAATAATCAAACATGAATTGCTAATGTATAGATTGTCTTAAAAGGCCATTATTTACCAGCTTGAAGATTTGTTTCTCATTAACACAATTTACCAATGCAAGGCATATCACTCCAAAAAACGACTGTGTGTGTACACATATAGCTATACACAACCCCTACCCATGTATATGAAGTCATATGTATAAATACATATGTGCACACACATGGTTATTTTGTGTGCACATATGCACATAAATGCACAGACAGGTTTGTATTTTTTGTGTGATTTCTGTTAATCACACCCCAAAGAAAAGAATCACCACCACAAGATCTGGGGAAAACAGATGCTGATGGGAGGGAGTAAAAAATTAAAGTCAGCAAATAAAGTGTGGAATGTTGCCCAAAGTGCAGTTAAAGGTAGAAAGAAAATAGCTGTACTTGCTCCTAGGAGTCCCACCCTCCAAGAATATGCTGCATTTTCATAGCAGTTGCTGTGCTATAAATAAGGATTTGAGTATGCAAGAAAGGGCCTACAGACTCCACTGTACAGCTGCAATGGGCATGAGAAACCCAGAAAGGTTCCCCAAAATGTATGTGTTTCTTGCCATTTACTGAACAGTCTCCAGGGTGGCACAAGGGAGGAATTCTTCTGACATCATCTGGTTTTGTCTACATTTTATTAAAAAACAATTTACATTCAGCAATGGGAGCTGTCTTAAAGACCTATTGTTTTCTCTTGTTTCAAGCAGCATCAATGGCTCATTCCTGCTCTTCCTGAACTTAACAACCTCGGGCTCCAGCATTGTACAGCTGTTCAGGGCTGTGAGGAATGTGGGAGGTGGCTCTCAGCGATTTGCACCTGACACGGAGATTATACGAGGCAGAGTCAGGACTCACTAATTTCAGACAGCCCATGAGAGTTCTGCTTTTATGTTTTCTTATATGCATTGTACACATGAGCCTTATGCCATAGACAGTGTTTCTTGTTTTGAAGTGGACGAAAAAGTCCCTGTTTCCCTTGAAACAAGTATTCAGAAGTAATACTGACTTCATAGCCTTAAATATGTGACAAATAGGTTATTTGCAGCATCATTTGTGCTTTATTTGAACTGGTGATAGGAATATGCATTTTTATTTAGAACCACACCAAATTAAACTTTTTCTATAATGTAAAAGAATATTATATTCAGTATATTTAGCTAAGAAGAGTAGTCATGACAAAGCTCAGTTGATTCTAATATAATTTATAGGCATTAAAATTAAACGGCTGTTTATGGTTTTCATGTTGTGCACAATTTCAATCACCATCAAGCATTACAGGTTTGATTGATCCATGCCCTGCTGCTGATAAGGGACATTTCTGCCTCCCCTCTCTGCTGCCCCTCTCTTCCCTTCCCCCTCTGCCCTTTTTCCCAGTGTCCAGATTCAGGTCAGTCTCCAGCTGCTTTGCTTTTTTTGCTTGATAACAGAATTAGGACCTTAAAGGTCTTCTTTCCATTTTCCAATGTAGATGCCCTGATCTTGCTTTTTCTTTTTCTTTTTTTTTTTTTTTTAAGACTCCTAACTTCTCGAATGAAGTTTCCTTCAGGTTCCTAGCTAATGGTAAATCAAAAAAAAAAAGAGAGAAAAAAGGAGGAAAGTAAAAATGGATAATGGCTCATGGTCAAAGTGCAGGTAGAACTAGCAAAACTTGGCTTTGACTTATGGGGCTGTGAAGAACATTGACTTAAGGAATGATTTAAAGCATTTTGTCAGTTCCCCGTACCAAAAGGCCTTAGAAAGAGAGATGGGCTGTGCCAGGGCAGGGCATTTTGCAGGGGCTCCCAAAGATAAATCTGCAAGAAAGAGCCAGGCATCAGGGAAGGGTTGGCTCCCAGGGGAAAAAAAACCAGTACCTACTAGAAGATATTGATATAGCTGGGATTTTTTAAAAGCTTTTTTGAGAATTGTTTGTAACTGAAACAGAGATTTCTACTGAAAGGAAACCAAAGTCTTTCCTGCACAGATTTGCACCATAATATCTATTTCCAAAAGATCTAGCTAGAAAAGTGTGACCGAAAGTACACTTTTCAAAGACACAACGTAGGAGGTCATAGAAGACTTTTACTACTGTTATTGTTAAAGAAAAAACTCCTTTCATCTTAAGGCCCTGTCTCTTATGACACGTGATGAATATGTAATTTAAGTATTGGAATATTTTATTTAATCCTTTATTAAAGGATTTTATTTAAATAAAACCAGGACTCCAAGGATAACATATATCCCACTTGGGTAACAGAGATGATTTCCTGTGATAAAGTCAGAGCCCTGGAAAGAAGAAATGTTGCTTGCAATTTCAGAAGGTAGGGTTTTTTAAAACCTAGAGAGAGATTTTTCAAAATACGGAGGAAAGATGGGGCATGATATTTGGAGATAATTTACTATCAAAACACTGCATTCCAAAAGCAGTGCACTCCCACATCAGACCTTGCATTACCAACCATTCAGCTGCTCCCTACATAACAGCCCACATCGCCTAAGGAGAGCAAAGGGTTTCTAGATATGGACAAGCATTTCTTTTCCTCCTATGTAGCCTTTACAAAAAGTATAGAAACCAGCTTTTTCAAGGCAGCTCAGGTTTTGCCTATGTTAGGCTGATTTCTCTCAGAGGTTAGAAAAGGACCCTCAGCCAGCTGATGCCTGAGGCACGGAGCACCAGAGAGAGAGCAGCAGGTGCACAGGATGCAGCTCCCCTCTCCCCAGAGCCTGGGCCCTGCAGCAGGACTGGGTCCTTAGAACAGCTCTGTAAACCCTTTGGCTTTCCTGGTGCCAGAGCAGCTTGGAAATGAGTGAGCTGTACATTATTTCCTAAATCTGACCTCCCTTTTTCCTCCCAGCAGGTCTTGGCTCAACAGTTTGCCCAGCTTTAACCATTTTGCAGCTAGTAAGTCATCCTAATTTGTAAATTACTTTATATTTAGCATTACAGCGGTTCATTGCACAGTGCAGCTGATTCCCCTCTTTCTGAAAAGAAAAACGAGTCCCAAATCACACTGAAATCAAAGTAACATCAACATTTGTGCCTGCTCCTCAGAAGAATTTCAGTTGTGATTTTGAAAAAATGAAACTTGGACTGAACCTAACTTCTGCAGATTTCTAGAACAAAACTCAAGGTAAAATCTTATGAAAAGTTTTAAATGGTTTAGTTATTTTACATATATATATATCTGTATATACACACAGACCTCTGGGTTTACTCAGTGCCTGGAAGTAAAACAGACATAGCAGCATGAGAAGGCTCATGTCTTAGTATCTGTTACGTTGTTGGAAATTGAGATAAGGATATCTCACACTAAAAAAAATAAAAATCTCTACTAATTAGATTTCCAGTTAAATTATGCACACTGAAGAACATCCGATTTTCCAGACATAAATCCAAGCTTTGCAGTTCTGGATCTCTTTTCCTCTCCATAATGTCAGCCCATGCTTCTCGATGAGCAGGTTTAACATAGCTCTAAGGTTCTGGCCTTCCTCCTTCATCTCCTTAGCATAAACACTGAAACAGTGGTGAGGCAGCTGTGTCCTCTGCCCAGAACAGAATATTAACTCTTCTAGCACCCAGAATCCTAAAATGCCTCTCAGTGCCTTACCCCCTGGCCATACAGCATGTCACCAGCACCGAGTGATGATCAAACCCATCAGGGTCTACACAAGCCATCACTCGCCAGCAACCTCTGCACTCTGCACATTCAGCAGGATGGGATGTAAGCAGGAAATTTCAAACAATTTTTTTCTAAGGGATTTTGGTTTTGTTATCATGTGTTAATGGAACACAGTAAGTCAGCTGAAGAAAAAAGCGACCTCAAAGGCTTCAAAGCTTTTCCAGAGGCCAGTGGCTGACATCAAAGGCAATATGTGTACAGCTGACAGTTACAGACCTGGATTCAGGAGCAGGAGCACAGCCTCCAGTTGTGTCCCAACAGCATGCAAAGGCAGTTCGGTCTAGGGATAGTTAGGAGAAATCCGTTCTTTCACTAGTCAAAAAGACTTTACTTAATGTTAAATTGTATCACTGTACACTGATCTTTTATTTCAGACTTTAGACATCCATTTTTTTATATGCTTGCCTAACAAAATACCCACAAAGTTTCCAAAGCATCATTCCAGGGAACTCTGTAACCTGGAGGACTGATAAAATCAAACTTTTTCTACTGGCTGAATTTGCAATGCTTCACACTGTAGCAGAACCAGGGCTGACTCAAATCTTCCCAGTAAACACAAGCAAAATTCAATTTCTCAGTCACAGCAGAGCAGCTCCTTGGCACCAGCCCTCTTGGATGACTCAGAGCCCCAAGGCTGAGTGCACTCCCATGGCCCCGCCCCAGTCAGCACATCCATCCCTGCTCTCCACCTCCTTTGCTCCTACCCCATTTCCCATTTGTATCAGCATCCAACCAGAGCTGGTGGCAGGGACACTGCAGTCCTTGGGGACAAGAAACATGGCCATGTCCCAGCCCCATCTTTGACATTCTCACCTGGCTGAGAAGCAGGTGAGCAGAGGACTTCCCTCTTCCCAGAAGCACAGGCTACCCTACACTTGCATGTGGGCAATGTGGCCCAGCTACACTCACAGCTCCAGGCTCCTTACCTGGCCCTGGGGCTTTGCAAGCCTTCTTAGACCCCTGCCCTGAGCGAAAGCCTAATTTACTTACTCCTGGATGTCATCCTGAATCCAGCTGGCTTCTCTCTCTAATCCATGCAGGCTTAGAAGCAGATGCTTCTGATGCTACAAGTCTCAGATAACTTTCTGGTTTTTATACATCCACAATTGCATTTCTCATTAGTAATCATCCCAATAAAACTCAAAGAAGTCAGAGTGCTCTATATCAGGGCTGTCTTCTAGGACCGCAATGCCCTAGAGTTAGTTGTCCAATCCTTAGGTCAATGAAGTATGTGCCACTTTTGTGGGCTTGTGGCTCTGCTTGCTGTTTGGAAAGGAGAGGTAAGCAGTGCCTCACCTCCAGATCGGAGATGGAAGATGGTCCATTGTTCGGATGGCACCAGGAGGGAAGGAAAAATGAGCTTCAGTGAGACACAGTAATTACTCAGTCTGGGCTGTACCATTTCCTGCAAGAACCTATTTCTTCCAGCAGAGATCCTTCATTTTGTTCCCAAGTAGTTTAGCTAAATGAGGGTTATTTTGAGCCTGCAACAGTGTTTCCAGATTTGATTCAGTGAAATTTATTAAAAAATATGAAAGGTTAAATGGCTGCTTATGTTTCCTCTCCTGAGATGAAAATGCCGCACACACAATTACACCACAGTAATTCTTCCTCCCTGTGTGTTTTCTGAGGACCACAAGAAACAACTACCAAATGTCGCTATACATTGATCTCTGCAGGAAGGGACAACATAGGTACTGCACTTGTTTTCTTTCCTGTTCCTCCCTCTTCCTTCCCTTCCCTTCTATGTATGCAATCAGTCACAGGCTGAGCTGACAGGGATGGGGGAGTGGCCCTGCCCTGCTGCACAGGTGCTCCTATGGGCGCTCCCCTTGGCATTTCTGGGGTAACTGCAGGGAGAGGAGTGAAGGGATGGAGGGCTTGAAGGTCTCCTTAGCTCCCTTCTTGCCTCCCTGGGAAATCTTTGTTTCCTATCAGCTGAATTTTTTTCCTTTCAGTTTGGGAATGTAGGTCTCATTAATGAGATTAATGGGAGTTGACTATATGTACAAAGAGGACAATGGGTCCCTAAGAAGAACCATGCCTTCTTTGGGGAATGTCAGTACAAATGGGGAAGACGTAGATTTGTTGTGGTCTTTTTAGATGCCAAAATAGTACCAGAACAACAGCGTAGCGTGGAGGTTGCTGGCAGCCCTTGCAATGGGAAATAATTACTGATGGTCAGTAGATGGTACTTTACTTAGCGTAGAGGCTGGTGTCCCAGTGGCTACCCAGTTAACAACACATTTGCAGGTAAGAAAGTTGCTCTATGAATGCCATACTAATAATCAGAAGGTGAAAACAGAGTAGGAACATATTTTATGGGTAGCTTGAGTAGGCAGTTTGGATTCAAACCTCCTGTTCTGGAGCTGGGTTTTTTTGGGTGGTTTTTTATGTTTATTTGGTTGGTTGGTTTTTTTAACTGTGCAAAGGAAGAAGTGGCTTAGTGAGACATAGCTGGTAGATTTTTCTTGAGATCCCTCATAACCAACAGGGCAGAATCCTGCCACAGTATGATAAAACAAAACCCCAACAAACGAATCTCTTGTCTTCATGGCTCCTAAATTTTCTCCCAGGATTTGCAATCTGCTTTTCCCTCCCAGCCTGTCTGGTTGCCATCTCACTTTGCAGCAGCATGGAAACATTCCCTCCCCAAGCTGGCTGACAAGTATCTCAGTAAAAAATATCGGTCACTGATCCAACACAAAACTGATAATTTTGTTTGGCTTTTACAGCATCAAAACACACCTGTCCTAGCCAGAATATTAAATAAGACCTGCCTTTGGTTAGCTTCATGTTTAAAGAAATGTCATTTTCTACTAAAGATGAAGTGAAATTTTGTCATTTCAGGCTTATACCAAGCTGCCTTTATTAGAAAATGAAGTCTACATTTGAATGAGAACTTATTACTTCTATTAGTCCCTTCTGAGCCATTGCAAGTAAATATTATATACATTATTAGAAGAGATGAGGAGACCAGACAGATTGGCTTCTTGATCAAGGTTATGCTGTACTCATTATGCATCAGCACATCTGGAATGGTCCAGTAGTACCCTGAGAATTCCTAATACATTAATAAGACTTACACCTCCTATAATTGCATTTGGCTGATTAACTTTCGTCCAGCTGGTCTTAGCTGCATAAAAAGGTATTTTATAAGCTTGTTATACAGAAGAAAATTCTGAACATCTTTGGCATATATCTTGCCAACTTTTATTCTGACCTGAATAACTCACTTTCTGGCAGCTTTTAGCACAGATGAATTTAAAATATCCATCACAAACATTAGACCCCTTGAGCCTGAAACTTCCAGATGTAGAGTCATGACCATATGCCACAAAGAACTATTATGTACCATTTTGATATTAGTCATTTTAATCATCAGCCCTAGCCGTTTCTCCTTACTCTTAGTGGAAGTTCAGCATTTACAAGCACATAAAAAATTGCAAGATTAGATCTTTGGCTTTCTAAGGGCCATAGTTTTAGTTTAGATGCTTTTGTTCCTGCAGCTGAATGCTTTTCCAGATAGCAGCAGAGTCTGTTTGCTCTTTGAGGAGAGAGGAAAGAATCCACACATTCCCGACCAGTTTAAAATGCGAACCCTCCCTTTGTTCCACAGCAAACAAGGCAGCTGGGGGTCAGCTCTGCGTCTCCTGCCATTAGGTGTCACTGCAGTAAATGGAAATTACTGACAAACGGTTTGAAAAGAGGAACCATTGCCAAAGATTATTCTGTAAGAAAATAAATAAATATATTTACAAAGTAAATGATGGCTGTATTCTAGATCTAGATTTCATTACAAGCTGGTTTTCTAAAAAAAACCCTCTTTTTTTTTTTTATTTTGAAAATATAACTACCCTGAACACTTCCAGAATTTACTTAAAGATTTTGTTGAAAAGGCATAAACAGTGTAGATTCCAAATGTACAAACACTATTCTTTTATCCATTTTGTGTAATATAGTTACATTATCGAACCTGGAAACATTGTGAAGTACAGTTCATCTGGAGCCATGATCTGTGTGCCTGGCCTGGAGATGGGAAAAGAAACAGCATAGACAGAGTAGTCAAAATATTTCAGAATAGTCTCCAAATTCACCTTTAGCAAAATATTTTCTTTTACTTCTACACAGAAATTAGTGTGTTTTGCTATCAAAGTATCAAAAAACCCTACAGCATATAGTTGGGGGGCTTGTTCATTTTGAGATTTGCAAATTATTGCCATCACAATCACCTTAATAATTTATTTGATGTTTCCATAGGCATGTTTCACACTGAATATATCTACTGTTTTTGTTAAGAGCAGATATTTATGCTTTTAATAGCTGTCTTTTTGTTCTACTCATTATTCCCTCTTATGGGGGCTGATTTTACGTGCAGATATCTGGGACTCCAAATCTCTCCAAAAGCCATATTTTGCTCCCTTCCTCGTCTCACTCCCCCTTTGAAGCACAAACCCAGAAACCACTAACTCCGTCAAGAATGACTTTTAATCTTCATGCAAGGATCAGGCCCCATCCGGCATCAGGGAAAGCTTCTGGATTCCTGGAGAACACTGAATCTGGTGATAATTGCCAAGTCACCTGTCAAGTAAAAACAATCATTGTAGTTCTGAAGAGCCAAAATTAGGAGTTTTCAAATTATTTTATTTTAATTTACTTAGGCTTTCCATTTGCAATAAAGTGTAGTATGTTGAGCTTACCCTATTATATATATTTTATCAACTTTAGTAGTTAGTCCTGAAAATAGTATTTCAGTAAACAAGTCTTTCCCCTCATCCACCCATCCTCCATGCCAAAAAATCATCCAGGGAAAACACCTAGAATATTCCTGAGTGCTACAGGACCATCCTCTGCTGGCTCTTCTCAGCCCAGCCCCTGCTCTTGTAGGATCACATTCACCTCCTCCATCGAACTGTCCAGTCTCATTTTAATCACCACAACCATTTGCAATTCTGCATACAGTTATTTAATTTGTTTGATTGCCCAAGATTCTTACATGGTAAGAAGGCTCATGTATATGCTTTAAATCATGGTTTTACTTTTGGACCTATGGGATGAAACAGAAAGCAGAAGTCTCTGGTTCATCTTCTCTGTGTCCCTGTTGCTGCAACAGGATTGATCTTTTTAACCTGCTTGATCCACGTGATCTAAATCAGCACCTGGAAAGTTTCACAAGCCCTGAAATGTTTTTTTACTTCTTGCATAGAATCCCTATAAAAACACAATGTTAAAAAACAAAAAAAAAGCAAATTTGTAAAATAGTAAGAATATTAAATATTTTGTGACACATGAACATATTTTCATTTTATATCATACATATGTATATATATGAATATGTACATATATAGATGTATTATATATTTTATATGTAAAATAAACCACATACTTTATACATTTATACACATGCATATATACATATGTTCATAAATGTACACATTTTGCACCTAATATTAAATTTTTTTTTCCATTAAATAATTTCACTGCTTTCCTTTTGTAGCAGCTTACATTTTGGAAGATGAAGACAAACCACTTAGACCTTGAAAAACACATGGGCTACTCAGATAGATGGCATCTGGGAGGACTCTGAACTCCCTCAACATTCTATAGGGAAAAACAGAACCAGGTGCATTTCTTCCTAAATCAAATTAGCTGGAAGATGCCACATCCAATTGTAGTAAATTGATGTGAGAGTTTGTGATGTCTATAGCAGATCTTACAACAAAGGTCAATGTGTGGAGACGTAGCCAACAGGCTGGTATACAGCAACTTGTAGTGGGGCTGTTCTAACAAAAGCAAGGAACAAGTAAAATGCAATCAACTTTTTAATATAGGAAAAATACAGTCTTAATTATATATTTCAATTAACCTAAACCAATAATTTGTATCATTAAAAACATTAATATAAAATGTGTTTGACTGAAGCATTTTGAGAAACATTGTTGGAAGATAATTTTCACATTAGAAATAACAATGGATTTAATGTAATCAAACTACAGAATAAAATAAACTGAATTTATATGGAGAGAGAAACTCGGAAAAGAAAACAGATGTGGTTATCTAGTATACAAACTTATGGAAAAAATACTGACATATGTCAAATCTGCCTATCATTGTCATAATTTTTAAACATCCCCCTTGACATCAACAAGTTTATATCATGTTTTATGACACTTAATTATCCCTAAATTTATTTAATTAACATCACAAGACATCTAAAGCAATTCAAATGTTTTCTTAAATAAATTATGAGAAAGCAGGAGTTAAAGGGAGGGTACATATATTTCCTGTTCAAAAAACTCATTGCAGGAATGCTGAGGTAACAAAGTGAAACACTTAAACTTTTGTATAAAAACTGCCTGTGCAACTGTAAATGAAATCTTAAACCTAGAGAGAGCGAGCTTTTTTATTACTTAATCTTGCATGGTTTTCTCCACAGGTTCCTTGCTTTATTCAATGAAAAAATAAATACTTATTACAAATTTGGACAGTCCTCCAGCATTGTTTACCATATATTGTTAAAAATCTGAACTGAAGATATTTCTTTCTTTGTTAGTCCTTTTATATAGCTTTCATTCCAGTACCTTAGTGCTTTGAAAAATATCCTCGGATTTCTTTGCCATATCTGAAAAAACCCACAGATGATATCATTATTCCCATTTTGCAGATGACAACTGAGACTGAGGTCAAAATTGCTAAACCTGGGTGCACAAACTGAAGTTTTTTCAGTGTTTTTTAGCACTTAAATGCACACTGTCCAAAGCCAGTCAACTTCCATCTTATCTGTGAATTGTCCACAAATGTCATGCCACTCTTTGGGCACTTCAAGAAGCCAAAATCAGGACAAGGCATGTCACAGGTTGGATGTGCAGCTTTGTGACCCTCCTCTGTAGTAGGAGGACTTTGGGCAGGGGCTGCCTGCAGGACTCGCTCGGCTCATCTTTGAAGGGTGCAGCATGATTAGATGAGATACTGCAAGGAAATATCCTGCTCTTATCCACTGACATCAATAACACTGAATCCACTGTTTCTTGGCAACTCCAAGACAGGTAAAAAAAATTCAAATAAAACCACAAACACCGGGTACTAGGAAAAATTCAAGGGTGAGTTTTGAACAGCCCATTATATCAACTCCTTGGCTAGAACAATGAAGAAATTGTCAGCAACGGTCAGAGCAGCACAGTCATTTCAGACCATGGATACACCATTTCAGGGCACTCAGTGCCATGGTCTAGTAACCAGTGGTAGTGGATCAAGGGTTGGACTTGATGGTCTCAGAGGTCTTTTCCAACCCAACTGATTCTATGATTCTATGATTCTACACTACCAGTGTTTAACCAGACTGATATTTTTTCATTAATTCTGCAGCTAGGCTGTGGAAGGCTGGGACTTCACACTTATTTTTAACTTGTGTATTTGAATAGTTTAACTATATTTGTGTTTTAAATAATGCTGCTACAGCAAAGATGAGAGAACTGCACTTTGCATTTCAAAATACATTTCAGGAGGTTGGATGGCTCAGAGAACTGGGAGCAGGATATGTGTCTTTTCACTCTGTTCCTGCCAATTCTACTTCAGGCAGGCCAGTAGTGGACAAAAAGTCACTCTGGATGTTACCACGGCAGTGTGAAGTGCTTTGGGGACTCCACCCTTGCTTCTAATGGCCATACACTCCTACTATAGCCTGTTCCCTTATGCGCCCACAGCCATTATATTCAGAACAACAACAGAGAGGCCAAGAGGTGAATGAGCCCGAGAGTTAAATTACCTCTCAGCTACGGAGAGTAATTCTCCTAGACAAGAGGGAGTGCGCCAATATTACTGCAAGTTCTTCTTGCTCTTAGTTATCATCATGAAGGTAGATATTCCCTTGTTTTTGTGTTTAGTGTAGGAGATGTGTCATCTACCAACTTGGAGACAGCAGCGACAGCAAAGGAGATGGTGAGGGGCCTGTATCTGTCAAGAAATCAAAATGTAAAAACCCTCAATTTTTAAGATGGGGCACTAGGGGTGGACAAAGCCCAGGAGAATGAAGGGGTACATGGCTGTAACAGGACCAGACCTGCAGGCAGCTCCTGCAAGCCTGTGATGCAGTCTTACTGCTCACCCACAAAATGAGAGCCTGCCCTGAAGAACTGGGAACCATGCCTGGACCTGGGTGCTCTGAAAAATCAAATTTGCTTGTAAGAGAGCCAGAGGAGTCTGCAGTAGCTGGGAAGAGGCTCCTGCCTGACACCAACACTCACAATGCATTCTGTATGCAGCCTGAATAAAGGTGAAAGCATTACCCACCATGTGTGGGGGGGTAATCAGGAGCTGTCAGCAGCCAATGCTATCATCACTGGATTCACACTTACACAGATTCGGTAAAAAATAATTCTAAATTCTACAAGGTCAAGAATTTTTAGAACATTCAACATGTTTTTATTTCTGTAGAATCTCTACAGCAAACTTTGACACAAGTGGCCATATTTTGTAGAAAACATAGGGCAAAAGTACCTGTGGAGAGGAAAAGCCTACAGCCCTGCACAGTGCTAGGACCCCTGGCTTACAGTACACCGTCTTCCTGGCATGGGAACATCACCCACACACTGGGCTGATTTTTCATGGAGTTATTAAGACAATTTTAGAAACAGATTGCAGCAGCCGTGGAAGTCAAACTGATTGCCTTACACCAGATATTTTGCCCTGACAGCTCATGCACATACTAATAATGCTGTCCTTATGCATGCTGAGGAGGAGGGATAACGTTGAGGGGGAATGGTCTGGAACAGTACAATGAATTTCTTCCACCCAACAGCAGAACCTTGGCATTATTTGCAATTTTTATGAATTAGTGTTCTGGTATCTCTGTCCATACAAAATTAGACCCTATGGAAGAACAATTCTTCTGCCTGGTTTCCTTAAGAAATGAAGCTTATTGTACCAATGTTGGTATGTCCGTCTGGGTCCTTTATCCTTTCTGTAATAACTCATAAGACCCTTGTGTGATTTCAACCAAGTTTGATCAGTAACATTCTCTGAAGTAATTATGTTTCCACACATTGCATGAAAATAGACTGGCAAATAGAGAAGAGCAAATTATGTCCCTCTCTTACAGAAGGGCTTTAGTTTGAATTCACACCAGAGAGGCCACGTCAACAGAAAGACCTTGCCAATGCACAACACCAGAAAAAGGTTCAGTTAGGCACCACATCTTCTTATAAAGAAAGGGAGGAGCTCATGGCAGGGCAGGGGGTAGAGGGAGAGGTGAGCTGGGGGAAGATAGAGCAGGATCTTGGTCTGTCAGAACAAGTGAGTTGTTAGGTATGTTCAGCCGAAGAGTATAGACAGCAGTAATTGCATGTGCTACACTAATTGCAGAACCACAAAATAACCAGCTGTGAATGAGACTGTTCCACACTGACTGCTTTGCATTTATTAGATTGGGCATGGAAATTAACAGGTTGGGTTTTAACGGCTTAAGGATCCAAGCCGTGACACAATGGGACAATAAGAGACACTGAGATAACATCTTCCTGAAGGTCACTTCCTCTGAAGTAGTGGCATTCAGGTACAAGAGGTGACATGACTTCTCTGATGTCTTTCTGAGACTTCAACTAAAACTGAATTAGTCTGTCTATATTTAACAGTTATAAGAGTTCAAGTATATCCCATGATGGTTAAACCATGCTCACGGAGAACACAGCCCTATAAAAGACCTCCTGGAGGGCTTACGTAAAGAGCAGGAGAGAATAAAAATAAGAGGCAAGAATTCTTCTTATGCTGATACATCTAAAATACTGCAGTTCTAACACACAGCCATGTTTAGTGCCCTTTTACTGCCACTGAATATGCATGAATCTCCCAAAAATGTTTATGCTAGGACAAGCACTTATTGCTCAATCCTTGGAACTAACACCTACTAAATAAAATCAAATCAGTCTTTCAGAGAGATTTCAGATTAATGGTAAGCATTTTCTGGGAGGATTTTTCAATAACAGAAACTATTGTCATTAAAAAGATACACTTCAATCAAAATACACACCCACAAATTCTCCATGCCTTTATATATCTTCTAATGAAAAAATGTCAGTTTTTTGGAATTCAAAACAGTTCACTTTGTAGCTTTCATAAAAAATTACTGGAGAAAAACCATAAAGACGGCTTGTCCATGTACAGAAAGGCTATTTGTCTGCTCAGAACTTTTATTTAAACAAAACTTGTGATTATTTCTAGCTTTTAATTTTAAATGTGTATAGGTTTCATCTTAGTGTCATATATGGACACTCAGTTTATATTTCTGGTCCTGGAAATTGAGAGGAATAAAAGAAATTAGCAACTGGTTGTGGTCAGATCAAGAAGTTAAAGAAAGCCTTTCATAAATATGTTTTAATTCTGAATGTTACTTATTGAGGCTGAATTCTGATGGGTTTTTTTCAGTATTTAGACAAATCCATTCCAGCAGAGGATTAAAGATCTGTTCCCACTGAGGTCAACAGCAAATCAGCTGCTGGACCTGAATCAGTACAAGAACCAAGCCCCATTTTCAGGTTATTAAAGGAGTTGTGAATTTTCCACCATACGAATTTCCTGTAAGAACCTTTTCTTTCTGCATTTTTAAAAAATTCTGATCAATTCCACTCCCCCTTGAAAATTCAGATGCATTTAGTGAAGCATTGTGCTGAAATGGAGCATATTTATTGACAATGAAATGAGAGCAGTACACTTCCAAGCAATTTAAAAATAACTCCCTTCGATCAGTTTCAATGCAAGGATGATAGCACAGAGGATTATTTTTCTGTTGTAGTAAATTATTTATGTGAAAGTTGTTTTCCTTTTAACAAGTAAATCTTCCTAGACACAATTGCATTAGGTCTCTTGAATTTCATAATGGGGTTACCAATGAATGCACACAGAGTTTCAAGGTAAACCTCAAGTGCAGTTATGCTCATGCAGTGTGGGAAATCAACTGCCATATTTCCATGGACACAGTGCTCTTCCACATACCTTCCTCAGTGGGGGAGAGAAAATCAGAGGCTTCTACTGCAGGGGTTTGGGGGTTTACGTATATGTGTGTGTCTGTGTGCGTCTGTGTCTGTATCTGCATGTTTATCCCTCGCCCTTCATAGGAAATAATGTTCAGTCAAGCAGTGGGAACAGGTTACAGCTCTTGCAGTGGGAACATGTTACCGCTCTTGCAGTGAGAACGGCACATAAGACTTGACTGGAGCTCTGTTGTGAGCTGCACCACGCCAGGAGACCTTTGCCAGAAGACTCTGCGTCTCCTCAAGCCTAAAGACTCGGCCAGTACATGAGAGAAGGGGACAGGTAGAGCCCATGTCCCAAGTCTCACACCAAACCCCAACCTAAAGGCATCCTGGCCCCTCAGGAGATGTCTGACAGCATCTGCACCAGGTATCAATATATATGTCCTTACTTCAGTGCTGTTTTTTCTGTACAGCAGGAATTTCAATATTCTGGTTTTATTGCCATATGAAAAAAAATCTTGTCTTTCTTCTACTGTTTCTTTCACCTTTTTATGAACAAATGGATGATATAGTGGTGACAGCTGCCCATGAGATTTTGAGTTTGGTCTTCTGTAGGCCATGTAGCAGAGTATGACATGGGAAGCAGCAGGCTCCTCTGCAGGCCAATTTTTCAGATGATGCAAAGTCAAGCACAGTTTATTTCCATATTGTCCCCCAACATCTTAACGCTCATGTGAGCTCTCTGTGCAGTGGCAAGGACTAACTGAAGCCTATCCAATTAATATGGCACTTGTATAACTCCAGCTTCTTTCTACATATGTGGCATCATAAGCAAACAGATATTTTATGTATTAAGCAAGATATTTGTCTAAAGCTGAATGTAGGTGGCCTGTTAAAGGGTACTCAGGAAAGAGTGAAGCCCAGACTGGCTACAGGGAAGAAATGAGAGATGTGTTTTGACTGCATTTGCTTTACAAATTAGCCATCAAAAAAAAATAAGGCTTCTTGATAAGGGAGAGCACTTTCCTGGACATGTGACCAGTGCAGAGTGATGTTCCTCAGAGATGAGAATAGGAGGAAAAAGGCCAGCAAAACATCAGAGTCTGTTTTGAGGACCAGTTTGCTATCCAAGAGAGCCCAACAGTACATGCAGGTAAGGACCATGAGCAAAGGGAAAAGGCAGTGTCAGGAGAGCCTCTCAGCAGGGACCCCCATCCCCTATGGTCAAGCAATGCCCAGGTGGGAAACTGTATGACAGCCAGAACCTGTTCTGACATTCAGTTGAACTTTGTGAACACACTGGATTGTCTTGATCACTGTTTTCCCTTATATCCACCAGGTGTCTTGGTGTCTACCATACCAGAATAAACTCCTCTCTCTCTTCCTGCCTGTTGTCTACTTACCACTGGGGCCTCAAGGTGGCTGCAGAGACTCTGATTCTGCCATTTCTCAGGACGCAGACAGCCTCATGTGAGGTGGAGAGGTGAGGGAACCCTGAGTGGATGCTCAGTCAGTGTTCATAGTGATAGTCCAAGTAGTGCCAGACCCCATTCACTGCCAGCATCCATGAAGTTGCCTTTCCCCCAGAGCCTCCTGGCAAGGAGCAAGCAGCTGCAGACATGGCCATACAAGTAACCACATCCAACAGCATGGCATCTTGCATGTCAAATTGTTACCAAGTGTTACCAAAACACTTTGGTAAATGCAGACTAGCTGTTTTCCATTTGGAAAATGCCTGAGCCCGTTTGTTGTATGGTAGCCCTGGATCTTGCCCTTGTTCTGACTGTGAGCGACCATATCTTCTGCTGACCAAGAAAAGCATAGCCCAGCTGTTTTTCTCTAGCACTGCTTAGTGTTTCTAAAGTAGGAGGGAAGCACTCCATACTTAGTTTACAAGTATAGAAAGTACTACATCAATTAGCTGAATAAGCAGGTATTTATTTCAGTTCTGCAGTGTCAATGAACCAAGAAGACAGCCTGCAGTGAGTGCTCTGGCTGTTTGCAAAATGTTCTGTATTTTCTCTCCTAAGGTACTCACTTGAAAAATACCTATCAAATATTTGAAATACCACTTTATTTTCTAGGTGAGAATGTCTTCAACATCAAAAAGGATTTAATGATCATCCATAAATAACAAGAGAAGAACTAAGACACTGGAAATGTTTGTCCACAAATTATGCTCTCTGCAGGGAAAATGAGGAAGATGAGGGTTTCCATGGCAGGCAGAGCACTTCTGGTTCACCTTCCCACTGACATTGCTGTGTGGTGATGCTCAGAATGTGGCTCCAGCAGTGCAGGGAGGAGCAGTGGGAGCAGCATCTGGGGCAGCTGTGTTGCAGCACCACAGACCTCTGACTCCGCTGCACTGAAAACAGCAATTCTAAGTAAATTTCCAGATCTGAGCTGTTCTCGGGAACTGGAGTGTTTGGTGAACTCTCTAAACTGCCAACAAAATATATATGTCCATCAAAAATATTGGCTTGATAAAAGTAGACGGTGACACATTCTGCCCACAAGTGCTTCTCCTAATTTGCCCTTGAGAATTTGAACTTTCAGATAATTGTCCTTGGGAGTGTAACTCTTCCAAATATAATTATGGTTTGCATTTCTAATCCCTGAATTAAGTATTTTGAATTGTCTTTCCTTTTTCTGTTCAAATAAAACCTGGAAATTACATTCGGTAATTTAGATTACCCTAGTCTCATATGCAGCTATGCATATCTTCTATTTTTTTCTCTTCTGAAAGCATAGCTTCATTTTTGACTTTGTTTTAAAACTGTTTACAAAGAGAAAAAATAATTAAACAGTCAAACAAAAAAAGAATTAAATAACAAAAAGGCAGAAAACAAATTAACGTGAGTTCTGTTGTGGTTTAACAATAAAAACGTTAATGCAATTAAACAAATTACTTTCTGTCATTCATAGTGATTCTTGTAATGTGAGGATGTGTTAGGGCAAGAGAGAAGTTCGGAAATTTATTTTTTTCATTACCTAAGCATAAAGTTTAGGAGTTGATGAAGACCAAATAAGATCCTTGTAGTTTCTCGATTTTGTGAGTCACAACTTGGAGAAATGTTCTGTTTTCTTTTCCAAAGAAAAACAACAAGTAAATATTAATATATCACAGAACACCAAGAATAAGTGAAATGTGTTGTACAAAGTGCCGCTGGGTCTTTCTACACTATTTTTTCAGCAACATTGCCAAACAATCTGTACTTTTGATGGAACTGATCTGAATTACAGATGGGCCAAAACTGCTTTTCAGGGTCAAATTTGGCCTGATTTTAAAAGGCTTCTTATTGATTGAAAGTGGATCTGAAATCGGGCAGAGCTAGATGAGGCCCAGTTATCAGCAGATTCCATTATGCCATGCGGAGGGAGTTACAGCCAGAGCTCTGGGTGGCCCCTGCAAGTTAAGCACATGCTTTAGTGCTTTGCGGGACTCGTGCCAGAGATCTCCATCCTTTACAAGATGGAGTTACCAAGCTGATGGACATACTCCAAAACAGGGCAGAAAAAGCAGCAGATGAAAAACCTTAACTGAAGGCTTATTTTCTCCTGAATGGCCAAGAAGAGAAGGGTCCTCTCAAAAGTACCCATGATTAAGGTAGAGGGGATTACAGCACTGTCACTCAGAACAGACACATGCAGAGCATCCTTTCTAACCTAAGAGAAAAGAGATTTTAAATGCTGATAGATCTTACTAATAGATATGGGCTGCAGATAGACTGTTGCAGAGAAAAAAATGCTTCTCTTATAACAGCCATGGACAGCCATACCTTATAAGAACATGTGAACGTAGCCAAATCTTTCTGAGGAGAAAAAACAAACAAACAAACAATAGATTTTTTCAAAAACAGGAGGGTTAGCTGCACCAGAATTCAGGGGTGACAAAGAGGACACACACAGGCAATGTCAGTTCAGCCCTAGAAATCCTTGTAATAGATTCTGATTTGCTCTTCTCTCTTGCTTTCATTTTTCTCCTGTCTTGGGTGAAGGGTTAGTGTTTAATAATATCATTTGCATCAGTGTGTCCCAACAGACCAAGGTACTAGGGCTGGGAGAGATTAGCATGGTAATCTCATTCTGATGGATAAAATTAGCAAAGATATTCCCCTGAACAGAGAGCTACCATTGGCGAGCTGCCGTGCTTAGAATCAATTACTAAATTACTTTGAGCTCTAAGTCGACAGTAACAGAAAAAAATTGGCATCGACCGAAGTGAAATAAGATAAAAAATACGTGATCATTAAATCTCTCACTACTATTCGCAAATGTGACTCACAAGAACTGCACAAAAAATAAGGCAGAATTTAATTTTTAACAGTGATCCCTGTCATCATTTCAACCAGAGCTGCTCAGTGCATGGGAGCACAGCTCAGCCTTGCCATCAGACTGCTCAAAGGAAGAATTGGGCTGCTTGCAGCTTCTACCCTGTGCTGAGCATGGCACACCGTGGGGACTTAAAGCCAGAAGACTGTTTGTGCAGACAGAGTAGGATAGAGAAAGATTTTGCCAGGGCATAAAGCCTTCCTTCATGCTGTAATTATCTGCTCTCTGTGCAAGTATATCATAGGTATATCACAGGTACTTAATGCTTTGCAAACGTGGAGAAGGGTAGGTACCTGACCCAGAGAAGGCACAACTTGGAGACTTTTCTGTGCATACACACACAGTGCAAAAAAATTCACAGTAGTGTGTAAAGCCTCACGTACCCGACCTGCTTGCTCTAGCACAAAATTTGCGTAGTCAGGGGTTGTCCAGGCTTAAAAATGGCCAAAATCTCTGATCTTCACTGTACACAGACCATCATTACCCATTTAACATGCTGGACAAGGCAGAAGTGCTCTGCAGTGACAGAGATGGCCAGGAGGATGAGTACTTGCGTTGTTACAATTGAGTTTTTGGAAGTATCTACATACTTTGCTGGGTTTTGATTACTCCAGCTGAGAGCAATGACACACAGGTCTGGTTTTAAGAAAATGAGAGATTTTGAAGCTTCTCCAGTTGAACACATCCACCTGGAGACCTCTCAGATCACTAGCTGCTTCTACAGACCTTCTATGCTGAAGTCACAGCAGCTGTAAATAAATACTCAGACCATCTTTTCTCTAACAGAGGAAATGTGAAAGAGAAAACCAAAATAATAATTACCATGTTACCCATGTGACATGCTCTCTATCTTTGCTACAGTTATGAAATAAATGGGCTTCAGAATGAAAAATATCCAACTAACATGCAATCAGTAGGACAGCAGAGATGTAGAAAAAAGATACGTGAAAGAACCTTTTATCATCTTTACACACTGGGAATCACAGTAGCATAAGTAATTGATAATATTATTAGCACAGTATACATATCAGCTGTCGGGATATTACGAGGACTGAATCCAATCTCTGTTGAGGGAGTCAGGGTCAACATCATTAACTATAGATCCTGTCCTGGTTTACATATAGAGCCCTCAGGCCAAATGTCTGCCAGATATATCTCTATAGATGTGCATAGCTATAGGACATACAGGGGGCTAATCACACACATCAGTAATAGACAAGAAGCTTTTGTTTATCTGAAGGTTTACTGGAATTAACTGATTAGTGTCAACTTGACACAATAACTTTTGTCTACAATGTAGTAGATCATTTTGATGGTTTTATTGATGGAGTGTTGACTAATGTAAATTGTAAGGGTAGTTGAATGAAGTAGGAAACATTTAAGTTAAACAGAAATTGAAAAAGCCACTAGCAAACATATCTTTAAATGTCACATTCTGCAGCCTTACAGATGCTATGATAATGATAACAATAATGGCAACAACAGTAAGTAAAGAGAATTTAAAATGGAAATAGACGCCACCTATTCATAAATTTATCTCTTACTTAAGTCTTCAGATAATATCTTATTGTTAAAACTAACCTAAGACAAATTTGACATATCTCTTTCTGAAAATAAAATCAGTCTAGTAAAAGAAAATAGAAAATTAAGTAAAAAATATTTATTTACCTAAAACCCATAGTGGCTCAATTTAGAATAAAAGCATGAAAAATATTTTAGAAAAATGTCTTTTGAGTTAAAAATTCATCATACAGATTCGTTAGATTCATAGCATTACTTTTTGTTTGTTGTTAGATATAACTACTTTCTTACGTAGTTGATATGGAGCACACTGTTTGCTTTCTTCTGCTGGGTGTCTAATAGCTTTTATGAACTAGTTTAGGCCTTCTGTTCTTATGGCTTCACAGCATGGTTAGGAGTTCATAATTTAAAACTATCGTTATTTATGTCAAAAGAGGAATGCAATCATGTGTAGACTTCTTTTCTTGCTTAGCTATTAGATTATTTAGTGCAACTTTTCGGCAATCTCCTGTGAAAGTAAGCTCAGGAAATACAGTGATTATGTTGTGAATGCTTCAAATAACAGAAAGACACTATATGGTCTACTATATTTATATTCTGCTATAAATAACAGAAAACTAATTCACATTATTCTATAACTTCAAAATCACCTTTCTTCCCTTTCCAGGCACAAACTTCTCCCCACAATAGCAAGTCAAAACCATTAGGCTAAGACAAGGGGGATACTGTCTGTCACAAAACGAAGTAATTAAATTTAGGCAGTATTATCAATGATGCCTAATTCTAACCATTGAAGCTGCTGTTACTAACCCCAGTCTGTCCCTCTATCAAAAAGCTATTTATTCTTCATTACTGGCCATCCCTGGGTTATAGGGATTCATTGTCATTGTAGTAACTTAGAGGAGGAACAGTTAGCACAATGATATTATGGAAATAGCCCTTTCATAGCTCATGGGCAAAGAAGTATTGAGTCACAGCTTTCCAGCAGTTGTCAGCAATGGTGAAATCTTGTCTGTATTATCACCCTCGGGGATTCATTACATTTGTTTGGATTATAGCAATGCAGTAGAGATGGAAGTTGTGTCACCAGAGAAAAGAACACCACTGTAGAGATCCCACACATGTAATTCCTATAGCAGTCTATATGCAAGGTCTGCAATACTGAGGACAAAATGTGCTGTACTTCGGGACACAGATAGCCCCATTTAGATCAGAAATACCCAAACCAACATGGTTCCACTTTGTCCGTGGCCTTCTCTTGATCTGTCTCTAAACTAATCCTGCCTCCTCACTGGAGCATGTCTGAGAGAGTGTAACTTCCAGTAACGAGATTTCAAAAGGTTTTCTCTTGCATGCCTGTAAATCTGAGGGTGTGCAAAGTCACAAGACCTTATTACATCGAAGACAGTGAAAGTAAAGGGATGATTAAATAGGTTGTGTCATTCTTGAAGAAACACAAATTAAATTAAATTAAAGATATTAATTTTGTGTGTTTTTTACAAAATTGTACATTGATGCATCCAAGAAATCACAGCCCTTCTCCAGCAGCATCTCACTTAGTAGTTTTGTCTTCCATTAAAAAATGAACAGGTTTGTTAAGCCTTAAGATTTGGTCAGAGCTTAGTGGTACTTTTCTATTTATTGAACATAAACATATTCGAATCCATGTTTGTTTGAAACTGGCAATATGCATTGTCAGCCTGCATTTCTGCCTAGGTACTAGAAAAAATACCTTAAAATGTTGGGGTTTTTTTTAAAGCTAGGAGAAAAGGTCTCAGTTTTGGAAAGCAAAATGTTTTATGTGTTTAGCTCTTAAACAGCCAGCCATGTCATTTGATGCAGGTAAACAAAACAAATAATTTCTATCCTGCTTTAAAAAGTAGGTACTCGGAAAAGGTACATTATTTTTCTTAAATATTTTGGTTCATTTTAAACTGGATGTTGAAATATCTAGATGTTGATTTTCTGTGGCCCTTACGTGCAATTATTTGCATTATAGATGTTCCATTAGGATAAGCTACAGTAGGAAGCAGTTGATAAGATGCCAACACAATACAGTGCAATTTATTCTTGTGGAATAATTTTTACAGAAAACATAAAAGAACCTTTTACATGTAGCTATACACCTTCAAACATGATTCCGAATTATGCACAATAGTGCTCATTTAAGTAGAAGTATGAAGCAAAATTTAAAAAACCATTTGTGGTCTATACAATGGTCAGGTACAACACACAACAGTCAGGAGAATGGCAGAGAATGACATCACTTTTCCTGATGGTGCCTGAGAAAGGTGGGTTGGGACTAAGAACTTTGTTTGCAAGGCTCTGATTCCTCCCTGACACTCCCCAAAGAGCTGGGAGGAAGGAGATATTGCAAGTGTAAGCGACAATCCAGAGAGGTGTTAGAGATCACTAGAAGATGCAGATGATGCTCTGTCAATGTAGGAAAATGCCTTAAATGTGCAACTGAGACAGATATCACATTTATACATCTAAAATGCATTTATCAAATCGTAGCTATTTCTATAGTAGAAAGAAGAAATCAGTTCAGAGTTCATGTCAAGTATGGACATCTTCACCACAAACTTCAGCACAACATCCTTTTTCTACAGCAAATCTCCCATCTTCTTCAGCACTTGCAGAGTGGAGGGAGCATTCAAGTTTTAAGCTCTTATATGAAAAAGAAATTATTTTTCCACAAATGCTTCCTCCTCAAACCAATTTTGAATGCAGAGCGTCCTCACAATGTCTTACACTGGTTTTCACCCCTTTGGCAGTTTGTGCTTTGTTCCATCCTCTGCTGCCTCCTTGTTTCTTCCTCTCTGCATAAATGGTTTCCAGGATATATTTGAGCACACAGCTGTCTCCTGCATACATTTCTTCTGCCTTAACTTCTTTCTTTAAAATTGTTTTTGGGATCTCTTTTTGCATTTCATCAGCAACATAGTTCTTGACAGCTAAGAGGTGCATCTTCTTATTTTTGAGTACCTTGGTTCCAAACACTACTGAGGAGCCTTCTTGCACCTTCTTCTATCATCCTGCTAGAGCAATGAAAAAGATGAGATATGTAATAATGGAAGATATTTCTTCTGATTTGTCACTGATCTCACTGTGTAGAAGCAACACAAAGCAACTTTGTGTCAAGCATAAGCATACCTAGTGCAAAAGTTCAGCACATTAAATAATGTAAAATACACAGGAATATCTCATTCAAATATGAAACAGTTATCTTGATTGCAAAGTATTCTGTAATCATTAAGACCAAAGCACAACTCTAAGTAAAAACACTTTAAAACACGTTGTCCCATAAATCTGTATTGAATAGCAACCTTAAATAAAAAAGAAAGCATCAGAATTGCAAATAATTATGAATTTAAAAGACTAATTGTCATGATTAAATGATTTTTGGGTTGACATAAATAGAGAAGTAATCATGAGAGATATGTTTTTTATCTCACTGTAATATAAAGGATGCACATTATATGAAATGAGGAGGAACAAAAAGTTTTGCTCATTCCAGGATTAGAATTACTTTATCTTGCCAAAATTTCTCATTGTGTCAATTACAAAGATCTTCATTCAGTAGCTAACAAGGCTTTCTTCAAGCAAATTCCTCTTGACCTCATCATTTTCTCTACAATTTTCACAGTCTTACAGGCAAATCACAGCTGCCCAATGGCAAAATTCATTGGTCATGATATACTATTAGATATACATTACATGTCTTTGTAAGTATGTGGGGTAGTGTGCATATGATGTAACGATGTGCAAAATGCAGAATACATGTTATTTAAAATATAAGATGAAAATGCTATTTCAGTCGCTGGTAATTTGCATTTCATATTCCCAAACCATCATAATACTATTATAAAGTATTGATCCAAGCATGATCATTTGATTTCACATCAATACTAATATGACTTTTCTGTGATCTGTTGACATGTGGGATTTTCTGAGTGAAATACATACATACCAATATCCAACTATTTTGTCTAGTTAAAGTGGATTTAGCTGTTCTGTGTGAAAAACTGTTGGTAAAAATGCAGATCAACCTGTGCCAAAACTTGAATTAGATTATATTAGTAGGCTTAGATTTATATTCTGACCTCTTTTCCAAATCTCTTTCTTTTATCTCTTTGATATAGTGGTGTCTTTCTGATACCGATTGTTGGCTGGAGCCATATTCAGTATCCTAAGCACAAAGCATGGGTAGCAAAAGCAGTTATGACATTTAGGAGCAAAAGTTCCTTAAAATCTCATTCCCATCCTCAACATGGTTATATAATACATCTTATATATACACGGACATAAGTACTGCTGGAATAACAGTCTTCCACTGAGTCTCTCTGAATTATGTAAACAATATAGTTTATTATGAAACAGGTTTTGCTTTGATTACTTTTGCATATAGATGCCAAAATCATATGGGTCCCACACACCCATTTCTTCTGTCCCATTAGATAGGCATAGAGTATAATACCCTTAATAGCCTTCAATCTTCGCAACATTGCTGAGGTACTCCTTCCTACTAAATCTCTGTTTTCAACATTACCCAAGAGTTTCAACTGACACCATTCTGTTGATTTTTCCTGATGGTTACCAACTTGAAATCTATCCATTGCTCAGGAATAATCATGGAATCATGGAACCATAGAATCATAGAATGGCTTGGATTGGAAGGGGACCTTGAAAAATACCTACCTTTTCTACAGATATTCAGACAGACATCCCCTTCCCCACCTGTACACACACAGATACCCACAGAGCCAACACAGTTTCTGCTAGAGACAACAGCAACACCTCCACTGATTTACTTGGAGGAGACTTGGATCTTACTGGCATGGAAAGCCTGAAGGGGAGATGACAGCATGTCTGGGAAGAGTGGTTATGTGCTGATGACACTCAGTCACTTTACTATCAAGAAATCATCCCATAGAATGAAATTGCTTTTCTCTCATCTGACTATCTATGGGGCCTGAGCAAAAACTAGCTGAAAGTGAATTTATCAGAGATTCATTCCAAAATGAGCCATCACAGTTTCCTCACAGAAGCCAAGGAACCCAAGGAAAAGACAGAGATTGTCTCTGGCCTCGGATGAGATGTGCTTCTTTCCTATCATCTGCCAAGACCTGAAAATGGTTTACAACCTCAGAATCCAGTTAGAGCCATCACTGCTTCTGGGTTACAAGGTTACTGATGGGGGCTTCTTTGCCTTTGGTTATATATGGCAAAGCTGTGACCCCTTTCCCACGTGAAGCTATAGTTCATGTTGAAGACTACCAAGAAGCTGAAGTAAGGCCCCAGTACCTCCATGGGACAGGTCAGTGTGGTCACAACTGCCACCTGCAATTCCATGCACCATTGTCCTGTGTGCTTTTAGATGGAGTCCTCATTGCAGGAAAATAAACCCCCAAGAACTTTAGGTTCATCTGGTTTAAACTTCCTTCCAGCCCCAGTGGCCTTCTAAACCAAACTTGCATTATTGGAAACAATGAAAGCAAGGCTAAATAGAATGACTTTACGCTGCACAGGAACAGCATTTCTGACCATATGCTCCCCCTGCTCCCCAGTTACTAGGTAAAAACTTCATTGGGGCTCTGGAGTCTACTTAGCAGGGCACAAACTCTAATGGCTAATCCACAGTAATTTAAATTACATCGTGAGTTTGTTAGAGCCCTATCACCTCCTCTTCAGTTCTCTGAATAAACTGTGTATAAACACAATGCATATTAGTGTATGTCCTACTATCTACTTACTTTCACACATCACTTTCTTTACTTTTGAACATATCAGCATATTTCAGTATACAATTACCGAATTTGAAAACTCAATTAATGTGCTATTTACCTGAGTATTAACTAGAACAATATCTATAAAGGCCTTAGAAAAAAATTCTTCTTACAGATTGTAAACAAACTTTAAAGAACTGACCCAGTGCCAATCCTTTCAGCACCTGTGTGGATATAAGCAATTATTTTAGTTAATGGCACAACACAAGGTCCAGAGAGCACACATAAACCCACACTTTCCAAGAGTGATTCAAGTAGGGATTACATAAAAGGTTTTAGTAAAAACTGCAGCCTTGTTCTCATCTGGAGCTATTACCCATTAATTTTGTCTATCAATGTAAACATATAATTTATCCTTAAGAGCCCTTCACATCAAGCATAATCATCTTAAGGAAGATATGTGGTCAGGATAAAAAAAAGATGCTGTTTACATCTTACATCTGATTTCATCTAAGTTCAGCTCTGCTTCCTGTTGTTTACAACAAATGGAAACTTCTATACTGCTTTCCTGCTTCAGCTAGTACTTGACGGGTATTTTTTCTTCCTTCTCTGAAATCCTAGTAGAGGGAGTCTGTGACTGACCAATGAATGTCCAACCAACAGCCTTCTTGCACTCCCTTAGCAAACGATGGACCACTTGAGTTTCAGTGAAGGAGTCTGCAAACTCATTTTGACTGCAATAAAATGAAAAGCCTGTTGATCAGCAGAAAGGCATTGGTGTACTTTCCAGGTTAGCACTTGGGACTAACTAGTAGTAATTTGATTAATTGATATAATTTTTACAGTGGGGCTAAAAATGACCAGCTGCCAATATTATGTCACTTTTGTATAGGAACCTGGGACCATCCATCAGGAATCATTTGTAAACTGGAGTCCTTCTTAAAAAAAAAAAAAGGCAGAGCAAACGCAGCTAAGCTTTGATAAGTTGTCTTACAGAAATAATGCAGCTGATACAATCAAAACAGGCAGAAGAGCCACAATGTAACCAAGGCTGGATCCACAGTCATGACACCCCAGCCAAGAGCAGTGATCTAGCTGTGGTCCCAGCAGTGATCTAGCAGCTGTTAGGTACCCAGGGACTGTTTAGTGGGAATGGAGCTCTGACTCATAACCTGAGCAAACTCTCCACGTTTGAATCATGAAGGAAAATGTCCCAGACCACTTGAGCAGGTATTTCTTGCTCATGATTTGAAGCTGATTACCATTAGTCTCTAAGGCATGAAGAACTGCTCTGACCTGCTGCTCCTTAAAGCCCAACAGAGCACGTTTCAGTCGCATGTGGGAGCTGCTGAATCCTTCAGTTAGCCAACATGGAGACCTTTGATTGAACAGCTTAACACTATTTCCTTCTGCTCACCCCTTCCCTTGTTCAGGAGCTGGAAGTACCTTGCCTGAAGGCACAATGCATCCCTGCAGGCAAGAATTCAGGATTGTCTAACCCTCCCTGTCACTGGCTACTTATTCTGAGAAAAGAGGCCTTTTTAACTTTCCTATGACCTCTTGACTTAAGACATCGTTAGCCTTCACTGTGGGAAGAACATACCTTTCCATCTTTCTTACTGTCTCATTCAACCTCATTGGATTCATTGACACAAACAGGCATAGAAACATAAAATTGCTGTAATTGGGTCAGGCCATAGGTCTGATAGTGGCCATTGGTGCTTAGAGAAAGAACAGAGTAAGCAGGGCACAAACAGAAGGACCCTTCCCTTGACAAATCTCTGCTACCAGCAATTTCAAGGCCATCAGAGAGTTGGAGTTTATATCCAGACTATCAACTTATGGTTCAAATATTAAAATCACAAATAATAGCGAATACAAAATCTTTGACTTTTTTGAACTCCTAAATATGTTTTTCATTAAACAAAGCAAATGTATATCTGCAATTGTATATGACATAGATCCTTTGGTGTGAGTCATCAATGTGTTTTGCTGTGCTCCTGTACTTGCTAAGAGACAGATGGAGTGGTCCTTTTTTATTTCCATAATAAGCATATAAAGTTTATATCAACAGTATTTCCTTAATTATCTTTTATGTTACTTTCACTGCATTCTTTCTTCCCCATCCTACTTTGAATTTTATGAGAGGCCTCTCAATTTATTCTCATTCCTCAGACCCATTACTGACAGGTTTCACACTCAAACTCCATACCTTTGCAACTAGCTTAAAGATCAGCTTGCATAGGCAAGCTGCAGTCCCTCAGGCTATTCAGCATTAAGGGCCTGTTCTGCACTCTGCTGAAATCATAGTCTAGTCTTTAAAAGGTTCAACAGCCTTTGACCAACTTCATCAAGTTTAGAGGCAAGACCCAATAAGAGGCATTACTAAATCTGCCCCAGTGCACAGCACACCACATGCTGTAACTTGCTATTTTTGCAATACAGCATATTTTTCTACCATTTGAAATATTATTCAGTCCTACTATTTCTCCCGTGTGTTTCTCTGTAAGAGCACCAAGTATTCCCAGATATAAAAGTGCTGGAGCTTAAAAAAAAAGACATGATATTCAATGATATTCAATATCAGTATTAATATAACTGTGAAAAGTTATACTGCTTGCAGAACAGACTACATCATTTGAAATGTGGGAGTGTTTTTCTTCTGTCTAAGCAGTGCAGGTTGGTGCAGGTAAAGTCTCTGCTGGGTGTGTTTTTGCTTTACCAAATGTGCCTAAACTTAAACTTGTGGTTGTGGTTTGGTTGTGTTTGCTTGTTTGTTTTTTTTTAATTAATGGAACCAAAATTGGACAGTTCATAAGGCAAGCAACAGTCAGGCCTCCTGCCTCCTTATTTTTGAGTATACGAACCTCCATCAGTGAACAAAGAACAGAAGTGTCCAGATCTGGGTCTCTCTGCCTATCCAGTGCCAGCAACGTGGTCAGGAGCTGCAGGAGGGCATCTCTGCTGGTGCCCGAGTCTCCGCAGCGCCATGCTGCTTGCTGTCCTTTGCTCATAATGATGGAAAGCTTTGACCCGGCCACATTTCTGCTTCTAGAGGGAAAAGCAAAGCCTTCTCTCAGGGCTATTTCAGCTCCCAGGACCCTTGTGCTGCCCCGGCTGTCCTAGCAGCTGCCCAGCGAGCATTTCTGCCTTTCACAGCCTCTTCCCCTGCTCAAATAGTCTGAAGAGATAGTATTTTCCTTTCCTTTTTTTTCTTTTTCTTTTTTTTTTTTTCCCTCCTAATCGCAGAAAGGCCTCCCCGCCTAATCTAATTCCCGTTCCTTTGTCACAAGCAGATGTCACTTTTACATCTGTGTGTCTGCTCAATCGCCCTGTCTCCTCCAGCCCAGCAGATGTTGCCGCCGCCGCCGCGGCAGCCGCGACCGGGGGGAAAAGCAAAGCTCAGATCCCTCTACTGGCCGCCTCCCGAAAGCCACGGCCGCGCAGCCAGGAGAGGGATGGAGCAACTAAAAAAGGATGATTATTATTATTATTAGTAGTAGTAGTAGTAGTACTAGTAATAGTCCTCCTTCTTCATCACCATCATCATTACTATTGCAAATCCCCCATCTCAACTGATTAGACAGTAGAAGACCAGCCAAGAGCGCATCCAGTCACCTGGCATCCTGAGCTAGCGCGGAGAGACGCGGGGAGGGAGAGCGGCCGAGTAGGGCCGCGGAGGGCAGCCAGCGCAGCCAGCGGGAGCGGAGCAGCAGGGACAACAAAAAGTGTGATTTTTTTTCTCTCGGGCGTGGGAGGTAGAGTCCCGGACGCGGCGGGAGCAGGAGCATGTCCTGCACGCGCTGTGACCGGGGGACAGCCAACACGTGTCACCGGCCCCTTCGGTCCTGTCACCCGCTGCGGCTGCGGGGGCAGTGACGGCCCGGGCCCCGCAGGCGCGCTGCACTGTGCGCCCCGACCTGCGGAGGCCCGCACCTCAGGGGACCGGCCGCTGTGGAGTGGGACGCTCTGGCCGGTCCCTCTGAATAAAGCGATGTCAAAGAAATCTTCACCAGTATGTAACATTTTATTCCGGGGGATGGGAGCGTCGCAGCGCAATCGGAGCGGGGCCCGAGAGGCGCTTTCCCATGGCCGGCGGCGGCCGCACAAAGGCGCGCTGTTCCCCGTTTTGTTCCGCTGCCTCCGAGCATTCCTCCCGCAGCCTGAGGGGAGCGGACCGGGCTCCTCTCAGTGTCGAAAGAGAGGAAAGAAAAGTGGCTTTTACATACTCGGCCTGTTTTACTCCATCACCCTACCCCGCCGCGCCTCCCGCCGCCGCACACACCGCGCATCCCGTGCACACCACTCTGCCCGCTTGGGCCAGAGTTTGCCACCGAAACAAAAAGGCTCTTCTGGAAGGGAGGAAAAAAAAAAAAAAAAGAGGGGGTGAAGCAAATGGAAGGCTCTAATTCTATTTGTGTCTCCTGGAAATCAGAAGGGGTTTTTCCACACGTCGCCTTGATTTGATTATTCCTTGGAGATGGTTTCTCTGCCCCCAGCCAGACGCGTGGGGGAAGGCCGCTGAGGCAGTTGGCCTATAGTGGGAATAATCAAATTATCC